>NW_028141160.1:13142980-13252980 GCF_030444845.1 Prenolepis imparis
CATTTTTATGTTGGATTAAATGTTACACAAAGAATATCCGATTGAGAAGGTAAATTTAAAATTAAACTCACATTTAAAATAAATGGTCCGATAAAATCGGTAAAAAGAGAAATTCGTTCGAATAGAATCTGACAAACGGATTCGCGACACTGCGAACTTTATCGGCGCGACTTTAGGCATCGTTAAATTGCCTGTGGAATTGCTGGATCGACCGGAGGAGTGTCTTCGTAGAGACGACTTCAGATTCAGTGGAAATGAAGTTCGGATGCAACGAATGTCGCGCCGATAACTGGTGGCCGCTGTCGCGAGTTTTCTCGAGAGGGGATGGAAGCTGTAAAGGAGTGGACGGAGAGGGTGAAAGTTACCCTCCGAAACTCCACCACCACTTCTGCGGCTAACAGTTTCTCCGAACTTCGACAATCTATATCGCTTACAGTCCGTGTCTCGACACCTGGCTACCTCGGCAGAAAACTTGAGGGACTCGAAGGCACTGCAGTCTCTTCGATTTTTCCTCTCGATGTTCCTCTCGAAGAAATCACGTTATTATCGCAACCTGGCGCGCGACCTGCGTCGGCGCTCAACACGAGCGTAGCTTGTAAGCACGTTTCCTTTTTATTCATTACACAATCAACGTTGTTTAAAAGAGAGAAATCACGTAAGTCGCGTTTCTATATTAAGTTTCAGATTTCGAATATTTGTCTGTGAGGGGTGTGTTACCACTTTAATTTTTTTCTTTATATTAATCTCATAATTAAACAGTTAGATTTGTTGTTGAATTTGTTCACTAATTGTAAGATTAATGAAATTAGCTCCGGATTTTTCGCGTAATCATAATTAAATAAATGCAAGGAAAATTTCAGATTTTGCAATACTATTTAAATTATAAGAATCGTTGTTTCTTGAACTTTGTTACTTACGACGTGTTCGCTTTCACAAGCCGAGCTTATGTAAACGCTTATACCTTTTCCGATAGCGAGAAACGTTTTCTTTTCTCAGTTTTCTTCGCCATGTGTACGGGAAAATGATGTTACTGTTGTTACGTTCGACGTGTTACATCAGCGAAGTGTATTAATGCCTTTATGTGCATTTGAACGGAACATTTGAAATTTTCCCTTCTCGCAGTGCCTTCTTTCTTGCAATGGAAAATCCCATTCCTATTACATTTCGATGCACGCTCGATTCAATGCGTTGCGACGGCAAGCGCCGTTAATATTCTTGCTTTTATATATTGGATCGACAGTGCGCTACCTGCTCGATTTTTCTCTCAAATATAACGCCGTTTGTATCGCGCAATAAGAAAGCTCACTGCTAGCGTATTCTTTGTGTAACGCTTTAATCCTGAGACACGATAACCTTGTAGTTGTAATACGTTTAAAGATTTCGCGTCAGCTGAAATCGATTTTTCAGATTAACTTTTTAAATAGAAAGAGAAAATAAGTTAGAAATTATTTTCTGTTTATTTTAAAAACATATTTATGAATTGTCCCTATATGGCAAAACGATTATTTATGATTAATTATTTTAGAAATCTTTATATTACAAGTGTGAACGATAATAGTTGCGAAAGTTACTATGATCAAGTCCGTCTTTTATAAAAAACAAGTGTGAAACACATTTATAATATATACTTGTTTTACTTTAATTTAAATTAGTTTTGTGTGCTGTTAATTTACACTAATGCATAGTTAATTTACATTTTTAAAATAAATAATTTATTTTAAATTACAGAAAGGGTTGTTTTATTAACGAGACTCACGAAACTGTGGGTTAAGGCTTGAAATTTATAAGAATGCAAAAAGTTCAATTTTTATTTTTTTTATAAAGATGGATTAAATTACAAAAATAAGAGTTGTTTTGTTTTTGCTTTTTCCGTACATTTTTAATTTTAATATTCTTTAGTACCGCAATAAATTTAAATCTGAGAGAGTAAAGGATTTTCATATTTAAATGGAGGAAAAATAATGAATGTGATAAATGTGTTTTAGAGCTTGTAAGTGAATTAAGACATCTTTTATTAAGGGAACAAGTTTAATATAACTACAGGATATTGTTGATATAATAGCGTATAAAGATATATTTTAGCAATTTCCGATAATATTGACTGTCGCCGATCGTGATACAATCACGTATGGGAAGGATCGCCGGAGTCAGCCAATCTTATTTCTATCTGCGGAACGCGTTTCTGCGTTGGTTGCTGTTAGGTAATGCAGGTCGCGTATATACTATCATTGAAGCGGATGGTAGAGATCGGGGCAGAAATAGGGGACCATTCTGGAATCATGCTAGATATCGCCGTCCAATCGTATTCTCCACGCTCGCTTATCCTATTCCGTTTTGTCCCGTCCTAACCGATCCTATTGGCCCTCCGTTTTCATCCGGCATTCATTGAGCGGGTGTAATATCCGCGAGCATTGATGCAGTTCCTCGCGAAGTGCAGATATTTGAGTTTGAATGCGCGATTTTGTTAAAAAGTGCACGAAGCTGTTCGAACGTCAAAGGATTTGTTCCGGAAACGTTTTAAGAACGCGACGCACACGTAGTTTTATAAAGTTGCTCAAGTATTGCTATATACTATATACACACCATGCACTGTAGCGATAAGTTTCTTACGGGAGTTGCGCGACAAATCCTACTGATGTCATATTTTACGAGGAGATTTCTAAATACATGTTAGAGTTTCATCCACTGTGAGTTCTTGTCTCCCCTCGACTCATCGAGCCTTTAAAAATCTTTAGTAAATATTGTACTTGTGGATCGCTGAAAGCTCTCTCTCTATCTCTCTCTCTCTTACATCTCTGACTAATTAACTTAGAAATCTTCCTAAAAAGTATACATGTATAAATTAGAATTTGTGAACATTGAATCAGATCTTTGCATTCGATAAGAAATTATCACTACGAAAGAACGTAATCTTTATAGCGCGATAAAACGATATTTGAAAAAAAAAAAATGAACACCGTAGCCAACCGGAAAACTCAAGGAGAAAGGATTTGCGATCTCCGGATTTAACTTTAACGATTCAACGAATGTGATATACGAGCGTACGTATGTGTGCCCGCGACATTATGCGCATTCATCCCCCGTTCGAGTTTATTTGGCACGGCGCCAGTATTCGGTTCGACTCGTCCCATTCACGATTGGCCGCGCAGCCGGCGTTTTCGGACAATCATCGCTGTGTGTACGTGTGTTGCGACCCTTCGTTCTATATCTCTCGTTCGGTTCCGGTTCTTCCTGTATACGTCCCCGCGTATTATTTGCTTATTTCGTTCTCCGCACACGTCGAATCCGTTCGAGCCATTTCCGGCATGTGCGTCTCTGTTCTTCAGCGGGATCATATCGACGGGGATGTCGATGCAACCCGGTCCCGCTCTTGTACGTATCTCTCTGGAGAAGTACGAAGAAAAGCGGAGAGAAAGCACTGCTTTCTGCTGCTTCTTGCACGTGCGAGCTTATCTACGATTCCGCGTTTGCACGAAAAGCTAGCACAGCTGATCGGTATATGTGTGCATCAGTCGTAACGCGTAAAAAAGTGGAAGCTAAGGAAACGGTGTCCACACAGTGTGTTCTTTATACATATCTTTTGTAATCAAGATCGTATATCTCAGGGGATAACGGAATAAGTTTGCAAAGAAAGATAGCGATTGAGTTTATTCGGACGCTTTAAAAAGCTCGTGCACGCTCATTATTTTCTTTTTTTATCCATTTACAAAGACCGCGTAAACCATATCCTGATAATCGTAATGGAAAGATGATGCAAAACTAAAAACACAAAACGAGTCTCTCTTTATCATAAGTCGAAGAATTTGTGGGGAGTCTACTGCCATCGGCTGAGATTTAATCGCCTTTCTCCGGATTTCTGTAGAAACAGGGAGGAAAACAAGGATAAAGAAAAATTTGTACGAAAGGGAGGAAAGGGTACGAAAACAACACAAAAAAAATATACACGTCTCGATGAAATAGTGGAAATCGAAGAAAAATCCGATAACTCGATATACATATGTATACATGTATGTGAATGGATGTATACATAAATTCGTTAAGTATTCTTAATGAATTTATATATACATCCATACACACACATGCGTATTTATACATATGTAAGATATATAGGTACATTTTATTGATATTCGTTTATAAATATGTGTAATTTTTCTCCGATGCTCGGAAAACGAATTAATTTTGTTTGTCGATGTCTCTTTGCATACACGGTATACGCATTTTTTTCCAATTAACTCGGCTTATTGCATGCGAAATGTATATTTGATGTCGCCAGTTTTACGAATACACGTTCAACGCGACGTCTTTCGATATATCGCGCGGCCAATTCATCCCCGATTCATCGCGGATCTTTCGCCCCAAGGGCAAACAAATTTTCATAAGGTACCAATCATCGGTTTTAGTTTGTCCTATCCTCTTCGTTTCGTGCACTGTCGCAAAGGGAACAAGAGGGAGAAAGAGAGAGAGATAAAAAGAGAGGGAGGTGGATTTATCCCCTTGCAATAACATGGAGACAGCGACGACGAACTGGTATTTATGGATTATGAGGCCACGACGCGTATATACATATATAAATACATATACTTTGCGTTACGTGATATATTTATATATTTATTATGCACGCCTATGTGTTGTACATCTTGATATGCGCAGGTGTGCAGGATTCCGCGTATTTTTTTCGTATATCTTTTCTTCCCGCACCTTTTCGCGTAGAAATCGTATCTCGAGAAGTTATGAGAGATGACGGCCATCTTTAGATATCTTTGCTTCCTCACCCTTGCGCGCTTCTATCTTCCTTCCTTCCTTCCTTCTTCCGTTCTTACCATCAACGGAGAGCCTCGGGGCTTCCAACGGGGGAAACGAGGGGAAACGAGGTCGTAGTCCTTCCGCCATAACATTTTCTATCGTTGAGAGCCATACATCATCGCCGTGTCCGACGAGAAACGGGCGCCTCTAAGTGCCTCGAATCGACCTTCATGCCCTGAGATCCTTTTATTCCGGACTCAACCTTTTATCACGGACCTCCACTTTGCGCTTGTCTCCGGCCCTGTTTGGCCGTACTTTCTTCCTTCTGTCATTCTCGGCGAAAGCATCATCGCGGTATTATTTCTCCTTTCTTAGATTTGATGGCATCGTAAACTGAATTCGTCGGTCCGCACGTAAGTTTCATACAATCTTCAAGATTTTAACGCTGGAATAATCATTGAAGATAGTTTGTGACCCAATTTTCATATTAGCTTAACAATTTTTCTTCAGCTTATAATCGAGTCAAATAACTCTTCAACTTGTTTATGCAAAGTTTTTGTTATTTATAGTGTTTCAAATATAGTAATTTAAATACAATTTGAATGCTAAAATCAGAATTTTTACCGTAAACAATCTTTGATAGTTTTTTTTTATTATGTTCTTGGCTGTGGCGAAAGTTTTTATTTTAGTGGTTATTACTTTATGTTGTTTGTCGTTTTGATATGAAAGATTGATGTTAACGAAGTGTCTTACGACGATTTCGCGTGAGTTTACCCTGAAGAAAAGTCCTTTGAAAGTTAATTCATTTAGAAGTTAATTTTACTTTATTATTAGAATGCGGTATACACACACACATATTTATAATAGTCGCGTTATTCATCCATATTACCATAAACCGCGAAAACGGATAGCTTAAGCTTGATTGATGTTACAATTTCTCGAGGAAAGGTCAGATTATGGATATAATACATATAATGATATATGTAGATTGACATTATGGGAGCGAATTCAAAAGGAGTGATAGTCAATGAATGGTTTGGATTAGAGGGATGCGTTCGAAGTTCGGCGTGTCGCTCGATTGGTCTATGAAGCACTAATTATACGAGCCGTCGTAATTCGATTACCGTAATCTCATCGCGGCGCAGTAATTGAACGACTAATTACATCGGTTGAAAATTTCGGACAGTTGCCGCATAATTATCGGATTGTATCATGGAAGATGCGATTCGAGTCAAACTGTGGAAAACCGGGAAACGGCGCTCAATCCCAACTTTATATATTTTCACGAAAAGCGGGAAGCGCTGACAAAGGGTGAGCTTTGGGGGGGGGACAAAGATTAACCTTCTCGCATCTCGAAGTAATACCTGCCTATTACTTCCTCTTCTTGCAACAGCAACGACAACGACGACGACGTTTTCGCAGTCAGGTCGACTCAAGCAGAGAGAAAGGAGAAAGAGCGGGCTGAGCGGGCTGAAGGGCGGGAAAATTGAATTCTGCCGCTGTGTGTCTCGAGGAGGAAAGTGCGGATGTAAGGCGAACGTGCCACTCCCGCGAGTAATTGACGCTGATTAAAATTCCATGGAGAGGAGCCACCCCCTCCTACCTTGCGCGCGCGCGCGCGTTTACCCACCTTCCCCCTTTCTCCATAACGTACGTGTTGAGCCGGAAAAGCCGTCCACTCTCTTCGAAACACAATTACGCTTTCCCTCTCAACCTTCACGAGAGAGATGTTCGTTTGCACTTCTTCCCGAACCAGTACATCGTACTTTGCCGTGACGTGTTACGGTGTCTTGGGGGATTCATTAGTAGGAATTTATAGGCGGAGTCATTTCCCATTTGTACCGTGATTTCATTGTTGCGGCTTGTCCGACGTTATCGGCTTCTTCTATGGGCTGATTCTGCATTAGTTCTAACGAATGATAATGATGCTACAAGACGGTTCTAACGAGTGATAATGATACTAGCGGATGTCTTCGGGGTATTAGGAGATATTTAAGGCCCGGTGCAGATATTGGATTTTGTAAAATTGAATATAATTGAGATATATATCGCATTTGTTAATTGTTGTCGAAAATAATTGATATTTGTCATACCTGAATATAAGATACGATGCTCTAGCCTTGCGATTCATCGTTAGAATTGTTTAACTATTGATTCGCTGTGATTAAACCCGTTCATCTAGCGCCGTCTAGAACACACCACGTTACATAATCGTCAGGCCACATATTCTCCAATTAATGGCGTTTTGTTAGATATGTATGTCCGATGCCGTTTATCTTGAGCTATCCTATGCCATACGTATCAATATAAACGATGATTTAACCATCTAATAGATTGTCAGATCCATGCATAACGTGTAATGCGCTTCCCATTGCGTTTCGCTGTTATTCACTTAGCTTATTGTTAGAATAATTGAAATATTGAAACGTTAATAGACAATATAATAGACATTATAATAAACAATACAAAAGCAATATAAAAAGTATATTTAACTTGTATATGTAATCTGGTTTTCCTCGTTAAGATATTGCATTCTAGAATATTAGATTAAAATGTAATTGGAAGAAATGTTAAGATTTTTTTCTCTTTTTTTTAATTTGAAAATGCAGAAAGTTTATTAATTAAAAAAAATTAAATATAGATTTTGATTGCTATCTTTTTTTCATATTCTTTTTCTTAATCTTTTTAAATTAGATTTTTATATATAATTTATATCTTCACATTTCTATTATACATTAACAAGGGGAATTTATATCTAGCTTTTTCTTTGTACTAATTTTTTTTTATTTTTAACTCTTACTAAAGTTTGCAAAGACCTCTTTCTTTATGAAACCGGATCAGATTACTGGCTTACGAATAAGAAGTATACCCGAAGTAGAGCGGCTTAACAACGCGCGACGTGCATTTCTCTTTTATTGAAGTGCTTAACAACATGAAGATTCGTTTTTTTTTTGTGACGTAATTTACTGCACCCGAGATGAATTCTGCTTTTACTTAGGCGCGAATAAACACGAGGAGGACGACTTGCAAGGCGAGTTATTTTCCTCGAAAAAGTAATCTGTTCGTTATGGCATTTCTCCATTCTTTTTCCACCCCTCGACACTACATCCTGCCGCGACCGTTATATGCATAGGTAACAAGTGCATTATACGGGGTAAAATCCGCGATGCATAATGTATTTCGTGTATCTGTGTCAACTACCGTTACCTACGTATACTTATCCGTACGTGTTCACATACACACTGCGCACCGCGATTCCAGAGAGAGAGAGAGAGTAGACGTATAGATATACACGTGTGCATGTGTATTCTTATAATGGGAATGTCTCCTATACTTTAATGCACAGACGCACTTTTGCCCATCTTACATCTTCTTACTTTCACGAAGACGATGCGCGTCGCTCACTTCGCTCATCATCTTCTTCCCTTAGCGCCTACAAATCACTCGGCCCACATTTGAATACATTGCGTTCGCTCGTTGTTTCGTGAATGCATGAGTTTCTAGAACACGTGCGCGAACATTTGCGGACGGACGAGTTTGTCTCGTGTTACGACAATTATGCAATCATGCGCTTTGAAAGCGATGGAAATGTCATATTATACTGCCAACATATTGCATTTTGCATACATTACATATTGAAAGATTTAAAACAGGACTGAAATAACTCTATAATTTGTAAAATCTATTTTATGAAATCGTATCTAAGTGACTTTACAAATTATAGATTAAACCTACTCTCGTTTTGTATTCCGAGCTTCTTAATTATTCTAAGATAACAGCATTATTTTATTAAATGATAATATTTAATTAAATTCATACCACCTTTTATGTAAATTTAGATATCAATTATTATGAATTTTATACCATTTTATATTATGAATTTTATAACATTAAAAAAATATTAAATATTTATACATATATTGATTTAAATTTTAAATATGAGAGAATGCAAGTGCTGTGTCAGATATATAACTTAATTTTCTAATTATTTAAAAAGATTATTAAAAATTTAAATATTTGCTCGTGCAGCAGTTAACTAACAGTATTTTCAACTATATACTTTTATAAATTTTAATAAGGATTGGGTTAAAACTTCTTCTATAGCGAATGTACTCGGATATCATAACGGGTCTTTTTTTTTGTTCTCTTTTTGAGATCATGGTCGTATTGTTGGTGTGCTCCTTCTATTGTGATAACCGAAAATCGATATTGTCTGTGGTGGATTTTTTCGTCCATTTGTTTTCGTCGGGACATTACACCCCTGTGCATGAAAGGGAAAGAAAATGGTCCCGCTCGAAGAATGGGTTCTGATTCTGTTCCTGCTGAAAACGGAGGTGCTGACGACGCCATTTGTCCATCCCTTGTAACTAGCGTGTGTAAGTGCGCTCATACGTACAAACCTATACACTTGTAGTTGACGTTCCCGAAAGTCTCTCTCGTGGTGAGATCATTTCTTTCCGCTTTCCAGTTTTTTTCTTTCAGCTGCAGCAAATGTATCACGTTAACAGTAACATTTGATTTCCGTTATTTCGTCCACTTGTATATCGTGCTTATAGGTGCTTATATTTATATATTTATATATTATACACACACACACACACACACACACATATATATAATCTTATCGCACTTGACAGATCAAAACTAAAATCTAAAGATTTTTCTCTTAAAAATTCTATATTATCTATAATTGTAGACACTGGCGGATCCGGGGGGGGGGGGGGGTTAACCCCCCTCCCTTGCAAATTAAAAGAAACAGTTTTGCTGAATTTGTTTAAAAAATATAAATAAAGAAAAACAAACATTAAAGAGCTATCGACGTCAGGAGATCCGCTATATATTATATAGATATAATATATATTATATAGATATAATATATATTATATAGATATTATATATATATTATATATATATATTATATAGATATAAAGAATTTCGCTTAATTATTTTCGTGCAACGAAATTATCTCATTATTTCGTCCTATGTCTGACTTAATCTATATTTAACTCCTTGAATGCGTAATGAGTATAATGTACAATGTATCTTATACATACATATTGTATATATTATATAGATATAAAGAATTTCGCCTAATTATTTTCGTGCAACGAAATTATCTTATCATTTCGTCCTATGTCTGACTTAATCTAAACTTAACTCCTTGAATGCGTAATGAGTATAATTTACAGTGTATCTATCTATAATATCTATAATATCTATAATATATATATATATATAAAATATATATATATATAAAAGTATAAGATACACTGTAAATTATACTCATTACGCATTCAAGGAGTTAAATATAGATTAAATCAGACATAGGATGAAATAATGAGATAATTTCATGCACGAAAATAATTAGGCGAAATTCTTTATATATATATAATATATACAATATGTATGTATAAGATACACTGGAAATTATACTCATTACGCATTCAAGGAGTTAAGTTTAGATTAAGTCAGACATAGGACGAAATGATGAGATAATTTCGTTGCACGAAAATAATTAGGCGAAATTCTTTATATCTATATAATATATACAATATGTATGTATAAGATACACTGTAAATTATACTCATTACGCATTCAAGGAGTTTAGTATAGATTAAGTCAGACATAGGACGAAATGATGATAATTTCGTTGCACAAAAATAATTAGGCGAAATTCTTTATCGTGCAATAAAATTATCTCATAATTTCGTCCTATGTCTGACTTAATCTAAACTTAACTCCTTGAATGCGTAATGAGTATAATTTACAGTGTATCTATCTATAATATCTATAATATCTATAATTTATATATATATATATATTTTATATATATATATATATTATAGATATTATAGATATTATAGATAGATACACTGTAAATTATACTCATTACGCATTCAAGGAGTTAAGTATAGATTAAGTCAGACATAGGACGAAATGATGAGATAATTTCGTTGCATGAAAATAATTAGGCGAGAAATTCTTTATATCTATTTAATATATATATATATATATATATATATATACATTGGCGGATCCTGGGGGGGGGCTTAACCCCCCCCCTTGCAAATTAAAAGAAACAGTTTTGCTGAATTCATTTAAAAAATATAAATAAAGAAAAACAAACATTAAAGAGCTATCGACGTCGTTGATCCTGGAATAAAAGCTAATCATGAAACTCCAAAAATATTAAATAAAATAATTTTGCAACCCCCCCCCCCCCCATTATCGACGTCAGGATCCGCTAGTGATTGTAGATAATATGTATAGAAATACATATATTTTTAGTTTTTTTCTCTTATTAAAGATTTGAACTGAAAAGAAGGAAAAATGGATAAATTTAATAAAAAAACATTTCTCTAAACATAGTTGTCAATTTTAAGAAAGATTTATTTTTTATTTAAAATATGTTTTGTATATAACTTAAATGCATAACTTTATCATATATATTACATGATTATCTAAGATTATATTAATATGTAATCTTATAACTATTATATCGTATACACAGAACACATTATTAAAGAATGAATAATATAAAAGATATATTATATATATTATATATAGTTTATAAATAAATTTTTCTTATATAAATTATATTATAATATATAATTTACTTATATTTTTTTCACTTGCCTAGTTGATTCGCGCCCCGAGCGCTGATGTCCCCACACAATTCTTGATTTTTTATCATGCAGACAAGAATTGCGTTTGGACAATCATAGCCTGAGACATTTAATTGTTTTGCCGCTGTTTACGCAACACCATTGAACATCTAGAAAAATTTGACATATAATTTTTATTATCGTCGGCCAAGTATGAATCCTGAAATTTCCGCATTTAAAAAAAAGATTAGTTAATAAAAGTTACTCAAAGATTTTATTATTAATCATTAAAATTGAATATGTATATATAGGTATATATTTATTATATACTTACTTTTATTTCCATAAATTTTATTTCACTATAACATTTTATCGAATTCTTCTTTTACAATTTTGTTTTTAGTATATTATTGTCAAATAAGTTTACACTTCAAAGTTGCATATTTTTATGCTAAAAAATTTATCCTCGATTATTTTTAACTAGTTTTGAATAATCATGAGCTATAAGCTCTAGTATAAAATTGACACATTGAAAAGTTGGCCTGTATCCGCCAGCTAATATCGATATTTCCGTAATAATATTACCTCGCCTTATTCAATCTTGATCAATCAACTGCTATTCAGAGCAAATTAGGGGAGAAGGAAGAGCTGAGTCAAAGGACTTATTGCTTCTTGTATTATCGATCCTTTATCCTGCCATTTCTCCTGATCGACAACGCGTCTTGACATGACTGAATACGTTGTTTTACAAATATATGCTTTGACGATGATACATTGGTATCATGTATGCTCATAAAGAAACTGCTTAAATTAAAGAAAACTTGTAAAATGTTAATTTTGTTTTTTGATTCGTGTTTTTCATTGAATTAATATTAATAAATTTAGTGAAAGTTACACAAGTGCTATATAAAAAAACTCATTTTCATTATATAATACATTATATTGTTCATTTAATTTATATTGTTTATTTATGATAAACAACTGTAAAAAATATTCATTAAACTTTAATATTTTACATTTTCGCGAAAATTAGTTTTGCTTTTTCTGCGGTGTATATATATTCTAAATTTTTACGTGTTATTGAACTACGCATTTTTAAAGCAGAGCCAATTTATATAATCGATAACTTTGTTACAAATTGTATCTTATCCCCTGTTCTATGTTTTCTGTATCTTCTTTCATAATCTTCATGGACTTTATATTGCGGGTCAATCAATGCAGGCACTATAATTCGCTTCGTATTATTATGTCTTGCCTTTTTTGACATATCAAAAACAATAGGAAAATTGAGTAGAATGAAAATTATAGGAATAACAAATATGTACAAAAATAAAAATAGATTTCAATCAATTTTAAGGAATTGGAGAAAAAAGATATAAATAGGATAACGTATAATAAGATGGACAGATTGATAAATAGATAGATAGGGTGGATTAGAGAAAAGGGTGAGATGTTGAAGAGAGAGAGGGGGGGAGGCAGAGAGTGGTGGTCGAATGATTGGGTTAGCTGCTTCGGCTCTAACTTCATTACTCGCCAAATGAACAGACAAAACCCAGCCACCCTTTATCTATCTCTTTATATTTGCCGCCACCTCTTTCAGTTGTATATATACATATATAGAGTGAGCTAAAGTAACTTCGTGATAACTTGAAGATATATGTATATACACACATACACACACACACACACACACACACACACACACACACACACATGCACACATTTTTTCTTTGTGCTAAAATAAAATAAAATATGTAAAAATCAAAATAAGGACACTAAACTAAATTAGTCATTAATATTAAGAGAAAATAGCAATATTTAGAAATAGCAAAAATTCAAACTTTGACTAGGCAAACTAACTTCATGTTCTTCATTTGAAAAATTATCAAAAAATTACTTAATTATCAGAAGATATCACGAAAATATTTTATTCTTTATTTGATTCTACGTAAGATATTACTCACACAACTACGGTACTTCATTTCGGTCAAAAATGATGGTATAAGCTCTGAGGTCACCGGTTCAATCAATTTCACTTCATCGTTTCTCTTCACAAGGAAGGCAACGACGATGTCGATGATGACGATGGCACGTCTCCGGTAATAGTAGATTCGTGGAAAAATACTTATGACGAAGAGCTTCTCGGTACGGGATCTTGGTTGGGAGGAAATAAAAATAGTTGAATTTGTCAGTGGACACGTGGCCGGTGATGGTGTGGCTTGAATTGCTCTCTCCGAACTTGATTAGGGTAATTTGATTCTGGCTGAAAGCGATCGTTAGCGGTTTTTACAAACGCAAATTACAGGAAACTAATTTGGATTCTGCGAGAGAATAATTGCGGCACCGTATGCTGCTTTTGCGAAATGTGTGCTTCTGTTGAAAAAAAAAAATGTTTTAATCTTGAGTTATAAACAACATAGGTATACTATACAAGAGAAAGTATATATATTTAATACATAAATTCTAAAGGTTAAATTATGATACTTGTGTAATATATAATAAATTATATTACACTCTTCTCTTTCTCTTTATAATGTCAAAAGAAAACTGTACCATTTGTAAAGCGTACTTTTAAAGAAATATGACATATACTTGTTGTTAGTATGAATTTAATTTGGGAACTTTATGGCTCATTTTATACTTGAGATAACTTGGTAATTACGATCTAAATTAAATCTTTGTAGGAAAATATCCATCCCCAATGAACGGAAAAATGAGGTTTATCCTTTTATTCTTGAGAAACTTAATTTAAAAGTCTTAAGTTTTTGATGTTGGATAACTGGATAATTAAGCTTTAACTTGAATTTTCGCTAAGAAAGCAGTGAATGTAAATTACTTGAAGAAAAAAAAGTTTTGATACTAATATATGCGGTTCTTGAAACTTTGTATACATCACTTGAAAGGATTCATAAAAGTGGCTAGTCGAGAGTGCGAAAATTGGCGCTTTTATGAAACATACAACAAAAATATCAAATTCATGACTCTGAGGAAACTGTTGAATCGATTTACGCGCATTCACAGATTTGTAATCTACAATCTGGGTTTCGCTGATGCTGGATGTTACAATTGAATTACACAAGCGTGAACGATAATCGTTACCGACTTCACGCCCGCGTTTGTTCAATAAACGGAGATTAAACGCGGAAATTTTAATTACACGAAAAACCATTCCGCCGGAATAATCGTTTCCGTACTCGTGAGAAGTTAAACGCGCACGTACGCACATACGTCTACAAACAGAGGGACCTGTTCGTAATAAATTCGTTTATCCCCCTCTATCCGGTCGACGTGCGTCGGCGAGCTCTCACTTTTATATGACGGCGGGACGTAAAGAGAGAAACGTTCCCATTTTAAGCGAAGCTTTTCAATTATAAAGTATTTCCCTTTCCCGCATAGCTTCCACGGCCATGCTTCAATTCCCCCGTCTCCTTCACTTTTCCAGCACCTTCAGCGACCTCGACCTCCCTTCCTCCTTCCCTTCCTCCCTCTCTTGTGCTGTCGCTCATTCCTCTCGCGCTTTTTTATCCTATCTTTCTCTTCCAACGTCAACCGGCATACCGTGGCTTGCCAGAGCTTCACCGCAGCGTTCTCACTTCCGGTTACACGATGTTCTCAAAAGGAGATTGACGCTTCCTCTTTGCCCTGAAAAATCGACCAGAAATGATCCCGCGTCTTTTTCTCTTTCCGCATCGTCCTATCCTCCTCTCATTTTCCTCCACCGATCTCTCGTTTCTCTCGCATCGTTTCCTTCTTATTCTTATCGCTCCCTTTTTCTTTCTTCTTTCGTAGTCTCTATACGCATTTTCTCCATCTTCGTGTCTCTATCCTCGAAAGATGTCTCCTTCGTTATCGGGAATGTCGGCGCGAGTTCAAGCGGAATTTCGCGTAGGGTCGCAAACGATGTCACTTCTGCTCGAGATGCTCGACAATATCGGACATCGGGGATCATCGATGGAACACGAAGTAGACAATTCGTACAAATCGTCAAAGATCAAAAGAAAGCAGGTGAATCGGTTATAGATTCGAGCAGTAAAGATATGTTTGTTTGTCTAAATTCGCAGAATAATATAAAGTAACGCTTTTACATTCAATTCAATTTAACAGGAAATGAAACATACAAAACAATTTTCGCAATATTATGGTAGCATCTTCGAGTATATAAATAGTATGCAATTTTCTATCGTATAAAACTTTTTTCTTTTCTAGAAAAAAGATATTAAATTTCTTAAATTTTTTACATTGACATAAATAACAATACACGTTGGTTTCCGATGATGTTCGATATTGTTTTTGATCTTTTGATATGTGGGAGATATATATTGTATTCTTTTATTATCCTTTTGTCAAGGTCGTCGATACGTTAGATCGATATAGGTAAAATGCATTGGAGGTTTCACCGGAGACTTCCAGACTTGTGTGCGTGTCACGGTTTCTTACAATCATCAAGCCGCGATTCATCATCGTTCTTTGTGTCGGGTGACCTGGTCTCTCTGGTCGTCCATCCTCCGTGCGTTTCTTCCCTTTTGCGTCTGGTCCTTTCCATCGTCTTTTTCAACATGTCAAATTTGACAATTCAGTTGCAACGGTTCTTTTTTCGATACGCGACATTTGTCTGAGGCAATTTTATTTCTTGTCGCGAGTCATCTCGCGGAAACAGACATCCCCGTTTTTTAGACGATTCGTTCTTACGATGTAAGTTCCGAATTGTGCCCTTGCCTTTGATAGATTTCGATTCGCTCGCATTTTCATTACATTCGTATATGTATATCTGCCGTTGCATTATATGAGCGTTATAGTATAACTGCACCTACAAAATAATACTTCGCGCGTATAATCGTTGGATAGAAATAATTTTTTTTTATGCAAGAATACACGGTGTCAATATTTTTTAATCAAATATTTTTTTAGTGCAATATTTTTTTATGTGTGTAAAAAAATTGAGAGACAAAATTTTTATAACAGAATTTAAAAATTTAGGAATGGTTAGCTCACCAGAGATAGTGTTTTCGATTTCGAAAATTTGAAGAATCTAGGCACGAGCCGTGCCAGCTTGGCACGCGCTTATCTCACGCGGAGCCAAGCTGTTAAAACTGAATTGTGTGTTATTGCTTTTACGGAAGTGAGAGGGAGTGTCAGAGCGGAATAGACCCTAATATTCGTCGGCGATAAAAGCGCAATGGTTCTGGAAAACATCGCACCTTACTGGATTGGAACGTAAAATATCACGGAAACGACCAACTATTTGTCAGAACGCGCTATAACAATCGAGAAAAATAATTGTCGTTGGCTTGTCATTTTGCATTGCTGTTGATGTTGATTACAGTTTTGGCGGAGGTTGCCAGAATATAACGATGTGAAATAAGGATGCGATAGTACTCGGCCATTCAATACAGCCTGTTTTTTCTATAATATACTAGAACAACACAAGCGCGTACTACGCGCGCGCCATTCTTCAGTTTTATGTTTAAAAAAATGATATTTTAAAAAAAATAATATAAAGTTTGTTTAAACATTATTTTTTCACAGAAATTAGCTGATAAAGGCCCGTTTGTATACCAACGTCGGTTAATTTAAATCTCTGGTTAAACTACATCTTTATCTCTTTTCAGATATGTTCTTAAAAAGAGATAAAGATATAATTTAACCGGAGGTTTAAATTAACTGACGTCGATAGAAACGGGTCTAAAGCGTTAATTTGCTAATTAAATTTAAAAATAATAATATGTTAAAAAATTAAAATAGTAATATGTTGTAAATAATATGTTACAATATCTTATTCTCGATTAATATTTTTTGACAGAAATCAGCTGATAACTGTCAAAAATATTAATCGAGTTTAAAGTATTATAACATATTATTTAAAATGTATTATTATTTTAAAAATTAATTAGCAAATTAACGCTTTAATCAGCTAATTTTTGTCAAAAAAATATTAATGAAGCCAAAATTTGCTAATTAAATATTCTATCTTACATATTTATATTTATATTGTGTATGTTATAATTTGCTAATTAAATTTTAAAATAATAATATGGTAAAAGTTATAAAATAATAATATGTTGTAAATAATGTTATAATACCTTATTCTCGATTAATATTTTTTCTTTCTAAAGCTATATCTTTTCGAACGAATCTCCTCCGAGTTTTAATTAATTATTAATATTAAGTCATGTATATAGTATCGCGCGCGCGCGCTATTAGAATGAAGTTGCCGATGTTTGTAGCCTCGGCCATTACCGAAACGCCGCGAGTATCAGGCAGTTGGAGCTGCGTCCCGCTGTGATTAATTAGTAAGCATAATCGTTAGACACCATTTCTAACCTTTGTATTGTAATATTTATCAATCGCATATCATAGTTTCAACGTTAATATGTAGTCGTAATTGTTCGAAACGCATATTTCGCGAAAAATTCGATGCAAAATCTCTTGCCAACATAACCCAACTTAACCTGTTGTCGCGCGCGCGAATGTGTTGCGATCCGTGGATATCTATCGTTAATTCTAGTTTACATATTTATATTGTGTATGTTATAATGCGAAATAATAAGATTATTCTAATATGTATGTATTTTATTTGTTACAGGTAGCATGGCGATACACAGTGCGATTCACGCGTCGTGTCGGGAGTGCCGTGTAAAGTATCGCGCGTCGGGAGTGCCGTGTAAAGTTTCGGGCAATCGTAATTATTCGTGTTTTCGCGAGTCTCGTGAGTGCCATGGACCAAGAGAGGAGGAGGAGGCCCGGGGAGGCATCGGGCGACATCGGGACAACTGTGAGGTATGCAATATAAAAACATTTTTTCTAAACTGCAGTGTTGAGATATTCAACACACACATATGTATATATATATAATTTGAATATTTTGTTTTCAGATCAACGTGTGCTGTGTACTACAACTCCGCTACTATACGTATCGGTGAGTGAAAATTGTTTATTTTAACATTTCTATAGTGCTTATGAGATGTGTATATAATATGTTGAAAATATTAAAATAATAATATATTTTAAATAATATGTTATAATATTTTATTCACGATTAATATTTTTTGACAAAAATCAGCTGATAATTGTCAAAAATATTAATCAAATTTAAAATATTATAACATCTTTTTCTAAAAAAGGCATGTTAATTGTAAGTCGATTCTCGCAAGTATTGTTGAATCTTTTTCGCGATGCTGATTGACTGTTTCGATTCGCATTGTGCATTATATTCGTAGCATCGAGAGGCTGTCATCGCGAGGGTTAGTAGTTTGTTCAAAATAAAATAAAATAAAATAATAATATCAGTTTTAAAATATGTTGTAATACTATCAAATTGCTAACCCTCGCGATGACAGCCTCTCGATGCTACGAATGTAACGCACAACGCGAATCTTAACAGCTAATGAGCATCACGGAAAAGCGACAATAATAAACTTCGATATATGCGAGTATCGACTTTACATATCTTTTTTAGAAAAGGAAAAGTCTGTTGATGTTTCTGAAGAGAATGAGATATTATTTGAAAAATATTCGAGATAATCCAAGAAATAATAATTGATATAATTAATGCAAATTTCAAAATTCTAAATATTTTTGCAAATTAATTATTGCGGATAAGATTTTTAAATGATTTGTTTAAAACTATTATTTTAATTAATAATTTTCATTATTGCACTTTAAAATAAATATTTTCCATATATGTATTTACACTTGTTATACAAAAACAAAATTTTAAATAATATATTCTATTTTTATACATTTAATACATTTATTATTTTAATACATTTTATATATTAATTTTTAAACAAAATTATTTAAATAATTATTTTCAATAATCTGCATTTGAGATGTGTTCACTGATTATTATAAGTCTCACGAAAATATGTGACAGATTATAAATTATACTATTCCATAGAATTAAACTGCGCGAACAGTAACAGTAATTATTCTAAGACGCGATCATTTGTTATATACATGCTGCATGTTATATGATATCCAGAGGAACTAGTATATTTACGTGGATAAAGGATAAAAGTAGCGATGCGAAGTGCTAGGATATATCCTAGTGGAGGTGTATGTTATGGCGGCGACCCGAAGCGAATGATTTGTGTGACAGATCGAGGCCAGTCTCATACCTATACCCGCCACAGCATCGATATATTTCGTTTTCTATCCTACCGATTCTACCAACTGCTTCCCAATAACGCCCGGTTATCCATATATCGTATGCATGTGTATATATATAATATATATATATATATATATATATATATATGTATGTATGTATATATATACATATACTGTTACATCTTTCCCTGTAGACGTGTGTACATATATGTCATCACATATGTATTTGTGTCAGCGATCAAGTATACATAAATGCGTATGCAGTTTTGATTGTAACACGATAATAAATGGAACAATAGAATTCAGACGTTATTTAGGATAGAATATCTGATAAATTTTTTCGAAGATAAATTCTTACATCCGCAACAGGTTGAGATTGTTACAAAATTCGAACGAATATGTGAACAAGAAAGTTTCATTTAGTTACAGCTTTTCTCCGGATAAAAAATTCTGATAAAGAATTAAAATTTGTATTTATATAAAATATTGACATGCGAATCATCACAGTAATTAAAAAAATCGAGAACTTTTTGTGCTCACAATTATTTTCTTATTCCGCGGCTTTACGAATTCCTATCGTATCAGCGACAACTTTGTCAGCGTGAACAGCAGCGGTATTAATTAACGTGGGATTTGTTCGTGAGTAACGAAGCAATTTACGAAACGTAGGAGAGCACGATCGGATACAGAGCGAAAAGGGAAATCGAGGGAACGAGAGTCGAGATGTTCGTGACGATGCGAGGGCAGAGTTACGTCTAAGCGACTTCATTTCCGTATTTTCCGGGAAATCTTATGACCTCTAACTAAGAGAGAAACTCGTGCCACTCGACCTGGCGACAATAAGCAATTACGTGACTCTTGCTGAGAAACGGTATTATTTACTTGCTGGAGCTTGTCGTATTTTCGCATTCTCGAGTTCTCAAGAACGATTTCTTAATTTTTATACGGTGTCGCCTTCAACAAAGTCTTGCGCATCGCGCATATTACAGAAAAGCATTAAGAGAACTTTTTAATTTTGACCTTTACGAATATAAAGGTAATTGTAACATCAAACAAGATTTTTTACTTGTAGAATAATTTTGGACACAACTGTTGTATAAGTTCCTTTTCAAATCTATGAATATATATGATTATAAAAAAAGCTATATTTTCAGTTTTATTATAAATATATTATGCTTGACATTACAATATTTACATGTAGACAAGGGAAATAAGTGCTAATTAACAATTATATAATTAGCAATTAAACAAGTTTTATCTTTTGCATCTTTAGCATACATTTTATTCGCATAAACGTCGTTTTATTCATATAGCCGTTTTTCTTTTCCTCTTTAATTGAAAAATATTTCATATAGGATATAATCGCTATAGAAATGTCCATAAAATATTCATTCCGTTATGTGAGATTTCAATGACTTCCATGTTGCTTCCTAAAATGATACTAATGAGAGAATTCAATAAACGTATCCAATACTCGCGCGCGAATCTCATTTCCAAAATATTATTGAAATTCTGGGCTTTCACACATGTCCCGTGATTGTATCGTAATTTTTGCATTTTATTATCGCGTAACGTAGCGGACTGTCCGAAATATCAGTGTCGAAAGAGAAAGAGAAAAGGGCGCCATTATATCGTACATAGGTCGATTTGTCACGTTTTTCTCGCCGGGATTTCAGATACATTATTAATACTAGAAGAGCATACGAGAGGCCACCTGTAATTTCTCACATTGCTCTTTGCTCTCGCGGGCGGGAACTCGATCGATAGGCTCAATGTGTTTAATGCCGTCCGGCTCTGCGTCTGATGCACCCGATACGGTCCTCGTTAAATCCGCGTGTCCCTGCCGGCAGCACGGCGAGTTGTGCATGCGAATCTGCCCGAATCAGGCGTGGCACAGCCATGTTTCATGTCCGTAATGCCAGAAATTCGCATTAGCACACGCGAGAGTGGGATTCCAAATGCTCATATACGTTTTCGGCGCGTCCCGAATTTTTCGCTCGCGTGATTCTCTTCCGTATTAAATCAAGTAGTTTTCCCAAATTTTGGGCAGACACGATGAATATACCTCGAGAAATATATCGCATATAGTTCATTTATGCAGATTTAAGTTTGCATTAATAATATTATCGAAATAGTAGTAATAGATAAAAATTTTTAAAAATTATACATCTATTATATAATACGAAATATATATGTATACATAATGTGTACATATGTGTATCTGTATGTATGTAGGATTATATTTTATTAATTTTTATAAAATTGTGTGATTAATCAATATTTACGCGCACATTGTGATAAAAAGTTTTAAAAATACAAAGCATGATAAAACAGCCCGAATTTTTTGCTCGTGTAATTCTCTTTTGTATTAAATCAAGTAGTTTTTCGGAATTTTGGGCAGACATGATGAATATACCTCGAGGAACATATCGCATATGGTTCATTTATGAAGATTTGAGTTTGCGTTAATAATACTATCGATATAGTAGTAGTAGATAAAATTTTTTTTAAATTATACATATGTGTATGTGTATGTATGTAGGATTATATTTTATCTATTTTTATAAAATTGATTAATCAATATTTACGCGTACATTGTAATCAAAAATTTTAAAAATACAAAGCATGATAAAACAACCCGAATTTTTTGCTCGTGTAATTCTCTTCCGTATTAAATCAAGTAGTTTACCCAAATTTTGGGCAGACATAATGAATATACCTCGAGGAACATATCGCATATGGTTCATTTATGAAGATTTGAGTTTTCGTTAATAATACTATCGAAATAGTAATAGTAGATAAAATTTTTTTAAAATTATACATATGTGTATCTGTATGTATGTTGGATTATATTTCATTAATTTTTATAAAATTGATTAATCAATATTTACGCGCACATTGTGATAAAAAGTTTTAAAAATACAAAGCATGATAAAACAGCCCGAATTTTTTGCTCGTGTAATTCTCTTTTGTATTAAATCAAGTATTTTTCCCGAATTTTGGGCAGACATGATGAATATACCTCGAGGAACATATCGCATATGGTTCATTTATGAAGATTTGAATTTTCGTTAATAATATTATCGAAATAGTAATAGTAAATAAAATTTTTTTTAAATTATACATATGTGTATCTGTATGTATGTAGGATTATATTTCATTAATTTTTATAAAATTGATTAATCAATATTTACGCGCACATTGTGATAAAAAGTTTTAAAAATACAAAGCATGATAAAACAACCCGAATTTTTTGCTCGTGTAATTCTCTTCCGTATTAAATCAAGTAGTTTACCCAAATTTTGAGCAGACATAATGAATATACCTCGAGGAACATATCGCATATGGTTCATTTATGAAGATTCGAGTTTTCGTTAATAATACTATCGATATAGTAGTAATAGATAAAATTTTTTTAAAATTATACATATGTGTATGTGTATGTATGTAGGATTATATTTTATCTATTTTTATAAAATTGATTAATCAATATTTACGCGCACATTGTGATAAAAAGTTTTAAAAATACAAAGCATGATAAAACAACCCGAATTTTTTGCTCGTGTAATTCTCTTCCGTATTAAATCAAGTAGTTTACCCAAATTTTGGGCAGACATAATGAATATACCTCGAGGAACATATCGCATATGGTTCATTTATGAAGATTTGAGTTTGCGTTAATAATACTATCGATATAGTAGTAATAGATAAAATTTTTTTAAAATTATACATATGTGTATGTGTATGTATGTAGGATTATATTTTATCTATTTTTATAAAATTGATTAATCAATATTTACGCGTACATTGTGATCAAAAATTTTAAAAATACAAAGCATGATAAAACAACCCGAATTTTTTGCTCGTGTAATTCTCTTCCGTATTAAATCAAGTAGTTTACCCAAATTTTGGGCAGACATAATGAATATACCTCGAGGAACATATCGCATATGGTTCATTTATGAAGATTTGAGTTTGCGTTAATAATACTATCGATATAGTAGTAATAGATAAAATTTTTTTAAAATTATACATATGTGTATGTGTATGTATGTAGGATTATATTTTATCTATTTTTATAAAATTGATTAATCAATATTTACGCGTACATTGTGATCAAAAATTTTAAAAATACAAAGCATGATAAAACAACCCGAATTTTTTGCTCGTGTAATTCTCTTCCGTATTAAATCAAGTAGTTTACCCAAATTTTGAGCAGACATAATGAATATACCTCGAGGAACATATCGCATATGGTTCATTTATGAAGATTTGAGTTTTCGTTAATAATACTATCGAAATAGTAATAATAAATAAAATTTTTTTTAAATTATACATATGTGTATCTGTATGTATGTAGGATTATATTTCATTAATTTTTATAAAATTGATTAATCAATATTTACGCGCACATTGTGATAAAAAGTTTTAAAAATACAAAGCATGATAAAACAACCCGAATTTTTTGCTCGTGTAATTCTCTTCCGTATTAAATCAAGTAGTTTACCCAAATTTTGGGCAGACATAATGAATATACCTCGAGGAACATATTGCATATGGTTCATTTATGAAGATTTGAGTTTGCGTTAATAATACTATCGATATAGTAGTAATAGATAAAATTTTTTTAAAATTATACATATGTGTATGTGTATGTATGTAGGATTATATTTTATCTATTTTTATAAAATTGATTAATCAATATTTACGCGCACATTGTGATAAAAAGTTTTAAAAATACAAAGCATGATAAAACAACCCGAATTTTTTGCTCGTGTAATTCTCTTCCGTATTAAATCAAGTAGTTTACCCAAATTTTGGGCAGACATAATGAATATACCTCGAGGAACATATCGCATATGGTTCATTTATGAAGATTTGAGTTTTCGTTAATAATACTATCGATATAGTAGTAATAAATAAAATTTTTTTAAAATTATACATATGTGTATGTGTATGTATGTAGGATTATATTTTATCTATTTTTATAAAATTGATTAATCAATATTTACGCGTACATTGTGATCAAAAATTTTAAAAATACAAAGCATGATAAAACAACCCGAATTTTTTGCTCGTGTAATTCTCTTCCGTATTAAATCAAGTAGTTTACCCAAATTTTGGGCAGACATAATGAATATACTTCGAGGAACATATCGCATATGGTTCATTTATGAAGATTTGAGTTTTCGTTAATAATACTATCGAAATAGTAGTAGTAGATAAACATTTTTAAAAATTATACATCTATTATATAATAATAAAATAAATATAAAAAATATAATAAAAAATATACATACATATATGTGTACATATGTGTGTGTGTATGTATGTATGTGTGTAGGATTATATTTATCTATTTTTATTAAATTGATTAATCAATATTGACGTACATTGTGATCAAAAATTTTAAAAATATACAGCATGATAAAAAACAGCTGATTGGTTTTCACGGTATATAAAAAGGGAATTATATATTAAAACCAAAGATATTTCACAGTTAATAAATTGCACAAAAAGGAATAAATTTGGTATCATAATTTTTCTATATAATGTGCGATTGCAAAAATATATGTGTATATACGCGGAATATTAAATTATTTTGTAATATAAAGATTAATTATTTATTCGACGATTAATCACGGAACTTATCCTTATTATTCAATATTAATCGAATAAGGATAAGCTCCGTGATACATTAATCGTCCAATAAATAATTAATTACTGTACTTTAACATACTTGTATAATTTAATATTTCGCGCTTATAGGTATATACAGATAAGGCAACTTATTAAAAAACCCTGCGTCTACGAAAATTTTCCGACAATAGTGCGCGTATCTACATGTCAAGAAAGAATGCCGAATGCACGATTGCGAAGTCCGTGATAATCATCGTTATCTCAAATTCGTGTGCGCGCCAGTGGTCTGTTTTGTCCGATGAAAACGAGGATCGGGCAAAAACGGGGAAAAGGCAAGGGGAGAAAGAGAAACGAAATCGGGCGTGGAAGAGAGCACGAAAGAGAAATGTAGACTGTGTATGTGTGTCTCTCTGTGTGCGTGTATGTGTGTTCCTGGTTACTAGGAACAGCGGGATGCGCGTAGTCAGACGTATGAGGAAGCCATTGTGCACGAACATTTTGCCCCTGTCACGAGCGCGAGACAATGGCCGCCGTTAACGCGTCCCGTAACCGTTTCATTGTTTGCCGACAATGCTTGAAAATACGCGGAGACGCATGCGGGTTATCCTTGGTCCGTCGATTCGTGGTTTCCTCTTATTCGCGCGCTCTCGGATGGGACTGAAAAAACGCGTGGCCCGGTAAATCGTCGTCACTTTCGGTCACTCGGAAATCGCACCGTGTCCTACCTTATCCCCGCGTTTTTCGTGGGTTCAACCAACAGGAAGACAGGGCCATCGAGTCCATCCAACGACCATTATCGGCCTTTCCGCCATTCTCGAGAAACGTACAACGCGGCCAACTGTTGTGGCAAAATGGAAAGATCGCTTTTCTCTTATATTTTAATGTTTACCCTGATAGAAACTAGAAAAGATTAAAAGCTAACTCAAAAACATTTTATAATTCTGTTTTATAAAACTACAGAGAAATTTCCAATCAGGAAAATGGGTGAAATAATATTTGACGTAGAAAAATATTTATACGTTCTATGTATGTGTCTGTTTCTATTTCTTCTATTAAATTATAAAGAATTAATTTCATAATTTATATTTATGTGTTGATAGAAATTCTATCTTAAATATTTTGTTTTAAAAATCAAATATAAATATTTTAAATATGTACTTTTGTTGTTTTTGTAAATTAGTATTAAGTCAAGAAAGTAGTTACTTTTGAAATAAATATTTTGTTTATCTTTCTATTTTTTTTATCATTATTATATGACATTTAGAAAATGATATTAACGCGAAAAATGATGTTTAAAATAGTCTCACACACACACACACACACACACACACACACACACACACACACACACACACACACACACACACACACACAATGCAAGAAGTTGAAAAGCTTCAAATATTATCTCGATTTCTAATAATTTCTTAAAAATTATTTTAGATATGACAGTTCGAGTTACACTTCAAATTACATTTAAAAAATATATATTTAAATTTTTTGCAGGAAATAAATTTTTAAATAATATTATTTTAACAATTATTTTTAATAGTCTATATTGGAAATATGCGTTCGGCATTGCTTAGGCTTTGTGATGAAAATGAACAATATTTGGATTTTAATCTAAAGGAAAAGAAATTTATATAATTGAAATTTGTAATGTGCAAAACATATTATGAAGCGATGATTCTTCGAATTGCGATCGTATACCCTTTTGTATAAATTATCCGACATTACTTATCCACAATACTTTCACTTAATCTCAAACATCTAACACTCGTGTCAACACGCACTTTCACAGTAAGTGTAAGTATTTAGCTCGTGCGTTTTAAGTTGAATTAACCTTGAGTCGCGTAGAGGCGGACTTGAGTTTCGTGTCTCACGCGAAATATCGTTTGCATGTTTGCCCATTAACCTCGTGGAATAAAAAATACTTTTACGAGTGTATGGCTGACCAGACAGTTGAAAAGAACATATCGCCTAGAAATAGATAGGGTTGATACGGGGATCGACGTTGCTTTCCGCCGGCAATAATTGTCGCAGAAGCTAGTATTAATCTCAGGATGACTGCTTTGCATGGATGTGAGGCAAAATCCGGTTTTAAGCGAGATGCTCTCGGTCTGCCGAACTTGCATCTCAAATCCCAAACTTCTCTTCGCGTCTGATATAATCTCAGCATGTGACCACCGTTAAATTCCGCTTGAATTCGGCCACAAATCTGCTTAATTTATAGAACGTATGCGCGAAGAGGCTCTAACGAATATCGATGACTCTTAGCAGCTTTCCGTTAATCCGGTTCTCCGCATCGTGGAGAAGTATCTTTGATTAAAAGCTTTTGTTTTGAATTTGTAATCATATTGTACTCATAATTTCCATCTAGATTTGGCATCCGTACATATTCTCGTAAAACCGAAAAAATCTTTAAACTTGCAATGTTGCTCTCATTGTCAGTGTGCATAATAGTATCGGCTTTAAAAAGCTAAAGCAACATTACGCCGATAATTTAAGCACGCCTCGCGTTTTTATGGTACGCATATGCATATCTCGTGTCACATAAGAAAGTCCCACGTCATGTGCACCTGTACATGCGCTTGCACTTCTCTCTATCTCGCCATCTGTGCATTCACCATCTTTGTCAAACGTTTTCTCGTTCTTTTTCTCTGATTTCAAGAACTTTCGTACCGAATAGTAAAGTAGCATGAGTGATGAACTATAAGAAATATCTATGCGAAAAGCAAATTATTTATTGCACCGAAGTGTATGAAAAAATATTTAAGATTCAATTTATATATTGAAATAGTAAAGTCTAAAACAGACTAATTCACTAATTAAAATTTAGAAATAATACATTTTGATTTGTATAAACTAATCATCAAAAACTAATCTAAAAAGGTGTTTGTAGTTTCAAAATTAAGAATATTATAATATTTCGATACAAATAATCGAATTTTTTATATTGAATATAAATTATTTTTTGAGATACACAAATATATATATACATTTGCATTGTTTTATGTGTGTGTTTTTCTTTTTCAATTAAAACTTTTTATTTTTCATGAGTTAGGCTTTTGATTCTAGTTTAACGAGGCTTTTTATTATTCCCTGTAGATCAGTTAATAATTAGTTAGGAATTAAAATAAATAAATTTTTGTTATAAATTTCAGAAACATAATGAAACTAAAGCTCGCAATTTATGACGCGCCGCTGCTTAACGAAGCGCCATTAAAGGCGCTTTCATCAGTCGTTTAGTTTAGACCAATATTCATTATAGCGTGGTGAACAGTGCAGCGTGAAAAATATCCGCAATGAAACGCACCTTTAAAGTATTGCCATTGAAATAACGGCGCGGCGTGGCTCTTTAATCGGACGTTAACTGGACCATTTCGGCAGTTGCCGAATGAGAAATGGCGACACGCATCTATCTCGTGAAATTTTATAGTCACGACATTGTCGTACGTCAGAGCAATCCGTTGCATTTTTACGCGTCTCTCATCGGTATCCGGAATAACAGAACGATCGTACGTGATGATTATGTACGATGATCGATGACGAGCAGTTCTTCGGTGATCGGATTTATCGTGCGGGAATAAAAGCGGAAACTGAACGCGGAAAATACCAGAAAACCGATAGAAAAATGTCATCAGCCAGCAGGACAGCTCGAGGTGTAACGCGACCCCCTTCCCTGTAACAACATCGTTGTTTACATACCCCACCGCGTAAAAATTCGTAAACACGCGCACTTTATCGAAGCGCCCGCAAATATTACTTGTTTGCTTTCAATCTGCGAATATTGTGGATATGTTGCGATCGCGTATTGCGGACTCGTGATTCATCGCGCCTTTCCTACACGTTTCAGAACTAGTTGTTAAACTGACATGTCACATTTGATCTGCTATTCACTACATGATTTTCCAGATCAACGATGCTTTCAAACACAAGATTATTTCACTAATTTTGAGTTAATGCTTTATAAAAAGATTCGTTGAATTACAAATTACAATTGGAAATTTTGAAAAAGTTTTTTTTAACTTAATTAACTTCGAATAATAATAGGCGCACATTTCAAATGCAGGCTTTCGAAAATAATAATTTATATAATACATATATATTTATACATAATACATATTATTACATTTGAATACAATATTTAAAAATTTGTTTTTCGTAGAGAGACAGAGAAAGAGAGAGAGGTCATATAGATATAAATAAATAGGTAGAGCATTTAAATATTTATTTGTTTAAATTTATTTAAAATTCACAAATTAATTAAAATTACTAAATTAAAATAATAATTTGAAATTAAATAGCAAATAATTTATATCAAATAATATCAAATAATTTTATCTGAAATATTTGAAGAGGCTTTCCAACTTTTTTGCATTGATAATTTAAATATTATTTTATATGGCAGAAAAGGAAGGAAAAATTAATTAACTGGAAAAATAATAAATCAAATCTACACTTGTGTAAAAGTAACAATTATTTTTTTAAATGCTAATTTAGAAATAAAGTTAACATAATTTAATGCTATAAATATGAATAAAAATATATGAGAGACAAAAGCCGTAAGAGAAGAAGAAATAGAATGAGAATACAATATTTGAATATTTTACTGTCTCTTTCTATATAATGAGAGAGATAATTATTATAATAAAAAACCTTTGTCAATGATCAATTATAATTAACTAATCAGTCTTGAGAAATATATATTTGAAATATTATTTCTGATTTGTAAAATCAACTGAATATTTCAAAAAGGGTTTTAATTACTACACAAATTAATTAAAATTGAGACTATTTGTTATTTCAGCTTAGCTAATCCAGTTAAAAAAATTAATTTTTTGTAAATATTTAATTTTTTATTTCAAATATTATTTTATCCAATTCTGATTTCGTAACTATTAAATTACTAAATGGTTTTTAAGCGATTTTAAATAAGCTTTAACAAGCTTTTATCTTGGTTATTGAAATCTTAACGTAAAGGAAATGTTTGAAAAAATAGTGTTTTATGAAACCTTTAATATGAAAAAAATGAATCAAAGTCACCTTAAATATTCGAAAATTTAGAAAATTGTATACCTACATATACACGCGATGATCGTGATGCATTGCGTTCTCCATACATTCATTCGGTATACTACTCGAACGTCTTTATGAGCTCATCAACTAGCATAGTCGCATATTGCCATAAGCTCGTGATTCGTGCAAGACGGTATATGTCACTTTGGCCAGACGGTTGCCGGCGGCACGAGAGTCGCGCCGTGATGCATATCTACGACATAACTTCCGTGCTACGCGACGTTGCACGTGAAATTGGTTTGCAAATAAGGCGCGAATAAAGGGAACGCCACGTGTAGCGTGTAGACATAGCTTCACGATCATTCGTCTTGGATTTAAGCGACGTCGGTGCTCTAGCGCATCCAAGCGAGAGCGTAAAGGAGAGATAGGTAAGGAGGACAACAGGACGGAGTAATGCAAGGCAGCGGTGCGAAGGTGGTATTGTCGCGGGCGCTACTCCTTTATACCCTCCCGGCAATTGTCTCCGCGCGAGTTCCGTTGTGTCGCTTAAATTACCGCTGCCGAGTGGTCCTCTACCTTCTCCTCGAACTCGACCCTTCTTCATCGGCCGTACACGTGCACGCGCGCGTCGACGTCCTACCCTTAACCCTTTATACGTTCTTCGTGCATCCTTATCCCTTCGCTCCTCTCTCGCGGTACTTTCCTTCCCCTTCATTGTTTCTCTCTTTCTCTCCACCGATTTCATTTATCCAGGTCCGCGTAGCGTGGACTCCGCCGGCATTTAAATACCAAAGTGTCTCCGTGGCTTACGATGCGCTCCTTTAATGTCGCCTCTGGGTGCCTTACAGCGTAGTTATTACCGCTCGCCTCGGCAGAGAGGCAGTCGGATTTATACGGTCGACGTTTTAGCACGCAGCGACACTTTGCTCGGTGGCAACTTCTGCCACCGTCTTCCTATCCCTATGGCCGCGAGACCCATATTTCCTCCCTGTTTCAATCCCCTCCCTCCTCGTAATTCCGTCGCTCCATTATGTCACGCGACTTTGTATTCTGTTCTCAGCGCTGTGGAGATTTTATTTATTATATTTGCATATCGCTTGTGTATAGTCTCGCGGCACGCCAGCTCGGCGTATTCGAGAAAGGGATTACGAGTATTTTAAGGCCGGCAAAATTGCGCATCAGTGGCTACGCGCAATGTCTTTACTATCTGCAATCGTCGAAATATTTATTGCGTCGTGTATCTGTATTTAATGAATCGTTAAACGCATCAAAGAAAAAAAAAATTGCGAGATATAATCATCTCGTGAATCCTAATGCTTTAGTATATGTAAGAAATTTTTCTACCCTCGTGACCATGATATTCATATTTCACTCTTGTCCTATCGCCTACTTTCACAGATACGTTAAGCTCGGGGACCGCCGCCTTTTTCTCCGATTAATGGTAGTCATTTTTCACAGCCTGTATCTCGCAGAAGAACATTGATCGAATCTTTATGATATTACTGTCTCGAAAAGAATGTGATAAAAATTTTCTTTGAATATATTCGTTAAACATTATTTTATTACTGATATTATAATAATTATTAATCATTATTAATTAAAAGCAACATGAAATAGAAAAAAATATATTTATTATAGCAGTTTGAGACGGGAAGAATTTGACATATAAAACAAAATAATAAATAAAATATTATTTATCAAAATGAAAAATTAACGTATAAAATATGTATTATAGAACGTCAAATGACGAATGGAGTCTAAATTTTCATGAAATAATTTTTATAAAAAATAACAGTATACTCTATAACCATTTTTATTTACAAAATTTAAAAATTGCTTTAAATTACTACAGCACTACAATAGAATTTACATTTAAAATTATACATAAAATTTATTTGTATTCTACTAAAAAAAATTTTACGCTTACATGTTACATGTAAAGAGCAACTATTCAATGCTATTATAAAAAGAGTATTATAAAAAAAACATTCTTCTTATAATTTCGTATAAAATATCTTTATTTTATTTGCACTTTATTATCGCTGTGTCAAAGCTACCACATAATGCACAGCCTACAGCGCGGAATTATGCAGGAATGGTGAACAAAAGCGTCCGCGCAAAATTAACTCGGTCGGTGCCTGCATCCAGGCGTATTATGAACAGATATGAACGGCCGTGTCGGAGCACATTTCGTTATACGATAATATCGCGAACATCGTACATAAAGTGAAGAGAGAATACCACTTTTTCAGTTGTCTGTGCCAAATGCTCGCGCTTCGTTCGCTCTCCTCGTATTTCTCATTCATGATGTTTCCTTTGTGACTCTTCTTTAATGATGCTGTTAACGGTAAGCATGAGTGCGCGTTGTACTTAAAAAAAAATAATGTTACACTTTCAATTCGAAACGACAAAGCGCGCTTCTTTGAAAAAAAGGTACTCTATAATCATCTATTTTTTTTTTTTTTTCACCGCTATTGCACGATGTATACGTTTTTTACATATTTTCACATACGCCATTATGCGTTAGATAGTCTATAAGTATGTGGCTATACGTTTTTCTCGGATGTAGAAAACAGTGAGATGGAACGAGTTTGTTTTATGACTGCGATGAGTCTACGTGATCGGACTTTCTTTGCCGATATTGTTCGTCTTTGGAAGTTTTTTATAGCTCATTTCGGTTTCTTTATTCACTGCGGCGTACTGGCGATTTGACTTGTACAATGTTTGCTGCGTTATGACTATAAAATATTGTTTCTTGGTATACTTATTTGTTTGATAGTGTTTAGACGCATTTTGATATGTAGGAAATTATTTTTATATTAACATATATATTTAAATTAAATTATTTTATCAATATCCATTTATAGAGTAAACTATGACGAATATTTTATAATATTTGTCACTTTTCGTCAGTAAACAAATTATATTGTTAATATAAATACTGAAATAATATTTACGACATAACGTGTAGTACATTTCTACAAACACTGACTGAAGATAGACTGTAAACCGCGGATCTCTTGAAAATGTTAAATACTGTCGCGCGGTTTTTCACTGAGATAAATAAAAAGTTATTAGTGACATCGTAAAAGCTGCTTCTTTTCATTTATTGTTATTGCACTTGCAACTCAGAAGACGGACGAAAGAAAAAGAGTAACGAGGCTAGGATAGAGAAGATGAGAAGTGCTTCACGAGGTTTATAACGAAGCGTTGTTTTGCGAGCGTTTTTAATGGCTCGCCTGCCTGAAAAGTCTCAGGCTAAAGTCGTGACTCCACACCTTTCCATCCTTTTCTTTCCTTCATTGTCCTGCGCTTTTATTATATTTTTCTCTCTTCTTGTCTCTTCTCTTCGCTCTGGTAGCAGCCGCGGCACGGTTTTCGCATTATTTTCCATTTTCTTTCATTCTTCCTCGGTTGCTGCATTCCCTGCGTTGAATAGAGGTCCTTGTATAAGAAGACAGGAGAGATGCGTGTTCCTTTCTGTTATATTCGATACAGAGATTCACGCACGCGCGTGTGAGGGTTCGTTCTCAGATATTCCTCTTTTTCGTTTCATCGTTACGTTTCTATCAGAGGCGAACGCATCACAGAAAGTAGTTATTACTCGCATTATTCTACATCCTTTTACAAAATATTGAACATTATTGTGTAATCGATAGTCATCGAAAACGCATCGTAGTTTGAATTAATTGTTGTATTGAAATTTCATTTTATTTGTCAGATTTTTAATCAAATTACGTTACTAAAAAAAAAAATACAAAATAAATAAATATTTGATACATAAATATATTGTTTTAAAGGAAAATTTATTTTGTAGTACACGATTGATTCTGTTCAACAAATTGAAAACTAATAGCCCAGACGAGTTGCGTAAAGTTGAAAATACATTTTGTATGATAATCGTACCTCTAGATAATTGAGAAGATATGGCAGCAATTGTGGATGGAAGCAGAAGTTTTTCTCTTTTTTTACTCTCTTCTAAGAGACGTTGCGAAGAGTCGTGAACAAGAGACGGAAGTTTTTCAAAGTCACTTTATTCCGTGGAGACAAAGGTCGGACTCCTCTGAGAATAATGGATAATCGAGGAGGTCCTTGATTCTCTATTACGTCGAAATAAAGGAACGACTCGTTCCGAGGCAGGCTTGAATATCGGCTTTTCTTCTTATCTATGACTTTTCTTGCCTATAGAAGAAGATACGTGATCTTTCTTACAACGTATATTTCTCAAAATCGGACCGCTGTTCGTGCAATCTAACGCTAGGATCGACGTGCGCATAAATTTCTGTAATCCGCTTGTGTTATCCTTCCGCAAGGTGAATCCTGTGCGATGAATAACTACTTTCCTCACAGTTTCTAGAGAATGCGGGAATATTTATGGGACATTTGCTATTAAATGGATCTCACACTATACGTTCAAATGCGGATAATATGCGCATATTATGAAGGCGACAAACAATATAAGATGCTAATATATATAATATTTAGTATGCTAGATTAAATTTCTATGCGTTTCGCAACGAAGTTTCATCAACGAGATTGTCCTCGTGCCGCGAAAAAAATCAATTTTCTCGATATCGGAAACTAAACTAAATAAGAGTTGAGAAAGATCGATCTTATTGAAATATCGTGTGATAAGGGTTTTCCAAAATCACGATCGGAGTATATACGCGATAACATAGCGCACCAGATTCCGTGGGAGAGAACAGTCGGCGGTCGCGAGAGCTAGGAAGTCGTCGAAGGATAAATGGGACCGCCGCCGTATCCTGCAACGCAGGAGATTTCCCCCAGGTTTTCCACGGAATACGAGAGACGTTTGACGTACGTGTCGCGCCGGCGACACGGTCGCGAATATGGGTTCTCTTGCCGGAAGTCCCACGTGAGTACCGCGCGCGACTACTCGTCCGCGTTTATGCGGACTATCTATTCAAGACGGCGAGAATCTAATGCGGTCATTTCCAGAAAAGCCGCAGCGTAGCGCACAGAACAACGTACAGGCACAATGCGAGAACTGTGAGGGGAGAGGAGAGGGTGAAGGAACAACGATACCCTTGGGAATGGATCGTCGATTATTTTGTGCCATTTTGAACGCTCTCGCGTGACTTGATCCTCGCCAGGTCAAACCTGCAACGAATAAACCGCGTCATGCGCCTTCGTGTCATCCATGTAATCTCTTTTAAGTGCATCAGGTAGTTTTCTTTTCTTATTAGACGCTCGATCGCTCCAAGAGCAGACAAACGCGGCCCGATAAATAAATTCTCGACGCTAGCGTGGGATAAAATCCGGAGGGTACTTTCCATAAACTCCGAGCTCCATTTCACTTTTCCTTAACACGTCGCGAGGGTGAATGGCCGCGAAAACGAAGTCATCTCGAGGGGGGAAGGGAGCAGGGGGGCGGTACGGGATCTTCTCTCAATTTACAACTCGCGGGGGACAGATTTCTGCTTAAAAACAATATCTTCGAGGAACCCGCCGTGAAACTGGATGCGGCGGATCTACCGGAGAGATACCGAAGGGAGAGTAAAAGCGGGAAGAAAAGGTGTTATACTCTCAATATGCACAAAAACGGCTGAGGACGAACGCGCCGAAGCGAAATGACTAGGGGGAAAGGGGGGGCCTCTCAAGCCACTGATACCTCGATTGCCCCCGGGGACGTGTAAACACAGAAGACGCTCAACGTCCTGTCAATCGATGACGATGAGACTTCGTCTGCTCTCATGGATCGTCCGCGCCATTTTTGTTCTCGCACAAAGAACCGCAAAGGGATGTGGAGTCTCTCTCGCGTCTTGGGTCTTGGCGTCGAATTTCACGGACAATGAAGTCGCACGAATTGTCGAATGTCGATGTTCTTCTTCCTTAGTCCGGGAGTCGGAAAATCAAAAGTACGCAGGGGGAGACGCGAACTTCCAGTCTCGTATTGCGCGCTCGAGCGGATATAAAGTTCTCCAAATTTTGCAACGTGGATTCCGGGCACGCGCGGGTTAATATCCTTCGGGGCGACTTTGCGCCACCCGGAAGATAATTATGATAATTCGGTCGGGGACAATGCACGATAATTGAGGAAATCAACTTTGACAGTATTTGTTGTGCTCTTTCCGCGTCGGTTGTTCTGTGCTCTTGCAGCGAGTAAAGCGGAAATACACTTTCGTTCAACTTTTTATCTGGAATATCCTTTCTTTCGCAAGTTTGACATAATTTAGCATTAAAAAAGGATGAATAATATAAATAACTTTCTATCGTTTTTTTAAATAAGAGTTCATTAATTTTTAGTATCGGTATTTGCTACTCTTCTTGGCTCAGCTTTTAGTATCAATAATTCAGAGCAAGTATAACGCTTAAGCACCCTGTACAACTAAACTTTTACTCTTTACTTTTTACACGGCTTTTACTAGCTCGTTATATATTAATATAGCAAACCACTGAGCAAGCGTATGTGCTTACGGGTAAAATAAAGCAGGAAAAATTCTCTCTTTTCGATATCGATATTCATTCTGTGCTGAGAATATTTGAATTTCAGATACACGCACAAAAGGGTTTGTTATATGCCTGGAATTCAACTTATTTGTTGACAATTTTCAACTGCGCGAATAATGAACTGCGTGGCACACAATGTCGTCTGTACTGAGAATTTTCGAGATCATATTTTTAGAATAGACGTGACTAGAGTTATTATATGAATTTTATGCGTGCGATGGTATTTGCACAATAAAGATTTAATTTGTAGATTTTTGCAATATTCTATAATTTTCCGATAGAATCATCATTTCGTTATATCAATCGAAAGAATTGAGTCTTACAAGAAGAGAGAGAAGCAGGATATTCTTCGGGAGGATATTGAGAACGGCTAGATTTAATCCAGAACAATGCAATCATTCATTTTCCGATTAAACGCGTTTTTTCAAGCAAATATTTCGCAGAAATCGCTCTTCAAGATTATACAAACGAATAGTGTAAATGAAAAAGTAGAAAAAGAGAAGAGAGAGAGAGAGAGAAGGAAGTTGCGCGAGAAAATCCCGGCAGATAATCAATGTTTCACAAATTTGCCAGCCACCGAATAATAAATTAAGCGAATTTTAATCGCATTTGTATAATCGCATTAAATATTTACATTCGTTCCAGATTACGAATAATCCATTTGATCATCCATCGAAACGCGTGTTAAATACCTAATCATACATGGATTTTCTGTATTACGCTCACGATTGGCAGCGTGAGAATGTGGAAAATTCGCGCGTGGAATGAGAAAGGCCTATTTTATTGTTGTAATTCGAGAACTATATTATTTACTAAAATGCATATCAATCGAAAAGCATTATCTTGTTTTTTTTATGCTTGTGCATTGGATGTCGATTGCTCTGTTGTAGGTTGTCCGAAATTGAAAGCAGATATAAAATTTTATGATAATAATTATACAAATGTTTCATATAATTTTGTGCAATTTTCGTTTTTTAATGTCATTTGCATATATTTGCTGATGTGCTAATTTTACAGAGAGAAAAGACATGCAATAATTATTAAAACATAATGTCGTCATAAATAATACATAAAAATATGCATACAAAATTATACAAATGATTATAATGAGTATAAACATACTTCATTTGTATAACGCAATTTACTGAAGTTGAATACATCAATATCTTGGAATTAGAGCGGCCAACGACATACGATATGCCATTTCCTCTAGATCAAAGTTATTGGGCAATATTGGTCGTTGCAATTTCAAGGTACTGTCATGTTACCATAAGGCAAACGCGCTCATGAATCATCTCAAATAATTTACTCAAAATGTTTGTTGCATAATTTCCACGATAGGCAATTCGCCTAAAACGACCATCAATATTTAAGTATGTTACTTCTGTCGGAGAATCTTATTACTTATGTATACCATTAGCCTTTTATTAACTTTGGAACATACGGAAGACAAATGAAACTGATAAAAAAATCTCTTATTAAATACATATAGTTTCGATAGAAATAAAATTATCTCAATTTATCGATTGGATATAAAAAATTATACGTGCATTATATGTATTCGTAGACACTCTCTCGTTTACGAACGTGTTTGTGAAAATCGATTGCGATGCGGCATAGTCGTAGACAGACCGTGAGGGATGAGTCCGTTGGAACGAAATGTCCAGGGATGAGTTCAAGAGGAGGGAGGGAGGTGAAGTGATGCCGGTCGACCTGACAGGGGGTTCATTCTGTATTTTATGGCTGACTCCCCCTGCGCGCGGTGGAGTGTTAGCTAGCCCGGTATAGCCATTGGCGATAAGATGATAAGCTCGAATGTATTGGCTCCTATCAAATCGTACGTTTTACTGCTGTAGGCAATCCACATAAACGCCACACGCATCTCCACCTATTTCTCCATTTACGATTCTATATATTTTGAGAAAATATTTTTGCTATATTCTTTGATCATTAAAACGCGGTTCTATTTACATATAATACAATTTTATCTATTTATTGCTTTCTTGTAAATCGCATTTGATTTTATCGTCAATAATTATTTTTGTTAGAGAATTATTCACAGTTTTTTATTTCTCTTTTGTTTTGAGAAAACATTATTTAACATTTAATAACAATTGTACATCTAGAGAAATTAAATATATATTTATTGTTTTATATAGCGAAGCGTTTATAATCTCATATATATTCCTTGCAGCATACTCTCCTTCACAGTTTTTATTTAGTTACTTTGTCGCGTGTCGATCACAATTCTCTTTTTATACTTTTTACTTTATTTATTATATATATATACTACCTTTGTCTAATTATCGCGCGTTTCTAGTTTTACACGTAGCGGCTTTTGTAAGTCGTACGACAAACGCACGAGTTTCGTACAAAGATTCATCGGACATGGATAACGCTCAGAAAATTAAATTCCTGCCGCGCAGAATGGAGGGGGCTGGGAGAATAGCAAATAAATTACGTTCAATCTCCATCATCGAGAGAGCGAAAGTGGAAGATAGAGCTCGATGGGGGTAAGATAGGGAGAATGGAGAAGATAGAAAAAAAGGGAGACAAAGAGAATAGAGCTCTCCGGTCTCGTTTGAGAAATTCAGTCTGGAGAGCTAATAATAAGTATTCTACTATGCTGGGCTCTCATTAGAAGTTGGTTAAAAATACAAAAAAAAACGGTCTTTTTTTTACTATTGAGATTTTCATAGCTAAGCAAAAATTACACTAATTAGTCGAGCCGCGAATCATAATGATGGAACATAATCAATTGTTTGCTCTTACTCTGGTTGAGCTTAAGCAGTATATAATCTAGAGAGTTATTTACCTTGCTCTCTTTACCAGATTTTGTATTATCCTGATGTTCCAGCAATTTGATATCCTCTCGGATACAGCAAAGATAAACTTACTCGTCTATTCGACGAGCTCGTGGAAGAACCCGTGTCGTAAATAGAGAACTTAATCGAATACGTGTCAGAGAATAGCGAATGTGCGATCGACCAAGAAACGCGGCACCGCATTTATGTCGTTGGAACATAACGCCGAGATATAATAAAAATTCGAAATAAGAGATTCTATTATATAGAGATTTGCACTTTAGCGTTTTTTTTATGCTATATACACGTGCCATAATATTCGCGCGGCGAACTCGAACTAACAGTAGCACGATAAGTTCTGCGTATACTTCTTTGACATGTGACATTTTCCACGAACAATTGTCAGCTTGTATGATTAATGAAATTCAAAATTTATAATACTATAATGTATTTTGTAATTTTTTTATTATTTTAATTAATTTATTTTAATTTAATTTAATTTATTTTAATTTTTTTAAAATTATTTTAATAAGAAAGTATTTTATATCGACGAAGCATATCGATGCGATTTTTCGGAGCATTTTTATTTTACATTGAATTTTTGCCCGTCGAAATCCTCCCACTAATTGTAAATACATCTTGATGTTGGTTTATCTTAATTTTAATTTCGGGAATATCGTGCAAAGGCATTATTACATCGCACTAACATTGCACTTATAAGGTCCGTTTTATCGATATTCGCACTTGACTATCGTCGACGATCTACTTTCGATGTCGACGAAATGAAATGTTTCATTAAGACGTTGCAGGGTAATGTTTCGCGATACGAGATGATGGCCGCACACATGTTCATGTACATCTGCGTACATGTTCGCGCGGTTTTGAGTTTACACTGAAGATTCGGCTAATTGAGAGCACGCTCTGCTCCGATAAGCAGCTCGGCTTTAATCGGTTAGAATTTGGTCGATTGTTTTGAGATCGTCGTTAATGAGTGCCTTCTCTTGTAGCATTTACCAGCTATATTGTATTACACTTTTGGTGGCATACGTGCATCGCATTGATGAGTTGATTGGATTACTCTGGATTACTCGATTTTAGCTCGTTACGAGAGGTAGAGCTTTCATTTCTCAGATTGTCTAGATGATTAGCATCAGAAATCTTCTCTCTCGTTGCATCTATCTTATCTTACGATATCGCATGTGGTATAGCACTCTGGTGTCTCATATGAAATCGTACTTAAGCGAATTCGAGTCATTTTAAGATGTTTATTTGATTCATTTTTTTAAATATCTTAAACAAGAAATAGAGAAAAGTCTTTATATATAGAATTCTGTAAAAGCTTGTATTCAGAAAGAATAATTTTTTTCAAAAATTATTGTATAATTATTTCATTAAATATATGTTTATTATTATATGCATTGAATACAAAATTCGATGCGTACAATTTTTTTTTTTTTTTAAATATTTATTTTGAATCTTACTATAATTTAGATCTTATATTTTATATGTTACAGAGAGATCAATCTACGCTAGATAGTCAACTCCGCTAATATGCATCGATCGGTGAGTGACAAATTTTTATTTTGTAGTAAAAAACTCCAAGTATATAAAAGTAGCAGATGTTAATATGAATTATTTTAAATTTTGTTTTTTTTCAACTTCTATTTGTTGCATACAAATATGGATACTTCTATATGTACTTGGCGTTTTTATCTTTTTTTAAAAAGACGTTTTATATGCTATTTCATATATGTCTTGTATATATTTGTATCTTGTATTTATTCTACACATATCTTGAAAGTTCAAGAAACTTAATTTTAGATTTAATTTATCAGATATATTTTTGCTAAAACTTTATTACTACGGCAAATGCAAATTTATTTGATAAGACACGTTTTAAATTTTTACATACACACAGTATATCTTTCCGAGTTGAAATTTGTCTCCTACTTTTCACCTCAATATTTAATCTAACATCTTTTTAAGCAGCCATATTATGAGCATTCTATTTTGAAACTATTTAATCTACAATTTTGCCAAAAGCTCCTCTTTTTAATCTCTAAGTGGAAAACTTCGTTTATTACCTATTTGATGTATGTACAAAGTAGGAGCTCAATACAATTTCTATATAAATAGAATTTATCAAAATCTTTTAGAATCCAAATATAAAAAATAGAGGTTGTAAAATAATAAAAATAAAAAATAGAGGTTGAAAATAGGAACAAAATTTTTGACATGGAGATACACAAAATTTCGTGTCTCTATATAATATTTAAACTTTGAATTTAAATTTTTCATATAAAGAATATATTGGATTTGACCGGAAAATATATGAATATATAAATAAATAAATAAATAATATATATTTTGGGGGGATACATTTATATGAGAACCGACGAAATTTCAGTTTTTAGAGATGCATTTGCGTGTAACAGAGACAATATAATTTAAATCTTAGAAGGAAGAAGATATATAAACGATGTCAGGCGTGTACATATATCTTCTACATGCTCACAAGCGTTCCATTTTCGCACGTTCATCCCAGATTTATATCGTTCTTAGAATTCTCCAGATTTTTCTTTTGTATCTCCTTGCTCCTGTCCCTATTTCGTTTAGTTCATGACCCGTTTTCGGTATCATGTTTCATCTCTCACTCCGCGCGTGACATCTCACGCGCTCTCAGATCGATCGTTAAGTATCTTCGACTCGTTCGCATTAAGTGCTCGCTGCATAGAGTGCATAGCAGCATTTTCTTGCTTGAGAAAGCTATTAAAATCGACGCGATACTGGCCGTCTCGTGAAATAAATTTTTACTAGCGGTATTTAAAAGGAGTGCTGACTGTCAGTAAAATCTCGCGCGTCATTGCGTGAAGTTTTCTTGATGAATGATTTTTACGCGAGATGCTCTTTACGGTATAATTCTTAGAGAATGGTACAGCTAATGAAAGTACAGAAAATTATGTAGAAAATGTTGTCGAGGATACGAATGAACAAAATGTGCGACAATAAACTTTGCTGCCGCGATTTGATTATTATTAATTATTGCGCCGGCGAGAGCAGACGCAGACACTTATCACAAATCATAAACCATTAACTTAAGTACGAGAAAGAGATAGAGACAGGGAGAAAGAGAAAGAAAGAGAAAAACGTAAGTACTTTCTTGTAAGAGCTTGCCGGGTGACAATATCCTTGTAATCACTTTCATCCGAAATTGGAGTTTTCGAGCCGAGCTTTCGGGACCAACGAGAAATATCGCGCTGAGCCATGGATTTATAAGGAAAACCCCGTCCACAATATTCGCGAACTTTCGAAACGACTTTACTTCTTAATAAGATTCAACGTTCCAAAATGAAATTCGAAGCTTGTGTGCAGGACGAAGGTCGTTTGGTGGCGGCAGCGTGCTTTTGCAAACTTTCTTGGCCAAACTTTCGAAGCTTCCTGTGCCCTTTTTTTTTCCTAAGGAGTATATCTCCGGGCAGAACCTCGTGGAGGAAGTTGCGCATACACTGCGTTTCGACAGCGTTGCACATAAAACATTTTTTATTTGTCGTTCTTAACGCCAGTTTGTATTAACTTTATCGTGTTTTATGCAGCGTATCATTTATTGACAGAAATGGAAAAAATAGTATTTGAAACAGAAGATAAGAATTTAAAGAAAACTTTACAGAAGAGCTATGTTTTTCCTATTGAATTATAAATGATTAAAGTGCAATAAATAAGTTCTTAATTATTAATTAAAATCTTTAAAATATATTTTATTAATTTTATGAATTATAAAAATCGATATTTCATATATTTTTTCTTGTTAGAGAAAAATTGTAGCTAAAATATTTGAATACTATTTTCACGAATTTATATGAATATATATTTAATCGATTTACTTTTTTCTTACGTTTCTTAGATCCACATTTATTTATGTTTCTCAGTAAATTAATCAAATAAATATTTTCTATGTATTCATATTTATTTATTCTCATGAAAAATACATTTTTGAATAAAGTTTTGTTTAAATATAATTATTTAAATTATTTTGAATGAAAAGTAGATTTCTTTTAAATTATTTTATTTGTTGAATATATTTTACGCGTAAATGGAATTTAAACTACATGTCTGTATAGACTCGTGAATTGTATATGGTTATTTAAGAGAACATATCTTTCTAAATCGATATTGCTTTACTAGCACGAGTCGCGGAGAAAGGTAACTTTGTTGCAATTTTATCTGGCATTGATAAGTATTTATTGCCATCAGATACTGCGATCTCACTATGCTTTCCTTCGTCTTGTTGCATCTACACTTTCACAACCAGACCTCTCCTTTCTTGTTTCGCTTGTCATTGTGCTTTTCTCTCTCTATCTTTATTTAACCATCTCTCTCTCTTATATATATCTGCCTTCATGTCTCCCGGTCGGAGCTTACTAACTTTCCTCCCTCTATAACTCCCGCCAACTGTTATCGCCTCGTTATGTACAGGGTGTCCCCATTTCCGCGATCGCTCGAGCATTTGCCACAACTTTGAACAGAAGCTTGCAAACGCGCGAGCTTTGAAACGTGAAATTGATTTCTCGGTACCTTTAGATTATTATCGGCAGACGGCGCAATAATCTCCAAAATTTATACACACTTATAAATTCGGACCTGTATATTTGAGATCGGTTTCTGGACTGTGCTGAGAAATTACTCGGAAAATTCCGTATATATGAATTTTATTCGTAATGTAAATTGACTCCGGTGTTCTTGAATTAAAATGTAAGATTTATTTCCGCGCGCGTAAAGCCATGAATTCAAAACTGTTGCATATAGAACGAGTTTTTTCAGGCCGAAAAAAACCATGTAGTGACCGCGATATTTTCCACATCTCTCTCTCTCGTTAAGCGGTCGGCCGTTCGACGGAAAAGCGAAGCGGAATCGTAATTTTTCTTACATGCTACATGAATTTTCTCGAGAGTATTGCCATCGGCAATCGGCCGTGGACCGCGGCCATTGGTCGGGATCGTGAAAATAAAATACCGTCGTGGCGGTGGGCGATCCGGGAGAATCAGAGTTATCGACGTCGTACGACGCGGAAGGAAAATGAATGGAACGAAAGAAACAAGGGGTGGAGGAGCTAGAGCCTAGACGAGAACGAACGAACGGGGAAAAGAGAGGAAGAAAGAGGGCGACAGGAGGATTGGACAACATTAGAGGAAGGGGAGAGGGTGGATAGGAAGTAGAATCGAATGATTCTGGCTGGCTGATCAATTTCATACGCTTGGACCTCCTACGGCGAACTATCCATCACGTGGCATTTGACCCTTCGTTTCTTCGATTTTTCCTACCTCCAGCTGGTCGGCCGGCGCGCCCCCTAATTCCCAACCCAAGGCCCCTTTTCACCCTTCTCACGCTGTTTTACCCCGTTGGGAGATCACGATATCCCGGCGGCAACGAGGGCAGCGCCGATCGCTTCCGCCGTCGTCGACGTCGCGGCGACAAAACGCCTGCAAATTGCCAGCGAGTTACGAAATGCTGATCCCTCATGAAAATGAAACGAATCACCCTTTGTGTCGGCGACGTCTTTTTTTTTCTCCTTCTCGTTTCTGTCATCGATCTTTCTTCATTAGCGGCACCGTGGATTACCGTAGTCCGTGCCAGAGCGCATTGCACGTATACATATTTATATCGAAAAAAAGTTGCCGACGTTGCTGCTGTCGCTGTCGCCGTCGTGGTTAATCCTCTTTTGTTAGTTCGTGCTGTCAAAGCGCGTTTACGACTTTTTAATTTACCGCTGCGAGCATTAAAAGCAAAACCGTCGCCGACGAATTAAATTAAACAAAAAAAGTGAACAAAAAAAGAAAAACATCAACGCCCGGGTGTCGAAAAAATGATTGAAGCTTCTGTTGACAAAAAGTTTGCAATAGACAATTAGTTCTCTACAAGCCTTTAATTGGATCAGTCGTTGTGGATAAGATGTAAGTCGATTCTTTTCAGAAAATTTGATTAGAACTTATAAATAATCAGAATAATTGAATTTTTACTCTCTCTCTCTCTGATTCCCTTTTAAACCACACAAGAGATCGTACTACGAAACGCTTTTACGAGAAAAGAAAACCGATTAAAACGTGGAATTACATTGTAATGACGTTACGTTAGATTACATGAGCGTATACTATTTTGTAACAATGGACAATATACCCCGAGTGTGCGACCGATATTCGATGACGCGTGCAACTTCTGCAATGTGCGCAGAGGTCGGAAAACAGCAGTGACTTTGTGTGGAACAGTGGAAGGGCGGGAATAAACACATTCTCCGTGGTAGCGCGGTACGCGGGTTAGAACATGGGCTCTACACGGATTTATCCCCAGGGGCATATCCGCGAAGTTACGTCACTCATGGGAGCGATAGAGCGTCGAGCGTACGCGAACGTCGCGTCCAGAAGGAACGTATCTTTAATTACGGTGTATATCGTTGAGATTGAATGCGTGGTGAAAATAATACGGTGATTAGTTTTAATTTACGGTATTGATTTATAGGAAATAATCATCGTAAATGGATTTTTCAGGTGAATTTTTCTATAGAATTTTAGGATGCGCTTTTTCCCTAATGCTAATTTAATCACTTTTAATTTGTAAATCTCTCTATTAACTCGGTACATTAAGCGGATGAAATTTATATTCCATATATATTATAAGGGACACCTACGCTCTCTTTTATATTATTATACGCAGTAGTAAGTCAGAATTAAAAAATTTAAATTACCAAATATTATTAAATTATTTTCTTAATCTCATCACTATTTCGCAAATTGAATCACAACTTAAAAGCTGCCGCATGTCCGAATAGTCGCTTCTTAATTCTCTGTTAAAATTTACGTTAACGATGGTTTACTAGAGGGTAGCGCGGTTTTCACAAGAATTATGCAATTCCACTGATAGGAAAACCCTCGAAGACAAGCAAGATACACGACCCACGAACAGTTGTTGTTGATATATTATTCAGTTTTAAAGAGATCGTCCTGTTTAAACACACGCTACTCGCATGATATTCTATTACGCAAGGCTTCCCTCACGGGATTTTATCCCGCGAAACTGGTATCACACATACATACATACATACATATACATAAAAACACACACACATGCACTATATCTTGCATATGTGTGCCGAGTTGTTGCCGCTTGCTGTATGCTGCGCTACATAATTTCTATTCACACAAGGAGCTTGTATAACATTTACATAAATGAGCTTTCTGAAGTATGTTCGTAAGTTGTTCGCGTAATATATCGGTACAATAATATTAGTTTGTACTATATTTTGTACAATCAAGCTATCTTTTCTAATTAATAAATATACCATATAGCTACTAAAAATATATGCAATTAAAACGTGTTAGTCTTAAGAAAAATATGTTTTTTTCACAGTATATTTTTTAATTTGACTCGAATACATAACAGTTTATTTAAATTTATATTTCTTCTTTTTTCTGAATGCGTGTTATGTAACCAAAACTATACCGTCAAAATTCATCAATATAGTGAATGTGCGTATTTCATTCGGTCACATATCATGTTTCACTATGAAAGCTCTTTTTGCTGAGCTTTCGCTACGCGCTGAAACAAACATATGTGGGTGTACGTACACGTGCAGTAGTTGATATATTATATTAAATCGTCGCATCTCTCTATTTTCATCCTTGGTGTAACCGTGGTATTTTTATAAGATGCTATCATTTTAAATCTTCGAGATAAAGGGATTGCATACACAGTTTAATCGTCTCTACACACTTCACCGAGTTGTTCCCATCTTTTACTCTGACATTTCTAAGAGCGTGACTAACCGAATACAATTTTCAAACATGAATTGTCATTCTTTCAACTATTAGATGGTAAGATCACATTTTAAAACATCGCGTGATGAGTAACTATAGATAAAGATATGTCAATGCAAAGATAAACCAATTCAAAAGATTAGGTAAGGTATAGCGAGGCTATTTAAATAGATTAACTTTAATTATCAATTTTTTTAAATTGATGAAATTGCCACTAAATATAATACATACTTAAAAAATTATTTCCATTAAATCAAAGCTTAAAGGAATAACATAGCGTATTATTCAAAATATTTTATTACTTAAATTGTCCGCTGTATTTTACATAAAAATTACCATTTAAATAGAAAATTTAAATTTCCTCCGGAGAGTCACACTATTGTATCTTTTCAAAAAAAAAGTAAAATTATATCATTGCGCTATATACATATAAATCTATCTTGCAAATAAAACAAATTTAAATCAAGTTTCTGCGGACGAGAGAACATTTATATTATCTTATATTTATAATGAAAATAATTATCAAGTGATTGAGTTAATGACTTTGGCAATGTTACAAATTCATGTAGGTCAATATGTTATAGTATTAAATTATAAGCAGAAATAATAAACAATAATAATGAAATAATTTCATTAATTTGGAATGTGCTTATTTCATTATACTGTTTGTATAATGAAATCTTTAATAGAAGTAGAAAAAAGATACGTTGAAACGCAGGGGAAAGATAGCGGATAGTCGTTCAAAGATTGTGTTGTCAGGAAAGTTCTCGCACAGTACGAGAAAGAAAGAAAGATAAACCCCTGAAAACGATTGTTTGCGTGAGACGAGCAAGTTCTTATTACAGCAGGGCGTAATCGCATTGCGTAATTGGAAAGTATATTCATGGCAGGAAATTCGGTGTAACATTTTATGATAACTTAATCCGCTTGCAGAGGGGAAGAAGCAATCGCATTATTGCAATGTAATTATATAAGTTCCAATTACGCAAATTGCCGCCGAGCAAATGACTGTTCTCTCGAAGGTTCGCCGTGCATAAAACAGCGACAAGATTATCGGTCCGGCGATAAATGCATCGCTGATCGCACAAATCCATTAATGATCGCGCGCGCGCGAATATCATAAATTCCGTTCTTTCGGGAAGACGTGCACCGGAATGCGTCGAAACGTGAAGAGAGACACCGGAAAAGCTTGGCGCGTCGAGACATTGGTCGTAGCAAGTAGCAGGTAACCGATCGGAGTAAAAGAAGAAGAGAGTTCAGGGAGAAGAAAGGAAAAACTTGCATGTGAGAGAGAGAGAGAGAGAAAGAAAGAGCGAAAAGAAACGGGACAGAGACGGCACGGTGAGATCTCTTGGCAATTTGTCTCACCCTCTCTTTCTCTTTCTCTTTTTCTTTCGAACGGCCTGCTCTCTTCTCTCTCCCTTTCTCTCTCATTTTCTCTTTCTCTCTCACTCTCTCTCTCTCTCTCTCTTTCTCTGTCTGCTCTAGCAGGGTAGTAACTATCGATCTAGCGAGTCCGTAGGGTGTGGTTGTGTTGGCCGTCGTCGCGACGCCTCCGCCCTCACCCTGTCCTCTACCCTCTTTTGCCAGTCAGATCGAAATACGTTCGGCACGTGGCCCCCCGCACTTCACTGTATGCGCTTTTACTTCGCAAAGTCGGGTATGCTGGCTGTTGCTCGTCCACTGATCTACCCTCGTCCAACTACCCGGCCTTGAACGGTTCACGTGACTAGGACACGCGATGGCGAAGTCAGCAGAATATTTTACGAAGTATGGCACGCGTCCTCGCGGATTGCGCTACACGAATCGATATTATGAAAATAAAAGTTGCAAACAGCTGCCGAACATTCCGAGCCTGATAAAACGACGTTTTTGGAATATTCGGGCAATGATGCCCGGTATTCTTAATACTATTGTCCAACTCTGAGATATATAAGCAAAGTTCTACGGATGTTACAAAGTTTCTCTTGTTCTCGTGCTACTGCTTATACTTTTCAAATCTTTCTTCCTCTAGATAATCTTTTACTCTTCTATAATATGTAAATTACATTTTTTTTATTTCTTTTATCTTCTCTCCTTTTTTCATCTGTTTTTATTAAAAAATTTTTTAATTTCTATTGTTACAAACAATAGTGGTCACATTTCAAATACAACCCATTAAAAATATTAACTAATATTCAACATAAATTATTATTTTAGATTAAACTATTTAAAGTTTAATAAGTTTACGTAAGAAATAACTGACATAAATATATATTTTAATTTTATATACTATTTTACCCAGCATCTTTAATTCTATTAGAATTCAAAACGTGACATTGACTGCAGCAAATTAATTAAGAGAAAAAAGCAGAGAAAGAGAAAGAGAGAGAGAGAGAGAGAGAGAGAGAGAGAGAGAGAGAGAGAGAGAGAGAGAGAGAGAGAGAGAGAGAGAGAGAGAGAGAGAGAGAGAGAGAGAGAGAGAGAGTGAGAGGGGGGGGGGATTTGTAATAAATTATTTATTAATATAGAATTTAATCGCGGTAAGTTGTTTAATAATACAGAACTTACTCACATGTGCTATTATGTATATTGCTATATACCTACTTCACATAACAATATCATAATTAGCAATAATATGAAATACTGTTTAATTGACATAGAAATGTTTCAATTATCGTGCGGAATTTTGAAAACATAGTGCAATTACTCCATAGATTAACGGAGGGCAACTGTCATAAATAAAGAAGAACAAAAAAAGACTAGTGAAAGGGTTTATAAAGAGTTCTTCAAGGTACAGACAAAACGACGAAGAACTTAAATTATTATGGTCATGGTCATGTTTACAGTTGCAAAGCATTTTACGACATGTGTCGGAATACTTCATTGAATACCACATCTCATCCTTAACCTAACTCAATCTCAAGAACTTGGCCATCCATTCCCTTTTGGTGCCCTGCTCTCTGTTGTCAATATTAAAGCCCACACGCGAAACAGCGTATCAACGCAAATATCTCGGGTGCATCCGCATATGTGGCTGCGCTTTAACGGATCGTTTACACACGCGACACACATGTAGCCCTGAACTGTGTGTACAGGTGCAGATTATCGTATGACATGTTTGAGGGATTTTAGATGAGAAGGGCAAGCAGAATACACACACACACACACACACACCCACACATATATTTATACTAAACATTTCCCTAGAATTAACTAGATTATAAGATTTGTCACTATAAAATATTAAAATATATTAAAAATAAGAAGGTCAATCAATAAAATATTTATAATAATACACTTTATAAGCTTCATATGTATGCATTTTTATATGCACAATAAATCGACGAGTAGTTATATATGTATATTTTGAAGTTAAATATTTGCTATTTGCTAAAAACGTACATGATAAAACAATTATCTCAACAGATTTGTTCGATATGGCAATCTTTATCTCGAAAGTACGCTATAAAATTATGGATAGTATGTCTAAAAATACGTCAGATAATAATTGATTAGATGAATTATTATTACAAAAGTATTGTAAGTACTAATTTGAGTAGTACATATGTAATTTTTTTTATTTTTTTTTATAATAAATAATTTAAAAGTTACGTCAAATATGCTCTTATTATCTAGACTGTATAGACTCTAAATTAAAAATATAAATATAATTCAGATATCAATAATTTATAAAAATAATACATTTTATTGCTACATCATTTGCGATTATAAAAAAAAATTGAAATTTTTATATACTGATGACTCGCGTCAGAAAAAAAAACTTTAATTTTTCTGATATTCCTTATTTTATATATAAAATTTTCATAAATTTCATTATTTCTTATATTGTAATGTAATACCCTTTATTATAAAAAATTAACTAACACTTACCCTAGTATGAGCCACAACAGCAGAACTGTAATATTCAATGTTGTAATCTGAAAAATACAAATATATCCAAATTACTTAAAACAGTAGAAAATATTTAATATTTAAAAAATAATTATTGAGTCTAATTTAATTTTTTATTTATTTTATTTATAGTTACAAAATTATTAAAAAGTTTTTAGATATGTTTGATAAATAAAAATATAATTTTGGGATAAATAAATTAAATAATCATATAAACTTAAAACAATGTTGAAATATATATTTTATGTATAAAAAATTAATTATATAAATATATTAATAATAATTAATCTATATAAATATATTAATTATCTTACAAATAAATCTTACAAATAAAAATATGCATTATATATACGGATTACTATCGTAAAGAGTAACAAGTAATTAATCTTACAACTAACAAATAATAAATAAAATAAGTTATAAATAATTCACCTCATGGTTTCGTCACTTGACATCACCCTAGATCCTAGATCTTATCTCATGTACTTATTTTTTATTGTTCTTTCATAGCACTAATATAGTCTGAAATTTCGATTAATTACGATCACGCACGCATTAATCACAAAAATATGGCAATTATACGGCATTTTACACGGCATTCTTGACATTAATCATACATGCGCATTTTATTATCTTATGACTAGAAAATAATGCGAAAACACTATCATTCGCTCGACATTTGATAATCACGCGGCTAAACAATTCGTGCATTTGTTGCAGCAATGCGATCTCTATTGTAAACAAATTGTACATGCTCGCATCTTAGTTAGAGCAATTTTATTATTTCGCGTTAATATATAAATAAATTAATATAAATTAATATTATAAAGATGAATGAATGCGCGCGACGAGAGGTACAAACTACCTTCCCACTCGACTCTCACCGTGTGAATGACAACAAAACGACCGAGTCTAACGCGTTGTATTTACATTCCGACCGCTATTTACATACCATGCGCGGTCGCCTGGTCGCCTGGTTATCATTTGCATGGTGAGACTCGAACGGGAATGTAGCGACGTGAGGCGCTCCGTATCGTATTTATCTTTAATTTTAATTTGTGTGTGTGCGCGCGCGTTTGTATTCGATTATAACATGAAATAATAAAATTGTTTTAGAATGCGAGCATAAGTATATTATTTATTAATAATATTAGTAGTATTATCACGATATGTTGCGCGAAAATTATTCAGTATCGAGCGGATGACAATTTTCGTATTAAATACCTATAAATTAATAATTATAAATTCTTTTTTTACTAGAATATGAAGTAATGAAGTAAAATGCATATCATGTGATTAACATCGGGACTGCTGTATAAAGTGCCGCGTAATCGTTGTATTCTGTTGATTAATACGCGCGTAATCAATCGCAGTTAATTGTGAATGTAAGTGCCATAGAGAAGTATTAAAGAATAAACATGAGAAGAGAAAGAGAAGGTCCAGAGTGACATCAAACGACGACGGAGCAATCATAGAATGAGTTATTTATAACTTATTTAATTTATTGCTTGTTAGAGAAAGTTATGAAATAATTTGCTTATTTATTTTTGTGAGCTGACAATTCATTTAATTATTGTATTATTTATATAGAATTATATTTTTAGAAATTATACATTTTTTTAAATTGTTGTATTCTTTAAAAACTTATATTATGTATTTTGTATTATTATATTATGTATTTTATATATATAACTCCGCTGTGTTGTGCATTGTATTGGTAAGTTTATTTTACAATTTCGAAGTAATGAATTTATGAATATTATATAGGTATAAAATAAAGAATATCAGAACGCGAAACCGAAAGATTAAATTTTTTTAATGCAATTATTAATACGTAAAAATATTGAATTTGCAATACTCTCTCTCTTACACACACACATACAAAGATGTAGCAATAAAATATATTCTGCATTATTTATTCTCATAAATTATTAATAATTATAATTGATATCTGAATTTAATATTTATTATTTATATTTATACTTTATATTATATCAAAAAATAATTATAAAAATATAATTATAAAAAGATACAACAAATTGAAATTTTAATCGATTTAAATTAAAAATAATAATAATAATAGATAATTATATAGATAAATAATTATATCATATCTCAAAAATTCATTGGCCCATCATGAATTGTTTAACAAGGCAGATAATTGCAAATAACTTTGAAATATATATATATAAATAGTCATCGATTTATTTTACATACTAGGATGCAAAACTCGTCAAATATAAGTTATTATTATTGATTGATTTGATTTATCAGTATGTACAAATATATATACAAATATTATATACAAATGCGGAAATTAAATAGTGTATGTAATTGGATGATAAAAATTTATATGAACTCAATTGGCGCAATTTCTATTTTTATATAATAGGAAAGATAAATTTAAATGATAAATATACTATAAATATAATAAAGCAATACTTTATTATATGTTTGTCTCTAAAAGCACGCACTTGTCCTTCATTTTTTTTTTTTTTTTTTGAAAGATAAACTTTAGCTTAAACTTAACTTAATTTAGGTAATTAAAAATTTAATTTTTAATAAAGCAGCTTATGTCTTGTAAAGAGTACAAGCTTAATTAATCTTTACTGCTTAATTTGCTTCGAAATTATAATCTTGTTTGCAAATTATGCAATTAATACTGTGCTTTGTAAATTATTACGACTCAAAGAATCATTTATCTGGACAAATAGATTGTTGTCAACACAAATTTATGAAAAAGTTGAATTACGCAGGATATCATATATATATATATATATATATATATATATATATATATATATATGTATATCGAGTCCATGAGAAATTGTAGTTAGTTGTAGGTTTGACTCGTAATTTGTTTAACACGACAGTTGACAAGTTGCAACGGCAAAAACTCACATCAGATGTGTTCGGTATTTATTTAGCGCATTTGTTAAATTTATTTTACTAAAGAAATTGCATTGAATGAAAACTTTGCACAGGCAAAAATTGACTTGGCATTAAACGAATAATAAAATTAATAAGATTGCATTCCACGTGTATCAATTGGACATACTTTACACGATATAATAGATATAAGGGAATTATTGTACTTATATACTTACAATTTTTAAATAACATTAACTATTATTTCTATTACTTGAAATTTTTTAAAACTTACGACAAAGTTAACTTTTCTTAATTATAGCGCAAGGTGTAATGTTTTAGCATCTTATTATGAATTATTATCACATTATTGTAGACGCTCTCATCGTTCGCTCTTACCCAATCTACAAGCACAGCAATGAAGGGTTTACCCTTATCACATCCGCGCGCTAGCTTTCCCATCCTTATATATATTTCCAATTATCCATAAACCACGATTCGAAATTCCGCAGTACAGCGGCTTATACGCACAGTCTGATAACGTGGCGTCCGCAAAACCGTAAACAGCCCTTAAACGCACCTTAATCCTCATCGTGGGGCTTATATCTTTTCCCCCACGTTGCGCCCACAGGGATTGCCTTTATAAATATCTCAATCTTCTGCCCGCATCGCGGCGATCGATCGAAATGGCGCATTTGCGAATCCGTTTCTTGTAAGCATAACGATTTGGATTGATGATTTTATTTGACGATATTTTTATTTCGTTTACTGACCGCACGAAATGCTACGATTATCATTCTTACAGAATGACGAAAAACATATTTGCGTTAATATAAATTTATGCGAAGATTGTAATAAAGAATGGAAGCATAAATTTGAATAATAATATAATTAATAGAGAATATATTCTGCAAAAATCATAAGCTCTGTCATCTTGCAATCGTTTAATATAAACGATACAGTTTTCAGATTTTTTGGATTAGGGATTATAGAGTTATTAACATCGCGTTTGTTGAAATTGTGAACTTGTTGTGAAATTGTGATCCTTTAAATTTTGCTATTTTCTAATTTTTAATATATTGAATCTTAAATACTGAATTTACTTCATTATCAGTATTTTATGTTGTTGTATACTTTTGATCTTTTGATTATTTTATTGAAATTCTACCTTTATAAAAATTCTTGGATTTTCTTAGATTATTAGATTTTTGTTATGTTGTTTTTCTGTTTCGTTTGTTACTTTTTACATTTAGTTTTTACGCGATCTTTATTTTAAATTCGTAAAATCTCGCATACATACAGAATACGATTATAATTTTCTCTTCAATTATAGAGCTATTTAAATTCACTTTAAATACAAAGTTAGTAAGTTAAAGTATAAGTATATTTTTTAAACGTAATTTACTTTTTTGAATCTTTCACTTATATCGTTCGTCTAATAAGAAGATACGAAGTTTTTTCATACATTGCATTAAAACAGGCACTCTGCCACTCGAATCACGATCGGTTCTCGTTGAAGGCATTTTACCGGTGCAGATTAGCAGTGACGCGTGTATGCAACGTCGAGAGCCAGAGGCGATTTCTGACCGGCGACGTAACGAGCATGACACGCACTATTAAGCGCACCGAGAGACAAATCCCTTAAGCCAATTTACGTGGCTAACTCGTCTCACGATCTTATCCTCTCGGTAATGGCAATGGATAATGACGAAAAAACTCTATAAGCACCGCGCTTTCCGCTTACAGCGAGGTACGTTTATTTCTTTTGTCGTTGCGACCAACTGTGCCGTGCGGATGCTACTATCCACGGTGTTTTCATTCCCCAAGTGACGTAACCTATTAAGGAGGGGAAAAGTGGAGAAAAAAAAGGGCGAGCGAATCTTCGAGCCTGTCGGTTATGGGCTCGATCATCAATCTTCATGGCAGACCGGAAGGTTTTCTAACGCGTTCGCGTTGCGTAAAACGCTTTTCCTGGAGGCGGCGGAGGAGGCGGGAGGAAGCACGGCGTTCCGAAGCTTGTCATGATAGTATCATAATTATCGTTCGAACGGTGTGAAGACGGGCGAGTCATTGTAGACATTAAAATTAGATGGTCGAAAAGATGCGGGAGATACGCATGATGTTTTTTTTTTTGCAATAACGGTGGAAGTAGGCAATTGAAAAAAGAGCGTACAGAAAGCAAAAGAAAATGTTACATATTGCAACTTTAATGAAAAAAACGAGAACGAAATTAGCACTAGGCGGATCAGAATTGCTAAGGATGAAGTTACCTCGAGACGCAGGGTGTAATCTTTTAATTAAGGCATCTCATTGTAAATGGGAATTCTACGCCGCAATGCAACTGCGGAAGTACGAGGAGAAACACGGCTTCCCTCCGACCTCTCCCCTTCACTGTTCCATTATTATGCAATACTAAATTACCTGCCATGTGTCGCCGAGTTTGAAATTCCCTCACAGTCATGACACGTAATCGAAAGGATATGAATTTTGTAAGTAAACAACGTAACTAATATAATTGCGGAGAAACGTATTTTTTTACGCGAGCGTATCATAAACAAGGATTTAATTAACTTATTATAACAAAAATGTTTAATTAACTGCAATGCATCTTTTGAAAAAAATGTTTAATTTTCTTGAGTTTATAATTTATTTGTTTTACAAATATCATTGAAACGTACTTCTGATGCAAGCTATACGTAGTGTTAAGTATCATGAAAGACAAAGAGAGATACGAGAGGCCCGCAAGTCGAAGCGGGGCTAATCTTGAAGGACCTAAGTAAACCGCTTCTAATGGATCCTGTCACTGGGCTTCAGGTTGCTCGCATTTTGTGTACTTCACTCTGGCGGACTGCACAGTGACGTTAATAATGGGGGAATCTAGTGTGAAGGGGTGACAGAGTGTTATGATAGCCGGAGGAAACAACGGAGGCTTCTGCGAGATTCTTGCGGGGTCTTCGTAAAATTAATGAGACCGTCTCAGAATGTCTCGAAGATAAGCGACATTGTTCGTGTTCCCTTCCCGATCTTCTTCATCACGTTTTTCAACTTGCGCATCGCGATAAACATATGTCGCTAATAATGTCAGGAAGTTAGTTAGAAGCTTAATGATGCTGTTACATCGTTAGTTTATATATATATATTTATATGCCGTAAAAAAATAGTTAGTTTATATGTCGTAAAAAATATCTTAACAGAGCATTATCGAATTGAATCGATCGAATCTTTTATCTTGCACCAAAACTTCAAAATTGTTGACATGCGCGAAAATTCACAAGTATGTGTAGGAATATACGACAGGTACGCTCCGTGCATCAGGAAAAGCGCGCACAGCAATCAGAGTTTGTTCAAAGTTGCGAAAACATAAAACATCGTGTCTACGTACTCAAACTCGACGAGTTTTCGAAGCTTCTTGTTCTCAACAGTAACGTTCTTTCCTTCTCAAGGATTTAAGTCTTTATTTTAACTTAACAAAAATTTTCAACTGACACATATTGATATGTACAACAATCCGCATAATTAATCGCAAATTAAGAAAACAGCAAATGCACTAATTCGCTTTCTAGTAATTATAATGTTTAATGAAATGTGATGATGTGATTAATGGCATATAAAAAAGTTGAAAAAATAGCAACATAATAGAAAAATTTTATATATACAAATTTTTTGTTTTTTAGAAATATAAGTATATTATAAATAATGAAAAGAAAATATATATTTTCTATGCAAAAATATAATCATGGAATCTTGGTATTAGAATATATTTTGAGACTCGTCTGCTGATTTCTTAGATTTCTGACTAGTCCTAGATTTTTTTAATTAGAGATATTTAGATATTTAAGATGTTAACACATGTTTTTTGTAAGAGTGTTATCATCTTTTGCTCCCGACTTCGACTTTGCGTCGGTTTTGAACGACTGCCCGTAGTTGGAATCCTCATCAACAAACTTCCTCGTTGTTGAATTACCGTCGATCCTAATAAGTCCCCCATTGACACGAGGTAGGGAAAGGCATCCGGGGCGTGGTCTGGAAGGAGTAGTGCCTTGAGGTGCCTTGCTTCGGTAAAGGCGTACCGGCGTCGTGTCTCTTCGACAATTCATCCTGCCGTCGCGACCCTTTGTGAAACGGCCGGGTTATTGACGCCCCCTTCCATCTCCCCCCTCCCTTTTCGTCAACGACGTGAGGCGGCATATACATATATCGCGCACGTATCTCGAACTTGGGATCCTCGGGATGACGGGTGCAGATATATTCGATCGTCGATAGGGAATGCTATCGTTCCCTAATCCTATTCGGTCGAGTATTAACCTCTCGCTGCCGTTCCTTTCCCAAGGTAACATAGCCCCGAGCTCGTCATCCTCTGCATTTTGGCTCGATAGTGCTGTATTCTGACAAGTCGTAAAAATAATAGAAATAAATGTACACTCGTAATTTTAATAATCGAAAGTTTGGTGATAACTTTTAGATATTGTATTTTTTATACTTTTGTCTATATGCATTTTTTTTAATCTGTAAAAAGTATCTCTTACATACGTGAATAAAAAAATTTCAGACTTGAGGAATATTATAGATGATTATAGAACTATACATCAAGAAATGTCGTGCCATTAATAGCACATTTTTCTGCAGTAACGATCTGTTACATTCGAAGGGTGAATCATAAATAACTCTCAGCACCACTACAATTCATCGTTTATACCATCATATTTCTCTCCCCTTGTCTCGTGACATCACCAGATCGCGATCAGGTCAAAAAGCGAAAATTTTCTCGTCGATATATAGCGAAACTGCAATGGCAGATGCATAATGGCATCGCGGCGGTAAAATGGCAAGTGCAACGATTTCGTTGGGCAATGTGCAGGGTTGAGATAGATCGAGGGTAACGGGAAAACGAAGGAGGTGGAGATGGAGGACACAGGGCGGCGAAGATATATACCTCGCAGTCTCCGATCGAGCTATCAAATTGTCGCACTGCGGTAGTGGTGTAGGCAGAGTTTTAGTCAGACGGTCGCGCGGCCAGGCAGGCTGACTAGAAACGGGACGCGACTACTGTCAGCAGTGCGGAAAGAGCGAAAGAGAGGAACATCGAAAGGGGGTGGTTGACGAAGACGCGGGGGAAGGGGTGACGTGAGTGGCTACCAGAGAATCGTCGCTTACGATCGCAGCTTGTTTCCGTCGAATACTCCTCTCTCCAATGGCATTCCATGGCACTCTCTAACAATTCTGTTTCTCTCTTCCCCCCCCTCTCTCTCTCTTTTTCTTTCTCTCTCTCTCTAATTCTGTGCTCTTTCCTTCTCCTTCTCCCCCGTCTTTTTCTACATCCAGGTACTCCCTACATTAGTCTGCCTCCGTCTTGTCCTCTATTCCTGTCGCTCTTCCTTTCCTCCAATCTCTACTCCTCTCCTCTCGAGCCTCCACTCGACTCCCAAATACTGCAATTTCAGCCTTGTCGCCACTACGGCACTTCAACTACGAAATGATAAATTCCTAGCCCGTCTGCCCTGCCTCGCCGTTTCTTCCCCCATCCCTCGTCTCGTTGCCTACATCCCCTTTCCGCCAGCAAGCGCGTTCTGTGTTTCCAGCGCGGTTAAGCTCGTTCACTCAATTGACTCAATTGGCTAGATTGCTGCCTTCGTAACTGCGTTTCTTCGCTTCTATTGCCTTTATAAAGATACTATTGCGATAGAATGATGGAATTACATGTAAAGTTCCTATCGTTTTTGAAAGTACAATTCATAATTCTTAACAAAAGATCGCCTCATTATATGTATTACCTTTATTCGCGTATTGTAAAATTATTTGAAAATTTTCCATTGCAAAGCATAGAATCTCTGAAATGCAAAACTATTCTCGCGAATATTTCTGATAGACTCACGAACATCCGCTGTGCCATGGGAGAAAGGCTTTGCTTTAGTATTCCTACGGAAGATATACGCAAACTGCCGAAACTTCGACCTTCTCTCCTCGGCCGGCTTGTTCGATGACTTTAATCGGCGGGATGCTCTAGCTCGATAGGCGGAATCGAGGTTAAACGAGGCTACGTCCTCGAACGAACAGTCGAAACTTCCGGGTAAACAGAGAATGGCCCGGAGGTTCCCATTCGGATCGATTAACGAATATAGTATGTGCACACGCGACAGGAAGAGCGAGGGAAGACAATTGAACGTATGAGACGAGAATAGAGAAGGAGAAAGGAAAAAAGAGAGAGGGGGAGGAGAGAAGAATAAAGATCTGAATAAGGATAGAGAACACAAGGTGCGCTTTCGCTAAGGATACACGAGAATGGAGGGAGGAACGTATAATGAACCATATAATAACCACTGGCAGAAGTGTAGAATTCCCTATAGCCGGTCGTTTTGAGAAAACCCATTAACCCATTTGCTCCTTGTTTGCTCGAGGCACTTTATGTCACCGATATACCTGAATTCGCACTCATGGAATACGTATTAGCCACGTACTATTGCTATGAAACTATTAAGCCGCCAGACTCATATTTCTTGAGTAGGTTTCATTAAACTGGCCTAAAACGTAAATATTTATCGAAAATATAGTAAAGAATAAGATCTCCTTTTATATATAATTTTATAAGATTTCATATATATGTATATACATATATACACTGGCGGATCCTGGGGAGGTTTGGGGTTAAATGGCCTCCCTTGCAAATTAAAACAGTTTTGCTGAATTTGTTTAAAAAATATAAATAAAGAAAAACAAACATTAAAGAGCTATCGACGTCAGGATCTGCTAGTGTATATATATAAGTATAAGATACACTGTAAATTATACTCATTACGCATTCAAGGAGTTAAGTATAGATTAAGTCAGACATAGGACGAAATAATGAGATATTTTCATTGCACGAAAATAATTAGGCGAAATTCTTTATATCTATATAATATATATATAATATATTTTATATCTATATAATATATATTATATCTATATTATATCTGTTATATATATTATATCTATTATATATATTATATCTATTATATCTATATTATATCTATATAATATATTTTATATCTATATAATATATATTATATATATTGTATCTATATAATATATATTATATAGATATAATATATATTATATAGATACAAAGAATTTCTTGCCTAATTATTTTCGTGCAATGAAAATATCTCATCATTTCGTCCTATGTCTGACTTAATCTAAACTTAATTCCTTGAATGCGTAATGAGTATTATTTACAGTGTATCTTATACATACATATTGTATATATTATATAGATATACAGAATTTCGCCTAATTATTTTCGTGCAACGAAATTATCTCATCATTTCGTCCTATGTCTGACTTAATCTAAACTTAACTCCTTGAATGCGTAATGAGTATAATTTACAGTGTATCTTATAATATATATATATATATATATATATATATATATATAATATAGATATAAAGAATTTTGCCTAATTATTTTCGTGCATGAAATTATCTCATCATTTCATCCTATGTCTGACTTAATCTAAACTTAATTCCTTGAATGTGTAACGAGTATAATTTACAGTGTATCTTATGCATACATATTGTATATATTATATAGATATAAAGAATTTCGCCTAATTATTGTCGTGCAACAAAATTATCTCATTATTTCGTCCTATGTCTGACTTAATCTAAACTTAACTCCTTGAATGCGTAATGAGTATAATTTATAGTGTATCTTATACTTTTATATATATATATATATTTTATATATATATATTATATATATATATATATATATATATATATATATAAAAGTATAAGATACACTGTAAATTATACTCATTACGCATTCAAGGAATTAAGTTTAGATTAAGTCAGACATACGACGAAATGATGAGATAATTTCGTTGCACGAAAATAATTAGGTGAAATTCTTTATATATATATATATATATATATATATATATAATATATACAATATATATGTATAAGATACACTAGAAATTATACTCATTACGCATTCAAGGAGTTAAGTTTAGATTAAATCAGACATAGGACGAAATGATGAGATAATTTCGTTGCATGAAAATAATTAGGCGAGAAATTCTTTATATATATATATACACTGGCGGATCATGGGGGGGGGTTAAATCCCCCCCCCCCCTTGCAAATGAAAACAAATAGTTTTACTGAATTTGTTTAAAAAATATAAATAAAGAAAAACAAACATTAAAGAGCTATTGACGTCGTTGATCCTGGAACAGAAACTGCTAACCAAGAATCATGAAACCAAAAATATTAAATAAAATAATTTTGCAAAACCCGCCCCATTATCGACGTCAGGATCCGCTAGTGCATATATATATACTAGAATGATGGATACTTAAATAAATGACATCGCAGATTTGAACAACTAATAGTGATATATTATATCAGATTATGGATTATAATAAATAAAAAAATTGTGATTATTTATATAAACAATGTTGAAGAGGTATACAGAATTTTTAATTCTGTATATTTTCAACTCAGATTATTTCTTATTACAAAAAAAAGAAAACATCGATTTTTTTTCAAATGTGATTATTGCATATAAAATATTATGTATTTTTTATTTGTTTTTTAGATGCATATTATAAAAAAAAATTTTTATATGACTAAAATTTTTGTAGTAATGTTAGCAATAATATTTTTTTAACTTGCTTATTATATAAATTTACGACTGATTTGATAGTTTAAAATGTGCTTATCTTTAGTACTAAAATATTTTCTATAATAAGTAAATTTGGAAGAGTATTTAATTTGAAAAATTTTCAATATTGAATGTTTAATTTCTATATAAAACACACTAATGATTATTATGTTACAATATAAATTAAAGCACAATTTAACCATATTCGTTTTTATTCTATTTGTTAAAAAGAACTTTCGTCTTTTTAATATTCGGGAATCTTTTATTAACTAAATATTGATCGCATTTAGAGTTTAATTTTTGTAATAAGAATTTTTGAATTATTTGATCCCTTCAAATATTTAAGTGCATGAAATTCTTGAAAACTTTATCTTTAGCTTGTTATTAGTTAGATTGTTATAAGTATAATAAAAATTTGTTAATCAAAGTAGGATGCAGCTGTATGCTCTAATGAAAAAGAATGAAAGCATCGGCTCTTTATCTTGATACCGTGCTCGTTCCAATATCGTATTCTCCGAACGTAACTAGGTCCGCATAATATGCCAATCGATATTCTCCACGAGAGGCGGTTGCCATAACCCCTTTTATACTATCGATACGTACATCTCGACGTATGGAAGCGTGCGAGGTTCTTTACGCGTCTGTATATTCCGCGGGATGATAAGTTCTGGAAAATTTAGTGAGCCCCCTGCGAGATGACAAATCCACTTTTCATGCGCCTGGAAGACGGAAATGTATCGCACCGCTGGAAATCTGACTTTTGAAATTCCGCGAACGGCCTCGCCATAAATTCGGCGAATGTGCCTGATATATTTATAGATATCGTGGATAGAAGAGGATTGTGCATGAACCCGTATCACGCACTAAAGTTATTCTCGTAACAAGTTTGCGTTCAATAAGTCAGACGTATATTCTGATTCACGATACGTTGCACCGTACGTATCATTGCGATACTGCCAGATTTCACCATACAGTTCAGCAGGTATTATTATGGTAAGATATCGCTATAATGTAAAACACACGAGTATACGATGCGAACTGATATGCGCATAAAATGCGAGCTGACGAGAATCGTATATGGCGTTGAACGTTTTCATTCACGATACATACGTTTCTTTCAAAGAATGGAATTCGATTTTTCAACAAGCCGGATAACATTGCGTCGCCCATAAAAAAGTCATAACGCCACTGTAACAGTTTATGAAATTTAATATTTGATCATATTTTTCTTTTATTTTTTTCAATGCGCGATGTATAATGTTCACATACATATGACGATATTCAATCTTAGTAATTTTTCCATCGCGATAACAAACATTTCGCTAGTTCCGTACTCTTACTTAGGTCTAATATCTTTTAGACGATATCCTTCAGACTTATCCTGATCAATTCCGTGATAAATATCGACACGGACTACAGCTATTTATAGGAAAGGTTGGCCACGAAGAAGGGCGATCGCGGGGGAGGGTGATTTTTTTTCATGCAAGAGGGTTGGCGCGACAGGACGGTAGGGGGACAAGGGGGAACGAGCAAACAGAGAAGACCGGAGGGTGGTTCTGTCAGGCCGCCTCCATCAATCTTCGGCAAAGGGATGACGCTAATACCCACGAGGAAACGTCTTCCTGGTTCCTTTATCCATAGAGCATTCCGTATTCTACATTAGAGTGTATGGCGTCTGGATAAAACTCGGGCCGATTTCTAGATTCCATACACGTGTGTGTAAATTTATTCTTCAGAAATCTATGATTATCGATTTTGTGATATTTATGTCGTCCTTATTAGAAAAATAAATTTTTGACTCGTATTTTTCAAACGAAGACTACCGAAGTAAAGAGTTTGTTATTTGACAGGTGTGCGATTCAATGTAATTTATCTTTTAACGCATTTATGTTTTTCGCCCTTTTCACAGACCATTCTTTCAAGAATGAATATTTAGATATTATACATATATCTCCCTGCCTCTCAGATATGTTTACATGTCGATACGTTTTGAATGAAGACACGCAATATAACGTCACAATCGTGCAAAGCAGGCGGGAGGAAAATTTTCTAGGAATCATTTAAGCTTCATTCCGTCAAAGAATTAAAAGAATCGCAGATGCTGCAATCGCACGGAGTAAATGCGCCGTCGGGTAGTCGCGGCGTGAAAGACGGGAACCGTAGAAAAATGGACTTTTCAACTTATTACTCCTAGAAGCAGATTATCCGTGATTGCGCTCACCCGAGCACCCGTCATGAAGCGGGCGACTTGCCGCGAGGAAAGGAGGACGAGAGGAAACGAGAGAGGGCAAGAGTCACCTCGCGCGATTTATCAATTTCACAGGGAGACGAGGGAACTTTTTAAATTACAACGCGCTGATCAGCCTCGTCTTTCTCTCATTTCCCTTATCTCCTGTCTTCCTCCGCTAGACGCGCCGACTTCCTTCCTGGCCTTCCTGCTGAGTAATTTGCTCGACGAGACGCGTTGCGGGGACAATAATTATTATGCATCAAAGGGAGCAACTGCCGTTAATCTAATTTGTTCATTTAGAAACCATCGGACGTACGATGTCTGTATAGAACTGCATCTATATCGAATCGATTTTTCTTCAGTCGTACAGACGACAAAGTATATCGAAAGATTTGTCGTGCGCGAAGGGCATTCTCAAGAAAATAGGGAAGCATATATATTAATGCAACGACACGCATTCTAGTAGAATCATATTTTCGGCGTGTACGAGGGATTTCTCGCCGTCGAGAGAAAATCATAAATCGTACGAGACAGTACCTTACTCCGACAGTAAGCTCGCAGATTTGTGTACTACGTCGTCGTGAATCTGTCTCACGGATGCATGCATGAGATTTGCTCGTCATGCTATCTAAATCTTAACTAAACGATTTTCTAAGGGAATTGTGTGTATTTTGCGTCGGACGATGCTTGTCCTTTTTTTTATAATCTTCTTTTTATTGTCAATATTACTTATTTTCTCTAGATCAAAATTCCAATTATGCAAAATCCATTCAAAATTAAATGAAGAATTAAATTTTCGTTATTGGTGCGTGTGTTTTTGAAGTTAAAATTTATTATTTTTTATTGTTTATAACTTAAAAACTATTGACTTCTTAATTTTATTGTTAAAAATAAACGATATTTGACGTTTTTCACATGAATTTATGGAATGTCACGGAATCGCGGAAGCTATAAAACTGAAATTCGGTGAGTGTTTTCAAGTTCATCGAAAATTTCGTGCGAATACGCTTACCAAGCGTTACTTTGCCAAATCTGTGACCGGGAAATCGCCGTTTCGGCGCGAGTCCCGGACATCACCGTTGTCGATCGTAAAGAAGTTTCTGAACGACGCGTAATCGGAATGATAGCTGGAGAAAGGGTTTCCCAAGCATAGGTATAAACGCGCGGTACCTTTTTACGGTGAAAGCCTTTGTTCGATTTCAAGTACCCGTTTCCTGTACCTTTTACGTAGCCGGCTAGCTCGATACTTTTATTCCGCGATGGTGGAAAAGCTGGAATCAGATAAGCGAACTGCCGCCAATGGAGAAGCTGCGTCAGACATCACTTCCAAATTTAAAAGCGCTAGCTCCGAAGCGATCGTAAGGTTAAAGCGATAGAAAGTGGGTCGCCACGGACAGAAAATGCGAAAATGCCTTTTCTCACAAAAGTCTCACAAAGATTACGATATGCGAATATATTTTCTATGGGGTTTAGAATTTAGAAATTCTCTTTGGACTCGTTACATTCACTTTTCGAAATATTGTAGAACAATTTATTTTCTCCAGAACAAATAAATTTTATCAGATTTCGAAATATTTCGCCAATTAAAGTGTTGTTATCTTTGAAGCAACTTCGGGGTACGATATCTTTCTGTCACATCTCGGAAATTAAGTCAGGCTCGTAATAAGTTGCTTGCCCGACACTAATTGCCGCTAATTGATTCAAGAACGTTTAATTAAAACGGATTTTCTCTTAGTTTCGTCTAAAATAATTTTCACGTTGACTCAATGTTAAGAAAATTGTATATTTACATCGTGACAAAATATTCTAATTATTTCATAACACTTGACACAATGAATTTCGCGGCTAATTTCTCTGTTGTTTATATTGCAACCATATTGCAATTTTTAATGATTTATGCTTCCATCTATTGTTTGACACATATAAATAGTGTTCGTTAATCGTCTTGTTTTATTCGAAGAAAATAAAAACAGACACCGCGAATATATGTATATATATATGCGCGTGACACTAAATGTTTATTTCAATATCATGGATATGATCCGTTGTTATTTGCTTTGGATGGATGGCTTATATTTCCTGGTGTGGAACGTGCCTCGTAGTTGGTTCCAAGGATCACGGAAACCACGAAGCTTGATTACATTTTGCTATATTTATGGCAGGGGAATCCTCATTTTATTGTGAAAAAAATCTCTGTTACGCCGTATCTCGGTAACGAGAATGAGTTTATTTATAAAATTTAGGAAAAATTATCTTTATAAAATTATCTAATCATGTTTTCTGAAATTTTATAGTCACGCATTATATACATAGTATGTATATAGTGTAGAGAAAAATATTGCAGCTTGGAAATTTTATTGGTCAATAGATAAAAGTATTTGATAGTATTAGAAAAGTATACATTTGCATATTGTTAAAAATAAGCAATTTATGTTGTTCGTTTACGAATATTTCAATACTTTATTTCGGCTTGAAATGCCATCGGATTGTCGATCCATTAGAAATCACACTCTCCGAAAACATGATTCGATGATAACGTACAAGTAGTTATACGAAAACACATATTCTAATGTATGTGTGCGACTTCATTAGTATGTATTATATGCGTTATGCGGGGTCCAATAAAAATGTTACGCGTTCCTTGCGTATCGAAGCGAAAGAACAAAGGTGTGCTGCGCGTTTTAAAGGGCACATGGAAAGGGGAAAGGATAACAGCGACGTAACGCATTATGCAAGAGCCCGGATAAGAAAGGTTGAAGGAACGGCAGGAAGAGAGCGGCGTAAGGCGACATAGAGAACACGAGAGGAGAGGAGGACGAGGAGACGACGCGCTTGGAGAGGATCAGGAAACGAAAAAAAAAAATAAAAATAAAAAGAAAGGAAGAAGGAACGGAGAAAAATTGGCTGCAGGTAACGGGATTAAGAGTGCTACTGCACGCCCGTTACCGGGATCATCCCGCAAGAAACTTTGCACTCGCCAACTTTTAATGCTGCGCCACAGAATCCTATCCCGCGTCTCGGCCGCTTCTTCCTGTCTCTCTCCCCTTGGCATTTTCTACGCTCGCCTTCCCCTTTGCCACCCTCCCGTCACTCCGCGCGCTCTTTTCGCGCATACTTCTCGGCTACCGGGGAATTTAGCTTAGAACGATTCTTGCTGCAAACTTTAGCCATGAGAGAGCGACTCGCGATCTTTACAACGAACGTTCTTTACAGCACAAAGTTCTCTCGGCGAATATCGATGCACCTACCCTGTTTTTGCATCCTCTGTCCGCGATCGTCGCGCGGATATTTCCTCCGAGTACTCTCTTCGGAAGTACTTTCGACGGATATGAAATAGAGGGAGAGGGTATATAAGGGTACTTTTGATAAGTAGCCGATTCGGAAAAATTCTCGCGCGAGCAGACGCCCCGTCTGCAACGATAAGAATATTTCGCGAATTATGCCGATTTGAATATCGAGCCGGGACTTGGAATGTTCATAAAGTACGCGTCTGTCTCAAAGAAACTCCCTGCGAATTCTCCGCCTTTAGGATAGCGCGCTTCCAAGCTCGATCGCGATCCGGGCAAATTCGATTCTAATCTCAATCGCGCTTTCTAAGCATCTCTCCGCAGAGTCGATCGACACCGGTCGACGTGTTCTCGTCCTTTCCGTTTTCCTTTCTCGGTTTCGCCTTTTGGCACATCGACAGGAACGAAGTTCCCCGGTTCTCGTCTTCCCTTGAGATAGGACGGGAAAAGGGCAAACGGAAAGGAAGGAAGGAAGGAAGGAAGGAAGAAACCGGCCGGAGAACGGTCGTGTCGATGCGAAAATACTGCAGTGATCTTGGAAATGAGGTCGATACCCACTTCCGTGCATCTCGGTATCTTCGATTCTGCCGACGATTTAGTCTCGTAATGGCTCCATCGAGCTCGAGAAAAACGAAGAGATAACATATAACTGTGCAGGAGAGACGTCCTTCTGGAGTGAAATTGAGGGACCCTGTAGAATATCTAGTGACTCTATCAGAACGCGGAATATATGTGTGTGTCAGACTGTTATTATTTATTCAATTTGTATGCGGCGCCAGACGCAACGGCTAAAGCGGTTTCACGGTAGAAAGATGTTCCTAAATTCTGTCGTACAATGTATGTGGGAAGAATGTGCACAAAATATTGGGATACATCTGCCAATTTTTTCGAAATAAAATTGATACGAAATAAAATGTAGACAAGAAAAATATATGCATTCGGATCTTTTCATAATTTACAAATAAACTGTGTAGATGTAAAGATCGTATCGCAGGAAATTTTTATATAAAAAAGTGTTAAATGAAGCTCGGGATAAATCTGAAGCCACTTGTAAAAAATTTAAACGATCTTTCACTTTACCTTCTCGCGTGCGAAAATGAAACATCACAATTTTTCACTTCAACTTTATTTCTTCCATCTGCGCTATTTTATAGTGTAAAAAATGTAAAAAAGTCCCTGAGAAAACATGGAAAGTTTTTTGTTCGCTATTCGCGAGAGAATATTTTAATAGTAGCTCCGATGAATTATATTTTTCTTTAACAAGGATATTCGCGTATCTACATGGCATATATATACTTGAACAAAAATGAAAGTACCAGTATCACCATCGTGCGGCACGTGCGCGCGCGACGAAGATAACAGTTTTGTCGTACACAATCTCCGGACAGATGATTCGAAAAAGTACGATCCTCTAAGTACGACAAAACGTTACCGAGAGAGGACTTTGTACGATCCCGTGCAAGTTTACAATAAGCGTCGCTTACGAGCCACGAAAACGGACGACGTGAACCGTTTCACGACCATAATCCGTGCGGGCGGGCGGTATACGATCCTAGATAGGCTCCCTGGTATTCGTACGATCCCGGGGTCTATGGGCGAGGGATCTAAACAATCTCGCATCCTGCGCACGAGATCCCGGCATCATAGGCAATAAAGCCCGGCTTTTGGTAGCTTTGCCTTTTACCCTGTCTGCGTCCCGCGGGAGTAAAAAGTCACCGACTATTTCATCCGGCTTCGTTTTCCTTTACGTGCCACGGCGGGTCATCGTCGAAATCTCGACTCGTTACTTTCCCTATCTCTATTCTTTACGTTCCTTCAACCCATTGCCGTTTCTTCCCGTTCGAAGAATGTACAAAGACTCGCGATGTTATTCGAAACGATAATGATTTCGGAGTTTGGCTTATCGGTTTTCTTCTTATTACCGCGCGAGACGGAGATTTTATACGGGAAAGGAAACTATTGTGGTTTGAGAGAAGTAATATGTTTTGTAATAAACGGGAGAGAGACGAGAAAAGTATCTTTGAGAAAGAAAACAGCTCTGTCGCTATATTAATATTGGATATTTTAACAAAAGTTGCTATGCCAGCTTTCCTTTAAGCTTAATTGTACACAAAAAAATACATATTTATTGTTGTTTTAATCGTTCTTCCTTAATTTTAAATTGATAATCAAAATGTTTTTATGAGAACAGAATTAATTGAATAAAATTGTGATATCAGATTAAAAACTCGCGTATAAGATAGGAAGGAATAAAAAATGGAGATGAAGAAAATGATAAAATATGATCTGTTAGCGTTAATAAAACTGTCTGCCTGAACAGCCTTTTAATTTGCACTATATAGCATTTTCCGTCACACGTCCGTTGTTTCATTAGTCTTCATTATTTAAGCGTTACTACATCTGGAAATCAAGGCCGTTTTTAATTAAGCATTAAACGCATTTTATCGCGAATTTAATCGAAAGATAAGATTCCTGTATTCGTACATTTGTATTTGCTTGTATGTAGTGAGTGCTTATTTTTTAACGCAAAGAGCTCTGTGTCACAAATTAAGTTTCCACTAATTATAAGAAGAGGTAAAATGCAAATGTGCGCATAAGGGTAAATCTCTGCCACCTATATATATATATATATATATATATATATATATATATACTTATTTAATGAGTCCTATATATATAGAGGACTCGTTAAATATATATACATATATACATATATAGCTCCCTGAAGAGCCGTCTTGCTCTATTTGGCACAGTTTTGCCCGATGAATATTCAATGGAAAACCGGTCCCCTTTTACAACGAGTGATTTCTTCGGCACGCGAGATGAGATTTATTATTCTCGAAAACACGTCGACGCGAAAAATAGGAGGCGAGCGCGCGTTTATCTCGGCATGTTTATCCGCAAATATTTATTCGGTCGGTAGCGCAATTCCTTCGCCCGTTTCGCCGATACGCGGACACGACGCGTACGTATTAATACGTGGATATCTTCGCGTGAGCGTAAATTTCTTGGCGTCTCCGCGCACGCAACAGGGGATACAAACACAAAGGTGTCATCCGTCAAACTGTCTCGAGAATTCGCCCGATACGTTACGAACACGCACGTCGGTACCGAGTTCTCTGTCGCGACACTCGCGCACACCGCGATATCGTCCGTTTCCTCCTAAAGGGGCGGATTCGCCACGAGAGATGGATCGATTGAAAGGAGGAAATGGTCCTGACGTTTGCTACTTGACCGTTTCGCACGCGTTTGTCATCCCTGCTACACAAGTAGAGTATCACCGATATTAACGCGACGCGCAATCTCTACATGAAGCGCATAGAGAGTATCTTGCATTCAGATTTCATCGATCGATACGGCTGCAGACGTGTCGCAATTGCATACACAGAGGATGATGTGCAGCAACCGCGTGAATCATGAAGAGCATTAATAAGATGAAATTTCCAGTAGAGAGATTCCTGAAACTATAACAATAAGTTTAAACAGAAAATCACGATGATTTTTCTCTATCCATTTAACTTGCTGTTATACAATACTTTCTCTGTAGTGTATACGTACATATATAGTAATGAATGTTATTGAAAAATGGATTGGATTTTCAATTAAAATCTCTTCAAGTGATCATTCTCATTGACGTTAATTTCTGCTAACTTTCTAGCTCTACGCTCAATTATATTTTTCTTGGAGTCTAAAGTTTTCATTTTAATTTTAATCGTGTTACAATTTCAATATAACTGTCATTATTATTATTTTTTTATTTTTACATAATAATAATATTTTTACTCTGTATGTATCTTTCCTTTGAAATAACATCTCGATGTTTTATTCCGAATCAACATTTTGTTTTGCGGAAAATTTATGTCGATCGTAATTTATGTCGTAAGATACACGATGGTCGATGGTCGTAACGTTTTCCACGATCAGTTCTGCTTCAGCAATTTTACATTTGTTTCACAGGTTCAGGCATTGTAGAACGTATAAACATACAGCGTTATGATTGTCGTATCTTTTACAAGTATTATCTGCACCTTTACCTGCTTCTCACATGTATCCAGAACAACGTCGTGCGATATCGTTAGCGCATAGTTTCCTTATAGATCCGTATACGGATATGGGTCCGATCGTTCGATCGCAAATAAGAAACAAACGGTTACACACGAACCGACGTTATCCCCCGCGTCTTGTTCTCGCGGAAGATGTCGAAAATAACAGCGTTCCCTGATAGTTTAAGGATATCGCGCCGTAAAACGCCCAGCGCCCTTGATTTCGCACGCTCATACGCGTCTTCTACGCGTCTTGTGCGCGAATGAATGGAATGAACGAGGCGAGAGAGCGTTTTCGCGAGGTCGGTTGAACGCCGGTGAAACGATCAGATCCGTTTTCCCGCTTCGTTTACCTTTACGCGAAATCGTGGAGAATTTCGCTCTTTGTTCGCCGGAACGAGGATGCATTCGTTCATCATAGCCGTGGCATCGTTTCCCTCGCATCTTTTTATTTCTCAGCTCTTTCTCTGTCTCTATTTTTCTCTTTGTGCATCGGTACACGTTCGACAATGCTTGTGTGTGTCTGTGTGCACGCGATGCCTTTCCCGTTTCTTCTTGGCTCGTAAGATTTCGTCGGGATTTACGAGGAACGAAAGGTGAGCTTCCATTTTCGCGGCGGCGAGAATAGGCTTCGTACGTTAAAGTTGCAGGGATATCGATTTCTCTAAGGATACGTAGAAGAGACTCTTTCGTCCTCTCGTTGATGTGCGAGGATATACGTGGTTGCGAAACTGGATCGTCAATGGTATAAATTTCAAGCAGCATTCGCGTCGAATTGCAATCTTCTGTAGATTGATCTTTACAGCACATTTCGTGTTAACATCTGTTTTTCTTAATGTTTTTTATTGAATTAATATTATTTTGCTATATTGAAATTTTTCAACATTTATATAATCATTAAATATGCATCTATAAAGGAGAATTGCGAACAATTAATTCATGTTTCTTACGTTCGGATAGATGACCAGATTCGTTTCAGATTTGTTAATAACTAAAGTATTTTTAATGCTCTTCTTACCAGGCACAAAAATAAAATTTTATCGCGGGCGAATTAATTTCCAGACGCCCGTTCTAATTACACAACATTTGATTAGATATTGATCTTGTATTGACGAGGGAGACTATAGGGTGATAAAAGCAGCGCGAGTCGCGATATTTGCCGTAACGAGCTGCGAACAAAACGGCGCGGCGTATGACAGGCAAATCGAAAGCTTTGGCGCGAAATAATTTGTGTTCGCGCGATGAATCACGGCGCACCGAGGCTGAAATTACGCGTTAAACAATAGCGTGTCGATAACTATAACTGTGCGTTGAACGAAGTGGCCCGCATCTAATTAGCGTAATTAACTGGCGCTATGTCGTTCCAGTGATTTCCTGCCGTCTAGTCTGCGCGCAATAAAATTAACGTGCGATTCTACTTACAAAAGAAATGCATAATGTACAATGTCAGTTTTGAAATATCTTTTATTGCTAAATGCATTTAACTATTCTGAAGCATTTTTATTAACTTTTATTAACGATCTATTGTATATACTGTGCTAAAATTATAAAAATTATTTCAAGATTATACGGGAGATATATGTACATAGAAATTAAATTGAAAGATAATTCCTTTCCTGAGTTAACAAAGCATAAATATCTGGATGTCTTTTCATTTTTTTATTTGTAATTACTATTTTAATATTTTAATAACCGGAATTTCTGTATATATGCATATTTCTATTAATATATATGTATTAATTAAAATATAGTTTTTTTCTAAACATTGATAATTATATTTGTTGATGCATAAGTTAATCTCACAAAATATAACGATAAATGCTGCATTAATTTGAGATGGCTAGAAAATACAAACGCGTAATCGGTAATTTCATATCGTGAAGCAATAAAGAGCCGCGGAATGATCGTGAAATAGAACGTCAAATGTCAAAGTGACAGCGTGAACGCGTTCACCAGGAGGTCCGCCACCACAGGGTCCTGATGACATTTCGTCTGATGGCAGACGCATCGTTTCGCGATTAATTCTAGCGCAGCACGATACCGACGCTATATAGACGGTGCGATCGTTTTCCGTTTCCAAATGAATAGATGCGTACACAGATACTAACGGATTAATTCGTTCTCTCTCTCTCTCTCTCTCTCTCTCTCTCTCTCTCTCTCTCTCTCTCTCTCACACATCTCTCTCTCTCTCTCTCTCTCTTTATCTATTTATCTATCTATCTCTTCCCATGGTTTCGCCGTACAGCACCGCGCTCATCATAACCCATAAGTCATATAATGCGAGGTATTCCTAAAGCTCACACATCCTGTACGGCATAGGTACAATATAACGTAATGGCAGGGTTGAAATCCCTCGCGACATCCCTTTCTCTTTCCTACCGAGGATTCTCTTTCTCGCTCCGCGTTCTACGATATCGTGACGAGTCTCGTTTCGAGTGGATGATGGATGGTACGGACGTACGCGCGGATCGTGCTTTATAATCAGGTTTCGGAACATCGTTCACCGACCGATGAGCCTCCAATTGGCCCATTACCCGGATCCCAAAACCAATTGATTGGATCCATGGCGCTAAAACGTATTGCAGGTGCTCGGAGCTGTTTGCTTATCTGCCTTATTGGCGTTATGTGTTAGTCGCGTAATACGATACATTCCACATTCAAATTTAAACGAAAATTATTACACACACAAAAGCGTGATATAAGCAAAAAAAAAAAAAAAATCTCATGGAGAGAACGTTGAAAATATCGCGGTCTGCTGTGCGGTTGCATTGCGAATAAATTTGAAAACGCTGTGTGTATCATTGGATTAGCATCGAGCAAAAATAATGTTCCACCTCGACGGTCAGAGGAAGAGGATGCGTGTATCATGTATCTGAAGTAGAAATCTCGTCTAGACCCAGCGGTTCCGAGTATTTTAGTTTTATCGAATCTCTTTCTCCCGCGAGACTTTATACACGCGCGGTTCTGACTATGCGAGAGCCCGCAGGGTCCACTCGATTTACACCGCAGCTTTATGGCTTCGGAGCTTTACTCGGCGTATCGTCGGCAAGAAGGATATGGACGGTGCGAGTCTAAGAGTTTTCAATTCTAGAAAAATGTTGTATTTCTGAACGGAAGACTATATATAGATAGATTAATCATCACGATACATACAGAGTAGATATAGTTTTCCCCAGTCAATTTTGAAAGTTTATTAGCTTCCATAAAATTACATATAATATTTCCCCATCATATATATATGGTATTTTATATCAAAAATAATTGTAGATATTTTAATCGCAGCAATTTGAACAGAATTATCGACCGTTCAATAATTGTAATACAATTGTAGAGATAAAAGTGAAAGAGGAGAGAGAGTTCACAATAGCTGATCATTGTGTGCCGGCAGATATTTTGATTTCATCAAATCTCTTCTCTTTCTCTCGGGACTCGATGTTTTCGGTTCATAGCCTCATCGATTTATCGCGAAGCTATATGGCTTCGACGTGGCTCTAGAATTGCGTGTATGTACAAATATACGAGCGTGGTACGCGCGTAATATATGCGATACTACGTTCCGCGACATCGATAATTAATTATATAGTCATAACTTGCATGTGCAGACTGTTCGTTAATTAACAGTAAGGTACAAAGTATCGTTATCGTAAACGTGCTTATGCTTTTTAACACTTTGATGTTATCCGATATAACTTTATTATATACTAAAACTATACCGTTGCTCGTTTACCTTTACATAAATCTGAAAGTTCTAATTTTATACGTTCAGACAGTTTAGGTAAAATTAATCATTTTAGAGCGAAATCTTACTATATTAACTCACATATACTTATGATATATCCATAGGCGTTGTTATTTAATAAAATTTAATATTATCTATATATGTATGTATGTATGTATGTATGTAAACAATAGTAAAAAATTAATATACCAATAGCATGATAAATTATACGTATAAATTATATGTATCAAATATAAAGAAAATTTTGCTTCTTATAATATTTAAAGATTATATAGTTTGTATTTTTACATAGATATCTTTTACACTTTAGCGTTGAATCCAGCCATTTGTATGATTCTGAAGCTACGATATCTCATATGAAAATCGCGTAATGTTATCTCGCAGTAATATAACAAGGTTAATATTATGTTAAATGCAAGGTATAAATATATAACCGAGTTCTCCATGCTATCTCGTTTATATCAGTTTCAGCAGAATTTAGCGAACTAATAACAGAGAGATTTGTCGGTTAACATAATAATAAATCAACACAATATCCACCATCAGTAATCGGATAATGTAACACAGGCATTAAACGCTCGCTCATTCATTATTTACATGCCAATCGATAAGATCGCAAACTCCATTAACTCCTTGTTCGTCGCTTCGACCGTTAATAATACGGGCAGCATCGATGATTGAAACTTTAATCCGCCACACTTGGCGGGGCAAGGAAGCATTTTGTAATCTCACCTCCGCTTCTCTCCTTCCCTCGTTCCCCGCGTTCACATAGCCGTTCGGAAACTTTATGGTTTCGCGGCTTTGCGAACTACGTAAACATAGCGCCGCGAGCGATGACCTCGTGCACCAATATTAAACGCGACCAGGGGGAGAGGCCTATCGAATTCTAAATGGGCCTCCATCGTGTACACGCACTTGGAGCACCGTGTGCGCCGAAACATAACCACACACAAGGGGATATGCCAACTATATACACGTGCGATTGGTACAAATGTGTGTCCAGCGGTCGGACGGTTAGTCGACTGCGCGTCGAACCGTGAAATTATCCTCCGATACCGGAATCCTGTTACAAATACTCCCCCAACCTTCACCTCGCGCCCCGTTGCCGTCACTTTACCCCTTTCACTATTTTATCTCATGCTGGATAGAACCACGTCTGTCTCTCATGCATTGAACGTTATTGCAATGACGCTTCATCGAGAAAGGATCGTCGGAGATCCTGCTTTGCTGATTTTTATTTATGTCTCTTTGTTAACGAAAATTACAAGATAGCTTGAGATTCTCATCGTATTTTTCTTTCATTTATTCTCTTCTTTTTATTTCTGTTGTCTCGAAAACAAGATTTTAAGATCACTGGTATTATTCTCTATTATTATTCGGACTAATAAACCGCAAATGCAAATTGTTGAACTGTGAAATTACATCTCGATTTTGGGACGCCACTATTATAACCGGTGCTACGTGCCCTTTTGTGATTTTCTGTCCTGATGGAACTATTATCGCGGCCATTCATGGTACACAGAGATGCTATTTTCTACGAGCCGATATCTTTCGTTCAATAGCGATTACGTATTCGAAATGTACACGAATTAAATTAATTATTATTGATACGTAAATATCATTCTTTGTTTAATATTTGTTTATCTCTTTTGGAATTTTTGCAATATTACAAATTTATGTGAAAGATGTACATAATGTATATTAATGTATATTAATGTACATATGTACAGAATATCCATTTTCAAAATATGCGATACATTATCGTTAAATGTTTTCTGGCGTTCTGTTAAATTTTCAATTACGAGATGGTTTATTTTATTTTCGTTATTGATGCATATCGTTATGACTAATAGAAATTATTCACGATCTCTCTAAAGTTTTTTTATTACTGTCGTGCCGAGATTCGATCCAATGGCGAATATACTGCATGATATTTTTCCGTGATCAGCAACGAGCTACCAATCGCAAACGTGTTTCGTTTGTTCAAGAGATAAATGATGGCGATAGCCAATTTGATTTTTTGATTGGATCACGCGCTCTGTTCGGACTAGTCAAATTTGTAAATTCGGTCGCGTTCATCATCCGAGCGAGGCCCAGAACGCGCCGATAAACCGCATCGCGTCACCCAATAAAAAAAATCAGGCTTTTTTGAGCCGAAATTAGTGCCAGATATCGAGTATGCTATCGCTATTGATCAGCAGCGAGTTATTTGTTGTGACTTTATCTTCAGCTAACGATTGACGACATTGCAACATACATACACATACATACATACATACAAAGCGCACTCGAGATAAATACGCGCGTGAGAGAAATTATTTGATTGATTGTTCTATCCGTTGCAAAATGAGGTTTTGGCTGCAAAAAATCAAGTATGCAAATTTCGAGTATAAAATTTTTTGATAACAAAATCTTGTCTCGCGTTTCAATTTAATTAAGTAATTTGAATACAATGTCCCCGTTCATCCCAGCGATCTCGCATGGCCGAAAATTTACGATTAATTAAGACTGAAATTCGTGAAAAGCAAGGAGATACGAAATAAAATCGTCTTTGAGCTTCTCTTCAAGCTCCCTACGCGAAGAATTTTCATTTACGAAGTAAGCTTCTCACTTTCCTAAATTAGCGAGCCGCATTCGAAAGGTTAATCCTGCAGGTGTTAGGCGGAGGCGTTTCCCGAGAAGTATTTCGTAAATGGATTCATCCTAAACGCGTTTAATCGGCCACATGCTATTTTTGAAAACGAAATCCCACAATTTTCAAGGAAAATTCCATCTTAAACTCGTGTTCTCTTTGTTCGAGCTTTGATGGGGACGTCAAAAAAGATTCTAGTTAATTTTTTTCAAGATAGTATGTAAAAATATGTGTGCTTACCGTTTTTTATTTTATTACTATAAGATAATACCAAAAAAATTACATTTTATATTATCATAAAAAACACAACTCTCTGTAAAAGAATATAGATTATCCCTTTTTAAAAAAGGCATGTTAAGTCGATTCTTGCAAATATTGTTGCATCTTTTCCGCGATGCTGATTGACTGTTTCGATTCGCATTGTGCGTTATATTCGTAGCATCGAGAGGCTGTCATCGCGAGGATTAGTAGTTTAACAGTTTGTTCAAAATAAAATAAAATAAAATAAAATAATATGTTTTAAATAATATGTTATAATACTTTATCCGCGTATAATATTTTTTGACAGAAATCAGCTAATAATTGTCAAAAATATTAATCGAGTTTAAAGTATTATAATATATTATTTAAAACTAATATCATTATTTTATTTAATTTTATTTTAAACACACTGTCAAACTGCTAACTCTCGCGATGACAGCCTCTCGATGCTACAAATATAACGCACAACGTGAATCTTGACAGTTAATGAGCATCGCGGAAAAGCGACAACAATAAACTTCGATATATGCGAGTATCGACTTTACATATCTTTTTTAGAAAAGGAGATACGGTTTCGAATTAACATATACTGTACGAGACATTTAGTATTACCAAAAGAAAAAGTGTCCAAGGAGATGATTATATTTTTCTTCATATATTGCATGTATGTATACATGTGTGTGTATACCGCGCAATATATATCGATTATCTGAAGATTATCCCTTTATGGACGTAACTACGTTACCTCGTAAAATCTCAACTGGTAGATATTTAAATGCAAATTGAATATGGACGCTAAAGGGTCAGCGCCTTCCTGATCCCATTCGCTGTCCCTCGCGTGCAGATTCTCATGTCTGCGGAAAATATCTGCTAGATTAGACGACGTCGCACGTGTTGCCTGGATCTCCATGCTAACCAGCGTATATCCCTGACTGCTTTTGGAGAAAATTCAATAGAAAGGTAACCAACGACGCGTCGCTGCTGGAAGCGGTTTAATCTGGAGCTTGTTTCGGAGAGTATCGAAACGACATTCGTCGCGCTATAATACTCTAGCTTTTTTTCTATTTAAATCTTTCGATACAAAGTATTTTTTTAATTATTCGTATTGTTTATTAACGACAGACGATAGCATTGCAGCACGTATATGAATCGCAAAGGGGAGCGTGTATACTTTGATGCCACGCGCGTTGAGTTATTAACTCTTTCACATTGTATTTCGTTTGATTTATATTCCGCTGCAAAATGTTTTTCGCAAATATTGATGCGATCTACACGCAAGCGAAAACTGAACGCCCTTCGCCGCTGAGAAACGCATTCCGTGGGATTAAAAATGAAACGGGATAAATCGTTTTTTGATACAAATGTCGGAATTCTGGTATATCGCGTTAGTCGATGATCGCCGTAATCTGCCGGTCGGCCAGTAATTTTTCGCGCACCACCTCGCTGGCCATCAGGATCGATCGGCTAAACACCCTGGTTAATACCCGGTCGAACGCAGTGCGAAAGTGTCCGCTTTAACTATACAAAAGCGAGCAGGCTTCGACGCCTGGCAAATGTGTTCGGATGAAAATTCTATAATTGGATCGTCTGCTCGTTAGTCCCGAATCGACTTCCGTTAACGCCCGAAACGAGTGCGCGTACGTGTTTCGCGAGGCTGGGTCGAGAGCGAGGAGGGGGAATGGAAAGGCGAAAGGGAAAAGAGGAAGTGTAAAAGTGTGAACGGTATTTGGTAAAAGTGGAAACGCCGGAAATGCGGACGCGGACAAAAAAGTACGAAGAGGTAGAATGAGAAAAAGAGATACGCCGAGGGGTAAAGAACCGCGATCGAGGAGGCGTCGTTGGAGGAAACCGCTTATTCAAATTGTACGATCAGTCGGCGGGGCCGACCAGCGAAGCAAGTATTGCTTCTGAAGAGCGAATATTAGAAATTCAATGGCCACCCAGTATTTGCATAGGCGATCGATACGCCAATCACGAGAATTTATTAAAAAAGTATAGAGAGATTTTGTCCAATTAAGAAGCGCGATAGAAACGTGAATCGAGCCTAGGTCCCGAGGCGATTACAAGTTAATTATCTCGTTTAACTGGCGCGGTTAAATGGAAGAGCGAATGAAATTTTAGCGAGCCGTCGATTATCATAAATGGACTTGCGATTATCAGGACGGGCAGGTGCGCCGTTCATTCAGCTTTAATAGTCGAGTAACGCTCGTTAAAGACACTCGGCGGCTCGACGTGCGCTCTACGTTTTAATACCTTTTAATAAAATAACGTCGCGCGCGTGCGTCCCGATTGCAAGTCTCAATTTTTCGAATTCTTGCCGTATTACACGCTTCAAAACGGAATAATGCAATTAGTAAATTTTTATGCGCAATTGAGCTCGTAAAACTCCGCTTTGCATCAGTTTCGCTTTGCAGAACCACGCTAAAAGCTTTCTTTAATTATTGCTAAACGCTTTGTAATGAAATGATGATTACGTATTTCTGCTTTAGGTATTTATTTTATATAATTTAATATAATTTATTAATATAATTTGGAGAATATTTTTGTCGCAATTATAATTTTATATAATTTTACATAGGAGGAAATTATTTTTATACATATTTTTTTTATACTCGTATGTACATATGTCTAATTATTATTACATGTCGTATAATATTTCATGTATGTATAATAATATCATGTTTTAAATTCACGATCAGAATTATCAATTATTCATTGAAAACACGACTAAAACATTATTTTTAGAAATTATTTATAATAATAATTATATGGATAATGAACAGATAAAGCATTAAGACGGAAATCTAAATGTAATTCGAAATTTAAATGATAAATTGATGCGTATACATATATAAATGTATGTACTGCTGAGCTGTCAAGATTGCAGTACTGTACTATCAATATTCTCTACATTTACATAATCTGCGCTATCCTAGATTGACTGTGGCCGCAAACCTGAATTCGACACTAAATCAATCCAATTTTCAATATATCGCGTGTATCTTTGCTGTTGTGGAATTAATGGCCGACGCATTCATGTTTCTGGTTTAATTTAACATATATATATATATAATTTTTAATAATAAAAATATATATTAAATGTTCTTGCTAATAAAAGAATAGAATTAATAATAATAATTGAATATCAATAAATAATATGTAGAATTATAAATAATAATGTACTCACTTTCTCTCTTTCTTTCTCTATTTGTATATTAATTCAAATGCATTTATTCAACATTATTTATTAAATATTATGGACGAAGTTAGCCGTAATTTTAGTTGTTTAACGCCGTTGTTTATAATTTGAAATAAAATTTTCTTTTTTTTGCAGTTGAGTGAAAAAGCTAAAGTTTATTCATTAGCTTCCGACTTTAAATTTACATGGGTAAACTGACGATAATTTTGTACATTACTGTGTGCTCTAAATCTCATATTCATCAGTGCATAACATCGTACATCAAGCCAACTTCGTTTACGAATATCATGCTGATGTAGCGTAAACAACGCGATACAGCTGGATACTTAACTCTCCCAAAGTCGAAGCACGGGGCTTGCCTTTTCGATATTTGCACAAACGTCAAGTTATCGTGTGTGTCGAGATTGCATAGCACTACTCTCCCGTATAATACATATTTCGGCGAGCGGTAGCAGGCACAAAGGAAATGGAAACGGACCGTTGCCGCACGGTCGACGAGTGTGGGAACGGATGAGTTATTCCGTTTCGTTATTTCGCGATAAATCATATCGATTTCTCGTCGATTATGATTCGCTTGTAAATCACTGTTCTTTGCGGGGTCAGCCAGCCCGTCGACCCAGCGAGCGCGACGCGGTCCATAAATCGCGAAACGAAATGAAAAGAGCGCGGCCACGCACCAGGGCGCTCGGGGGTGCGAGAGGACGAGAGCTCGCGTCGGTGAGACAGCGAATTAAAAAATAAAAAGGAAAGTTTGATGCGCCAATTCCCCCTAACGAATTGCGGTGCACTACATGCGCACTATAGCGAAGCTCAAAACGTTGGATATTTTCGACAGAGCTTTTCGGCGACGACGACGGCGACGACGACGACGGCGTTTAAGCACCGCGCGATGGGAGAACGATAAAACGAATCGTTTGTCGCATTAAATATTCACGCCCGCTTTTTCCGCGTGAGCCCCCTTTGCTACCGATCTCGTTGGCAGATAGCCAAATCCCGTTTTGAGAACCATTTGATTTCCGCGAAAGTAAGATTTTTATCAGGGAAATCGCGAATCGCACGAGAGAGATCAAAATCTCGGTTTTTAAGAGCGATAAAAAAATGATCCAAAATCATTTTAAAATCATAGATCGAACGTGGCGAGATCTCGAAAAAATTATCGATATTTTATTTTCAAATTTTCAAGGCTTTGATTTTTCTTTCAATCTCTGTCCCTTCCTTTGGATTAGTTTTACCTTATTCATATTATATGTTAAAATGCGTGGTGTGTAACATCTCTGGAAAGATTTCAGTCAGATTTGTAGCGAAAAGATTGGAAGAGTAATATTTAAAATGGAAGCGCATTAATATCCATGCAAGCCGCTTTGAGGAATATTTTTCATTAGCCGGTGATACAAACTCCCCCGCAGAAAGTGCAATCAGAAAATTCCGAACCCGATCGATCGTCGAACGAAATAAGAGACGAAAAGAAAAAAAAAGAAAGTCAGTATATATATATATATATATATAATGTAAAATCCAATGCAAACGCGCGCGCATAGCGAAGGCAATGGCTTATCTTGATTACTTTTAACCTGAAACTTGTCTTTATTACTATAGATGCTTTTGTCACGGTTTTATATTCCCCTCCTTATTCATTCTTTATTCATACAGCTGTTCCTTTATCGAGAAATGCTCTGTTTATTACAAACTTTAACGATATGATATTTATCTTACGATTTTCGACAATATTTATTTTCAACAATAAATCGCACATCAATATATCTACTATTTCGGGACGGAAGACAGAACTGTAACAATAAACCAAACGTTTGCAAAATAAAAAAATTCGGAATGTTTTTTCACATAAATACTCGGTACATCTCGTCTTTTTTCATTTATAGCGCGATGTTGCATCGCTTATCGTTTATTTTCTTCTCTGCACCACATGTTACACATTCGTTCCAAATGGAAATAAATGTCACCGCCAAAACAATATCACCAATATTTCTGTGCTTCTCGATCAGCCAAATTGCTATTTTGATAATTTTTGATTACGTCTTTCGCAATATAATAAACAATATTGTGTAAATATGTAACAAAGCAACGAAAAAAAAAATCTATTATCAGCCGCATGGCGAATAAAAATACCAATTCTGTCGAGATGATAAGATTATACCGAGTATTCTGAATATACTTGCCGAGTGTTCTGTGAATACTTCCCGAGTACGCTATTTCCGTTACTGACATTCGGTTGATATTTCCTCCTCTTTACGATAACTGTAAATTGAGTTGCCAAGGGAATATATACCGATGCTTTTCGAACTTGTACAGCGTTTCACTAAGCTGTTTTATGTTCGTGGGATGGGGTGTGGGCATGAGGTTGATGGGAGCCCGGGGTGAAAAGGGTTGAAAATGGTGGCTCCTAAGGGTAGTGACAGCTGACTGATGAAACCTCTCCGACCCCGCAGCTATATTCGAGAATACGCATCAGGATCGCAGTCTTCTTCGATCAAATGCGTCTCTTTCACGTATTTGTGTTTGTAGGAGAAGTTTACCTCCCTTCTTCCCCCATTAGAGCTTCCTTTTCGATTCGCAATCATTTATGTGTTGTCCTTTCACGATTCCTTTTTTTCTCTCCTATATATACTTCTTTAGCCAGATACTCTAAAATCAAATTGATCTCGCTACTCGTATTTTAGAAAAATGCATTTATATGTATTAAAATTTTATTTGATAAAATATCGATATATTTATTTAAAAGTTTGAATTTTTTCTAATTTTTGTATTTTTAGCACTAATTAAACAGTAAATCCTTTTTATTTTGAATAAGTTTTGTTTGATTGACAATTCTTTATTCTATAAGTAAGATATGACAAGTAGAATCGAGACGATTGATGATCACACGACGCTTCTATACAATTGATTGATTATTGCTTAATACTGTTTTACGCAACGATAGGTTCTATCATGTTGTTATGCTACCGAAGCGAAATGACATCCTGAAAGGTATTTACATAGAAAAGCATTAAAAATGTTACTGGCTTTTCATTATATTGTTAAAAAGATTGAAGTGTCATTATTTCAATTATTTATTAATGCAAAAATTCAAATTATATACTATATGTAAACACAGTAACATTACAGATATTACAGCGTTAAATATTAAATTATATCTCAAGTGAATAAAGAAAACTTAATTTTATTATATATCTGTATCCTTGAAACTTTAAAGAAATTCTTTAATTTTCACTTCAATTTTCACATAACTGACAGGTAATTAATCTTTACGCATTGCAATCATAAAACATCATGTTCAGAATGAAATAATTCGTCTGTAAAGCGTTAACAAACTTAACGAGCGATAACAATTTTGTGAGGGAGACGAAAATGAAAAACGCGTCTTTCATAAAGATTGAGTTGATACGCGGGCGTTATTATGCGATACGATCGCGCGAAATAACTTTGGTCCGCGGCTGCGAAGATGAGCTCGTCATTAGCCACCGTTGGGGCAACAAGCATTTTACATCGCGCTACCAACGTCAAGCCGATTATGTTCCGCGTCACCGCCACGAGCGAAACTGTAATTGGGGACCACGTTATCCGGTCAATCGTGAACGCCGCCGGCAACGCATTTTTAGCGCAAATCAACAGTCGTGGTGGAATCGAGCCTCCTGACGAGCGTGGCGAGGGTGGCCGACGAGGGTGGCCGTTTTACGCAGGGGATGACGTTTGACGTTGCACGCGATAGATGCACGGCCTGCCGGTTATTGCTTAATGCTGTTTCACGTGCAACGAGCTCGATATACGGTTTCATTACGTTTTCATCGGTGAATAAGGGCTTTTCGCGCATCGTCACAGTCAGTGCTAGAATCATTTAAATATTTTTTGTTTGATTTCCCTTTCTTCCCCTGGCTTTTATAAATTTATTCTTTATATACATAAAAATCAAAGGTATAATATAACGCGTAACTATTATTATAATCTAATATGTTAAAGATATCATGATATACGCCAGTGCATATTCGTATATATACATATTCGTGTATATATATACATATTCACACTAGCGGATCCTGATAGTTTTCTTTGATTTTATATAGTTAGATTTAATAGTTATCAGCTGATTTCTGTCAAAAAATATTATTCGAGTTTAAAGTACTGTAACATATTATTTATAACATTATTATTTTAATTTTTATAACATATTTTAATTTTAAAATTTAATTAGCAAATTAACGTTTTAATCAGCTGATTTCTGTCTCAAAGAATATTACTCAAGTTTAAACAAACTTTATATAAAAATATCATTTTTTTAATGTAAAATCGAATAGCACGCGCTAGCGCGCGTTTGTGTTGTTCTAGTTTTATGATAAATACCATTATATGTGATTTCATTACATTAAAAATAAGAGATAATTAAAAGATTATGAATATAATAAATTTGTTTTTTAAATTCACAAATTGTGATATGTGAATTCGAATAGCTAATATAGATTCATAAATACAAATGTAAGCACTTATATTTTCAGTAAAAAAAATGAAAATAATCTATGATTATATGTTTATATTATATAATAAATATTAATCTAATTCTAGTTTGTACAATAGATTAGAGTACATTATTATACGTCAATAAATAAATAATTATCATATAATTATGTCTTAAAATAATTATCATTTTTTGCTCAAATTGACTCTAATTATTTTAGCGATAATATTTTTATTGATATTTAAGTACGATAAGATGATCTAAGAAATTTTTTTGCATCGCACGAGAGCATGTTAAATGCATTAGGTGATTGAATTTTATCAGTTTGTATTTCCGGTGCATAGTTTGCAATTATTCTGCATTCATATATATCTTTTTATTCTTCTCAACATCAAATATATCGAAAGACAGACGATTATTTGTATATTAATCGATCCGCGGAATTGCGAGATAAATATATCGAGAAATAAATCTTTCGATATTCGAGATAAATAATCAAGACAAATCGCTTGATATTAATTTATGCTTTTTGTCGATGTGAAGCTAAAGCGCGCATATATGACCGATTTATCTTAAAATTAATTCTGCCAATATTGAAGATTTATTTACGTATGTATATTTATATATTATAAATTACTTTTATTACTGATAGCGAATTTTAGCATGCAGTTTTATTTGCCGGTTAGTTATTTTTCAATTGCTTCGCGTGTCTTTTTCACAGTCGAATTCTGTGTAAAAGTAAGCATCGAAAGCATGTAACAACGAATGATCTCAATGCACAATATATGTATACGAAATAAATACGTTTCTCGGTATTCTTTATTCATGTTTTTTGTCGCGCGATGTATGAAGTTACAGACGCATTTAACGTGACCTAACTTGTCTTTCTCGCTCATCAGTTGGTATCGCGCGACGCCGGTGGATAGTCGAGTTTCCGTGATCGCTCCGCGTTCTCGTGCCTTTTTCACAGTCTCCATCGAATTCTGCGTAAAAATGAGCGTTGAAAGCATCGAATGTATAATAACAACGGGTAATTATCTCAGTGTAGGTAATTATACACTCGCGCGATCGAAATAAATACGTCTCTCGGTATTTGTAATTTACGCTTTTTTTTGTCGCGCGACGCGTGAAGTTAGCGGCGCGTCTTTATCACGTGATCGAACGTGTCGCCCTCATCAGTTGGTACCGCGCGACGCCGGTGAATAGTCGAATTCTTGCATTCACTCCTCGTTTCTCGTGTATCTTTTTATCCGTTCTAATCGAATTCCTCGTAAAAGTAAGTGTCGGAAGTGAAAAATATAATGACGATTGAATGTAATTGATTCGCGTGATCGAAATAACTCTCTCGACATCGTCATAAACTATGTCCTCTTTTGCGTTTTTCGTCTTCTAAAGAATTTTAAACGTGTTTTCTAACGTACGCGTCTTGTTTCTTTTTCAGTATTCGATCGAAGCATCGCGACTGTCGCTCGGCATTCGAAGTGACGAAAAACATCGAGGATCATCGAAGGAAGCATCCAAGAATCGAAGGATATTAACCGAGATACGGGAATCCATGTGTGCCTATAATATTCGTCGACTGATACGCACGTCGAGTCGAGAACTATTAAAGTGCGCGTTCGTTTATCTTCTTTAAGAAAGACTGAAAGTAAAGAGAGACTTCAAATATCGGTGAGAAAAAATTAATAAAACACAGGACTCGACATGTAATGTGTGAATAACTGTGATACGGAAATGTAACAATTTGACACTTCATAACCTATTAAAAAAAAAAGATTATTTGTCGTGCGTGTTTCGCGTTATCCGCGAATGTCGGGAGTGCCGATAAGTTTACGGGCGATCGTTTTAATCTATATCAATCTCTGTTTTCTGTATAATTTATATTTTAATATATCGCGTTTCATCGCCAAAGTAATCGCATAATTATCTTGCGCGTTTCGTGTGTGTGATCCAACAATGTGTGATCCAGTCTATCGAAATGCATTGAGGAGAAGCACATCCAGGAATCTGATCACCTCTGGATTTTAATGCAGAGTGTTTATCATGCAACAAATATTGGTGAGTCATTTATTATCATCTTATTTTTCTTTATTTCTTTTGTCTCTGTTTTCTTCCCTTATTTATATATAGTACTATTACAGTTTTTTAATGAAAATAATTGGAAATTTACATTACAAATAAAAAATTTAGAAATAAAAAAATTTGGAAATAAAAAATCTTCAAATATCCTCTTACTTTTTCATGCGCAGCAATATGAGCAATGTTTCATATAATATAAAATAATAATGTTTGCTTTGTTAAATACAAAAATTATTTGTTGAACTGTGTCAAAAGTATCATATAGTATACTTTGCTTGCAAATATATAACTCGAAACTCGAACGTTATGAGCGTATATGTGAAAGCACAAGAAATATTGATTATAAATAATAAAGCTTAAGTTTTTATTAAAATTGTTATATTGGATTATAAAACTTTTTATATAAATATATATATACTTATATACGTTAATTAAACATTTAATATTATTCTACAGAAACGCTGCGCATGAAAAAATATTTTTAAAAATGTCAAATTCAAAGAATTAGGTCTCGTCGATTTATAATATTTGTTCGAGAATATTGTGAAAAATACGAATGCCTATACAAGTCAAATATGTTCAGTTGATTGTAAATCTGCCACGAGCAAATAGATTAACGTAATTTGCATTGCGCGAGAAACTCGTAAACTCTTGCACAGTACGCAATCTGACATATTTTATTTAAATATCCACTTGCACACACATGTGCACATTCAGAGAAGTTGACGCGAATATTGTTGTCGATAATATGCAGGTGATAATATACGAACTGACGAAATACAGTTATAATTACATTTTTATCATCTATTCTGTAACTAATATTTTAATATTAGTTTCAATTTAAAAATTGATTATTAAATATTATTAAAAATTACTATATTATTGCTAAATAATTACAAAAATAGTATAAAAATTTCGCGAATATATCCCCGTAATCGATATTTAACATACGATCGCGCTTTCTTCAATTCTGTTTGGACATCTCTGGATTTCCTAAAGTTTTCGATGTACTCTTCGATATGAAAACTGCGCTCTAACATAACAACGCAATAGAGAGACAGAAATCGGTTTTGACTATGAGTGCGCCACTCAACGACAATGATAAACTTTACCCGAGTCGTTCTCAAAAGTTTATCGTTTTGTACAACGTGTGTATGTCACTTTTGCAGTAGAAGCACGGAAGCGCTGGATGGCAAAACTACCTTCCTAGCGAAATTCTTTTTATACGACGACCATAATCTCATAGTTTTTCTCCTTGTCTTTTTTTTTTCTTCCTTTTTTTTATTACAGTATGCAAAAAAGCAATGATAAAAGAATATGGAAATGAATGTTACACAAAATCGTTCACCTCGAACGTTGCAATTTTTTTACGTAATATCTATATATGTATGGAAATGTTATTGTTATTTTATCACGTATAGTGTCGAATAGAAATGGATTTTATAATAGAATTATTTTCGAATTTATTTTTATTATATGCCGTTGTTTCAATTTCAAAATTCTTACATTTTTAAAATTTTGAATAAACATTTAATTAGGAAACTGTGCAAAATATTAGAAATATAAAATTTCTATTTAAAAAATTTTTTCTTTTTAAAATTAAATAAAAATGCATAATTATTTTTTTTTTTGGAAATGATTAAAATTAAAAGTTAAGTAAATTGAAGATATAAACGGTAAGTGATTAAAGATTTTATAAATTAATATTTTCAATTTTTTTTCCAAATGCATTTGATTTTTAGAAATGTTGAGAGAGAAAAAAATATTTATACCTTGTTTTGTAAAATACATAAAAGCACGTTTGAGAGTAAAATTTGGTGACTATCTATATATTTTGCAGTTTACACATGTCCAAATAATTTCCAAAGTGAGTGGATATTAAATATATATTAAATATATATAATAATTATATATCGCGAATATTCACGAATTAGACAGATTTTTGTGAAAGAGAGAAATTTAGACGACACGCAATATATTCAACGATATATATTTCCTCTTGTATAAAGTCTCTCTTCCGCGCAATAATTTTTCATACTACCGCGCGTACTTTATTTCCTCTTAGAAGGTTTCGCAGTTTTTGATGGATCGCGACTTACTCGCGGCGAAATTGGGTCACGAGAAAAATGTGCAGAGTAATCTCGTCGTTAACGTTTATTTTAAATGGGAAACACGGCGATGAATTTCTAATACGAGGAATCTTTCTGCATTTTTATTTTAAAATTATTTTTATACATATTTGTATATTCGCGAATATCGTCAACGGATTGGCGATGAATGAAACGGTCTCGAGATCATATTATTACATTTTTGTTTTGCTTATTTTTCGCACACGTGCACGTTCAGACAAATTGATACGAATATTGTTATCGATAATATGCAGGTGATAATATGCGAGCTGACGAAATACAATTACAATTGCATTTTTATTATCTATTCTGCATATTTATAATATTTTAATATTAGTTTCTGTATTATTTTACATTTTTTTGCTTATTTCGTTCTGTATATCTCAACTTTCCGCGCTACTGACTTACGCGCCGATTGAGTTTCGATCGTTCCTCTTCCACCTGCGTGGTTTCTCGTTATCTTCAGCACACAGAGATGCTGTATTATCGCAGGAACGATGCAATATTATCGAGAAATACCGTTACCGCGGCAATTCCATTTTTTAACTATCGATAAAGCTCAAAACTTTTCTCGAATCGCGTGCATATGTCGAATCTTTATGAATCTAAAGAATCTTTGAAAAATTTTAATATATGCAAAGTAATAGAACATTTCTCTCAACATTTCTTAAATTTCGGCAATAGGACATTATGTAAGACAGCTCAAAAACATTTCATCTTTTATTATGTAGCTGTTGTGGCAATCTATTAATCTATTTAATTTTGCTCTGTTAATTGTATAACTGGTTTTTCTTTTTCTCTAAATGAGAAAATAGTTGTACTAGAATTTTTGTGTCGGCAGCGGTCTCGTACGCTACCACACCAATATCGCCATTGTCTCGCTTCTACATCGTTCCACGAATTACTTCGCGCCGTGTAGGTAATTCCTTCCTCGTCCGTCGAACTGGGTCGCGACAACCGCATTTGTCCCAGAGAGTTGAAACAACAAGTTCCACGTAGTATTTTCATGCCATGAAGTCTTGGGAAAACGGCTGCTGCTCGAAAATAACGCGAAATTCGTGGCAGAAGGCGCGCGAAAGAACGGCATCACGACTTATTAAATTCAGCCGTCATCGTCCCTTCACCCTTGGTCAGTCTTACCCGCATTCCCTTCGCGTTCTCCTCCCCCTGTCCCCGTATTCTTCCCCCTTTCTACGTCGTTCCCGCGTAAATTCTCCGTAATTTTATGGCGATTATTCGTATACATATTCTGTGACCGCGCGACGCGACGTTAATTACAACCCGGACTTTAATTTCAGACGGGCGCGATTATTAGAATAAGCCGCACCGCAGACCTCGTACCGCGTGCGTTATTGCGGCATGCAATTATACGCGTTGCCCCGTATATACATATATGCGCACCCTCGCTAGGGCGTTGAAGATGATTCTTGGCGAGCAAATGGTATAGTCATTCATATAGCGCGGATTAATCTCACGATGTTGTGAAAATTGAAGAATTATTTTGCTAATCGTTATTATGAACTTAAACTTTATCTTTTTCCTTCCACTATTTGCGCTTTGTCGCCTTTATGTTGTTTCGTTATGAAACGGTTATTTTAAAATTGTTTAGAGTAGGTTCATTTAAAAAACTCAATGATACAATAACGTGACAAAATACTTATACTATATATAATATATATTATATATCATATATTATATATATTATATTATATAATATAATATTATATACTAAATATATAAATGTCTTAATTTATCTTATTAATATCTTTCACTAGAAATTCTTATAATGAGGAAACTCGTAAGAGTTATAGCCATACGTTCACCCTTGATTCATGTTGCTGTCTTGCGGTGTTAGTTTAAAGCCGACATTCGAGTCTCAATAATGATCATAAATTGCACACCTACACCCTGACGAAATGTATGTTATCTTCTTTATATTAACACAATTCAACGAGCAGTTGCGCGTTCGCATGCTTTAATTGGGGAAACAGTCCTCGACGTGCTAACGATGCCGTGAGTAATAGTAACAAGTAGCGGTTAAGTAGTAACAACAATATGGAAGTCTCTCGAGGCTTTGGCAACTATAAATGTTTGCAGTGCAGTCGTCCCGTCAGACCGACAGTTGTATTGGTCTCTTTCTCTTTACGCGTCCCCGACAGCTTGCTCGCGATATTCTCTCTTTTTGTCCATGGCTTCCTCTTCAACTTATACATGTCACCGGCTGTCTCGCCTGTTTCAGCTTTCTCTCCTTCGTCCTACCTCGCGTATACGGTGGCGACTTCCTCTTTGCACGGTGTAGTCTCGTTCATGCAAGGCAAAGTACATACGCGACCGTACCGCCTCTAAGCCAGTCCCGCGTTAACTCAGTCGAGTCAATATTTTAGTTAAACTAGTTCTCTCCTCTTAAATTAACGATTTACATCGAGCGCATCTCAATAGCCCGCGCTACGAACGAGCTCGTTTGGTTATCGGCTTGCTGTAGCAGATAGCTTCCTGTTTTCCATCGAATATTCTCCAATCGGGATTCGGTCTCTTTATTTGGAGAACGAGCTGCCCGGTTCTTCTGACTGATTGTGAGTTGTCTGTCCGACCCATTAACCATTAACCATTATCGATTCGTACCTCACCTATAATCCGTAAACTTTTTAATTCAAATCAATTGTTGTATAAATTAATATCGCGTTCTATATTTCCTAAATTCTGTCCGCGTTTTTGAAAAAAGAAATTAGACATACCGCATTTAACGAGCTCGAAATTCGGCTCGAATTCTGGAATTGCTTCTCCTGCGACAATCAACATTCGCGTCCTTCGAAACGTCAACGTTGCGTGCGATCTATAATCTAATCTGAGGATGATGTTCGCCTCGAATATTTCGACGCCCCGGTCGTTGTCGCCGACGAAATGGTTGGTTAACGGCGGAGATGATCGCCATAAATGTGACTACATGTTAGCGCGAGAAAGAGATAGATAGATGGATAGAGAGAAGAAGGAGAGAGAGCTGGAGCAGATAGCAATAATAGCGGAAAGTTCCGGACTGATGGAACTCGACCGACCATACGCAACTCCTCCGTCTCCGTAGCGGTCGGAATGAACTCACGGCATTACTACTGAATTATGCACGCGCCCCCGACTCTCGCCGCGGCGTCGTCTCTCAAACGTCTCTCTTCTCAGCGGTTTCCAGCGACATCCGGAGGGACGCGAAGGGAGGGAGGGCGGAGGTTCTTTCGTGGAATATTCAGCCGCGCGACGGAATGCAAACGGAGGAGCCGAAACGTAAACCTTACGACGCTGTCGAGAAAGAGGAAGGGGGAAGCTGCATTTGCTTGCGTGCACTTAACGCGCTTCTAGAAGCGGTCGAGGCGAGCCGTGCCGTGCGCGCGCGAATATATGTATATATATATATATGTATGAGAAAACCGTACACTGTGTGTGGTTGCCTCAAGAATTGCCATTGTATAAGCCTTGCGTTTAACCAATTCTTCGGGTGGGAGAGGAAGAAAGGCACCTACGGGTATTCTCGGCGAGATAACTTGTCCCTTCTTTCGTTTTCCTGTCGCGCCAGTTTAGACGAGATTGAATGCTATTTTGTCTTGCTTCAGGTTTCGATAAAGAGATTCGCGCGATACATTTTTTTTTTTTTTTTTTTTTAATGAATAAATGTGGACCGTGAATCAACTTACGCGTATATCTTTGCGTCACGATACTGCGAGTAAAACGTACGAACAGACCACAAACGAGCTCTTTTCCGAGTGGCATTTTATCGTAAGTCGCAAATCGTAAAAAAAAGAAAGGACGCGATGCGGTATAGCGATTTAGCTGACGACCAAATTAAGCTGCCGGGTCAACGGGTATAATGGCCTTAAATACAGAGGACTGAAAGAGCTTCACGGTTCACTCCGCTCGGATTCAAAGAGCCGGTAGAGAAAATGGGATTTTCGCGACCGTACGACCGGTTTCTTGATCTTCTCAAACGGACATTGCCTCGAGCCAGCGATACCGCCGATAAGCGAGCGAGCGCGCGCGTCCGGACCAAACGAAAGGAACAAACACAGGCATTTGCCGTGGAAGGGACAACCTGTGGAATTTCTCGATCCCCTTTACCCACAAGGGAGGAACTCGAAAACTCGTTTGCAGCGAGACCGCCCGTACGAAAGTCGTACGTACGTAAAAGCGAACGGTCAAAGGAGAACGGAATCGAGGCGTGGAAGGATCGAGTTTCCTTCGAGGGCGAGAGTGTCGTGGTTCGCAAGTCGTGTAAACAACGACTTCTTTTCTTCCCCGTCTTCATTCACGATTACCGTCGTTTTTCCGTTTTATCGTGGCCCGAAATGTAGTGTATTTTGCGATAATTGCAACTATGATTGCAGGAAGCTAACAGAAAAAAATTGCTAGAAATAATTTATTGAAAGGTGAGGAAGGATAAAAATAAATTTTGCAAAATATAAAAAATATAATTATATTTTATAAAAGGAAAATTTGAAATATATATATCCAATAAAATATATTTGAATTATATATATTATAAATATCCGTTCTCCGTGTATTGCTCGCAAGAGACATGCATCTTTTTGTCGCGCTTATATAACATCGTCACTTATAGATAGAAAGAGTAAGCCCAAAAGACATATATTTGTAAAGAAATTTTCTCGTTTTGGTGCCGGTCGTCTCTACGGCCACGGAGCTTTTCTTTCATCCCCACGGAAAACGAATTCGCCGCATAGAAGCGGGGAAGCAACGAGGCAAAGAGAGCGCGAGGAGGAAAAAGAGATAGGAGGCGCGTCACTATAGCAAAGGCGATTTTCTCGAGTTTCGTTTGTTTCTCTCTCGCTGTGGAACGAGAGGCGGATTCCTCGAGTCTCTCAACGATCCTTTCGGGAAACGGTCGTGAAACAGAAAGACGCGAAATAAGACGGACAAAGATCGCGAGCAGAGACGCTGGGGGTAGGAAAGAGCAAGGAAAAGGACGCAGAAAAGGACCGCGAGATAAGAAAGCGTCTCGTAGTACGCAGATTAGGGGGTACGAAATGTACCTTAGGAGGCCACTTTTCCTACGAGTCACGAACAAAGGTTGTTCCTTGCCCACGGTAGAACATAACGAGATATAAATCGCTCTTTTCAATGGCGCCGATTACATCGAAGAGCTAAATGCCAAGTAGTAGAAGCTAACAGGCGCTTGAAAACTTGCTCTGCTTTCTTCTTTTCGCTTCCGCCTTTCCCGAGAAACTCTTTCGTGCTTCTCCGAAAGTATCGCTCGCTAACGATATTGCCCATAGTTATCGTGCCTTAAGCGAGTCTGATAAGATGCGTTATAGTCGTACGACGCGGTCCACCAAACATGGAAATTCTCAAAAGACTGTCGTGATTCAACCAGGGTCGTTTTATCGTTTTAATGATCATAATGTAGCGTGTAATGTAAACTTAGAAAAGATGTAAAAGCAATTGCACGGTCGGTTGCGGATCTTTTTATATAAAATTATATATTTTATCGTATTTTACATTGCCAGAAGTATATTTTTGTAAACATATAAAACAGCTGATTATTAGAGAGATTAAAACGTATATAATTAATTTACTTATTAATGTTTGATAAGAATTTGTGAGATGAATTTTATTTATTATCTGATAAGAATTGCATGCAAATAAAAAAAGATAATACGATAAAAATTTCAATTTTCCAGAATTACGTAGAATTTCGCCTTACGAGAATCTCTCGCGACTTTAAAATTTTATCTTGTTACGAATATATAAAGCTAAGCAAGAGAGATAAGGCTACTTTCTAATTTCTACGGTTAAATGGATTCTCACGAATTTTTAATAGAAGATCGCAGAGAGAATGGGAACAGTAGTAAAAGTGGACTATCTTTGCCGGTTATCCTAGCTCCTTTGGAATAAAAGAACGGAGATAATTTCGTTTCTTCTTATACGTTATATATACATATATGTACGATTTTAATACTTTTATTAAAAATATCCTGTATATCGATTATAATTCAAATTATTGAGACAATAAAAATATAATATATGTGTAATAGAGATTTCGAAAACCGAAGATAAAAATTGTAGATACGATATATCTGTATATTTTTATTTTATGATTAGCAGTCTAGATCTTTTCAAATGATTTTATATCATATACGTGATATAGCTATATTATGCGCCAAGTTAGTAAAGGTTACATTACTAACAGCATTGTTATGTGATATTCGCATTGTGCATGCAATAGGATCTCGTAACATGAAACTATCACGATCTTGATTAGAAGCTATGAATTTATACATAAAAATTTGTCGCGCTCTTTTGTGAAATACTTAAAATCTATAAACAATCTGAATTATTTTTATATATTTTAAAATATATTTACTACAAAAAGACTTTGCGCAGAGAGTTCTGCGATATCCTAAGAATCTCGAATCCTAAGAATTTCGAAATTATATATTTTCAAAAATTTTAAGAACAAAAAAATATATTTTTCAATAAATAGGCGTGCTCTTTTCCTTTTTCTCGCAGTACAGCAAATATCTACTATATTTTTTACTATATACTTTATTTCCTTATGCTATTCTATCGTATATCTTTCTCTATATGGAAAAGATCCAGACAATATGTAAATATGTATATATTTCTTTATATATGTATATAACATATATATTACATTGAATTCAAACGTACTAAGAGCATCATGTATATCACGCGTATCACACGCAAATAGAAGAAGCTAGAGAAGCTCAAGAAGTAACGCGAACGTGTGACGAATAGAAAGACAATAGAGAATGACAGAAGCGCGACGTGAAAGACCGAGCGAGAACCTGAAGGGATTCACGAGGCACGTTTCACCTTTGGAGTTTGCAGGTATACGGCGGCCTCTTGAAAGCACTGTCGAGTTCGTTCTGAAAGTCTCGCTCCGGTTGGAAGAGAGTGGGGAGAGGGGGGACAGGAAGGGCGAAAGCTTCACTTCGGAGAGCTTAAACCGAAAACATAATCAAATCTCGCTGAGAGCCGCCGCGGTGCAAAGTTACTAATTGCTTAATTTCCCTCGCTCCACTCCAGTCTTCTTGTCTTCTAGCATCCTCCTTTGCGAGGCGCTCCGCCTCTTTCTGTTCCTCGCCCCTTCGACTTGTCTTATTTTATCGAACCCATACCGTTGCCCTCTCGTTGCTTTCCCTCCATCATTCCGTCTTTGATACTATTGCGGTTCTACTCTTCTCTAAGCGCATACTTTTTCTTCCTTCAATCTTTTATTTTATTAAACATTTGGAGAAGTCTCGAAAAACATTCAAATAAATAGTACGTAACTAAATTTAGTAGGTTATTATTTTAAAAGCCCAAATATTACGCGAGCGAAGAGAGGCTAAAAAGAATATCTTTTTAAAAATAATAATCTACTAAATTTAGCTACATACTATTTATTTGAAAGTTTTTTGAGACGTTCGAAATTTCATATCGCAAACAAGTGTATTTACGCACGGATTGAAACAGTTTTCTGTAAAATATCATCGACAAAAGTACAAGTTGCTGGAAGATTGCCGAAGGCAAGAGTCAGTGCGGTACTTTTCTCCGTGTGGAGGAGGAAAATTGTACGCGAGAAAGAAACATTCTCTCGCTTGTCGTCAAGTGTTATTCCCTACCTTCTCTCTTGGCTTCCTTTTCCCTATCGCACTTACTCTCTGTTTCTCCATTTCGCACAAGTTCGCCCCCCTCGTATTATACGAGACTATTCCTCGAAAACAAGCAGATTACGCTATCTTATTCATAAAGATGCAATACGCGTGCAAAAAAATATGTATAATATTAAATTAATATACAAATGAAAAAATAGCTATTTTAGTTTTTAAACTTTATTATTGCTCGCGAAATGACCGATTTAAAATAAATGCACGTTGATATATTTTCTCTAAAACACAATCTTCTATATAAGCGTCGAAAATACTATCATATCGCTTGCATCATATTATAGTAAACCGATAAGGACTTCGACGGAAATAGTTGCTGTATGCCAAGTCGTTGTCAAGTTTACGATACGTGAAGTAAATCCGAAATGCAATCGATCTATTCAAAAGCAATGAGTCGTGCAAACGCGATTCCACATACGAAACGAGCTTTGAAACCATCTGCCATGTCTCGCGCAGATAAGTTTTCATCTCTTTCTCTCGCCTTAGCACAAGCCTCTCACAAAACGAGAAACAATTTAAACACAATCTCGGACATTCGTTCGCGAGTATTTAACAGTATCTTTGACATTCAATACAAGTGTGAAGGTGCACGTCACGTAATTTAAACTCGGATATTATATATTACAAATGCATTAATCGAATATATTTTGCTCTCAAATGAACGATTCGTAAAAGAAAATGCTAATGAAACTATACTTGTTAAATTTTTACATTTACTAATATCACGATTACTTAACGTATTTACAAGATGCAATATATAGTCAAATGTTTATTATAGAAATGTACTGAAACGCAACGAATAATAAAACATTAATAAATATTAAGTATATGACACATAAATGTTTGCAATGTTGTGACGAAACGCCTAAAGACTTACAAATTACTACTACGCGGCTTTCAGAGGCCTTTATTAATGGCGTGGCGTGACTACCATCCCACTCGTACGAGCAAGCAGCCGTAAAGTTCTATGGTCGGGTGAGGGAAAGTTAACGCAAATTTTCCACCTTAACGTTTATCTTAAGGAGCACCTCGCGTTTCTTTCGTCGCAAAGGTACTACCGCACCATCGAATAAATTTCAAAACGCCGCGAGAGAAAGTATAGACGCGAATTCTCCCTGTGCAATGGTAATACTATCTTGAAATATACGAGGTAAAGCAGAACGTGAATTTTACCGCCGAGCTTTTCCTTAAAGCCGTCTTAAATTTCTTTTCGTAAGGGAAAGAACGCGTAAAGAAAATGAGCGGAGAAGAAACAAGCCTGACGGACAAAGAAAGTAAAATACAAAAAACTAGAGAAAAGAAGAGAGGGGAGAGAGTGAGTGAGTGAGAGAGAGAGAGAGAGAGAGACAGCGAGAGGAAAGGAGAGAGAAAACATTGGCAAAGTAATAGCTACGGATCCTGCATCCGTGTACCATCCCTCCCTCGATATACACGTTTCGAGCTACCAGAGTAATCGATCTGTCGGACGATACTCGTGCCAATGAATCGCTCGAGCGCGATTTCACGCGAAACGAGCTCCGAGACCACCCATCACTTCCCGACGGGGAAGAGAACCTTCGACCGTGCAGGTCACCTTCGGTGAAGGATGGTTCGTTCGATCGCGATAAAATGATCCCTCCACCCAGCTTTTGGCCGATTTAACAAATCGTCTCGGTCCGGCGCGAGACCCCGCTACGCCGAGAAAACGAAAAGAACGAAAGCCGGGTTGGTTGTCGAGACGTTCTAGAGTTTCATCTCGGCGTGTATCGACCAATTTCGAAGTCATTTACATCCTTTTTCTCAATTGCGCTGTTTGCAAGGAAGCGATAATTAGTTCTGCTTCTATAAATCTTGTTTCTGCTCGATTGAAGGTAGTGTTATAATATATATTCCTTTTCCTTTTTATTATATTTTTGCCCACATGTATGATCGCTGTTTCTCAGAGACTTGTTCCGAACAAAAAATACAAATATAATGTAATCTTATAATGTAATATATTTTTATTATGCGAGAAATATATATTACATTAAATATTATATTATATAATATATTTAATGTAATATATATTTCACGCGTAATAAAAATATATAAGATTACATTATATTTGTATTTTTTGTTCGGAACAAATGACTCAGTAAACAACGCTCGATCAATTTCTTCCAGATTATTTCTTTTTGCAAAAAGTGGACGGTAAGTCTCTGAAAAACAGCAGTCGTACCCCATGCGGGTGAAAATGTAATAAAGGAGAAGACACTCAAAGAAGAAATAAATCTTCGATCTTTCCCTTTCATGACTCTTGATCCCCTCTTTTGGAGAAAAAAAAAAAAGAAAAAAAGAAAAAAGTATAAAGAATACGCGATGGTCACGTTCGAAATATATATCGAGATTCTCTCCGCCTAAAAAAAACTTGTTAGATCGACACCACTAAAATTTAAAGATCTTTCCATTATTTCTATATTTCTAAATTTTACAATTTTTTTTATACAAAAATACAATCGATGTAATGATGATAATTTTTGGCGATGTGATATTCAATATGATCGAAAATTTGCATAACAAATCTAGATAAAAAAGAGCATGTACAAGAACGAGTAGATATTTAGATAAAGTATGTTGAATAAGCAAAATATGCAGCATTCACATCGCGCCGGTCTTCTGCAAGTCTTTCGTAGAAAAAGCAGTAGCTTGCCAAGAGCATCGCGGTTTATTTATGGCATGAGGTTGTGACTTACAGAATTCGAAAATGACAATTTATAGGTATAATATAGTATACTGTGTGACCTCTCTCATAATTCACATCCTCCTTGACCGTTTCATGGAATGACACTAGTTTATTGCTCATAAGAGCAATATAAACACAATGAAAAAATATGTTTAAGTGCTCGTTCTGTGTAAAAATCTATGTGACAAAGAGGCGAGTTTTTTTTAAATAACAATATTTCAATATTAGTAGGATCAACACATTTACAATAGAGTTTATCACAAGTCTAAAAAGATAGATTGTAAAATGAATAAAATAAATAATATATTTATTACGCGTATGTATGCTCTCCGTATTGTATTATTTCTAGTTGAAATTTCTTTTCAAAGAAATATTTATAGTATACACGAAAATATTTTTAAAAAATACTTTGACAGAATAAGATATTAATAGATATTAGTAAACGAGATAGAAAATATACAACACAATGATTTAAAAGCACAGCGACTGCTCTCTATGCAAAACAAATCTATATTGCGTTCGCAATTTAACTAGCGCATCGCGAGGAACGTTTAGTACAGACATGTGTTACAGCAAGGGCTCGTTACAACAGTAGGTATGTGCGGTACTGCGTACGATAATTGAAGGACGTTCGTCTTTCAGACAGTAGTAGCGACGCTATCCTGTTCCATACGGACGTCGGTTGGTCCATCTATCCGTTCGACTGTCCCGCACAAATGTTTCGCTGTTTATTTTGCGCCCATCCGCCGTTACTTCTCCTCTCCCTCCCTCTTCCCCTTTCTCTTCCTCTCTCCTGCAATCGTTAGGATGGGGCAACAATTCTGCGCCGTCCTCGACCACGTGGAACGTCACGTAGACGGTTCACTGACATTTCGTTTAATTCGACCTGTGGGGAATTAAATCTCGTTCGAGCAAGGGCGCGAAAGTAAATGCGAAGTAGTCAGTGATTGTATCCACGTCCGAAAGAAAGGGATGAGAAACGCAATCGCTCTTAATCCTCTTTTTCAAGACTCGTTTGTTTCAAATGTAAACATTTAAAATGTTGATTTTTATCAGATATATATATATTTATATAAAAAATGATGAAAAATTTGAAAATTTTAATACGTATTTATCTGATATTTAATTTAATTCTAGTGTATTGTAAAAACTAGAGATTTTAATAGTTTTTCAGAAAATCATAGTTTTTCTTGCGTGAAAATATGATTTTGCTTGAATATTTTTAAATAAAATTACAAATATCTTTTGCGATAGATTAATAAGTTCTGGATTTAAAAATTTTTCGAGTATAAAAATTAAGCGATTTTTCAGATTTGCATTTTTTATCTATACATTTATAGAATAATTGCACTTACGATAATTATAGCTTATTTTCAAGATTTGAAGTAATTAAAAATTGCTTTATACAATTGATAACTTTATTTAAAATCCTTTAAAACAATCGGGTATAATTTGCTGATAAATAATGGACAGTAGTATTGTCATTTTCATAAATTCAGCTGAAATATTTAGAATTCGATACGATTCCGGTCATACAAAATGAAATTCCGAAAGCGGGGGAGAATAGAAATCTCCTATTTAACCTATTCTATCGGTTTTCACTTCCCGATTTCACCCACATCCCGATCGTCGCCGGAACTATCATACCGCGCACGTTACATCGCGTGTCTAGGCGCTCATCAGAAATTCCCGGGTTCGATGTCCCGGACTTCTGTCCGGTACAAATTATCCGCATTCCATATCTGAATAACGCGGTACGCGGAGAGAAGGGCAAAGCGAAGGGATCGAGTGCGGTTTCAGAAACGGCCGAGAGTAAACGAGAATTTCTTTAATTAAGCACGCGTCCGGACATAAGATCTCTCCCTTATTGCTGGTCTTTTCTCCACCGTACCGCCGAAACTTTATCTACTACGTCGTTTACCCTACGTCGTGCTCCTCTTATACGTTCGGCAAAAGGCGAATAAGGGTTTGCAGTTATTTACGTACAGTCTCCTATAGTCGCATTTTCGTAGCAACGAGTGAGAAGGGGGGACGAGAGAGGGTAACGAGGAGAAAGGATGACACCGATGGAAGAGATAGCGAGAGAATTGGGCATAGGAGACACGAGGACGGAGAAAGAGAGGAGAGAAACGGAGGAGAAAGAGGAGGAGAATGTGGCAGCCTGGACAGAGCACGGGCCTGTCCCATGTGGGTTTCGTTAATTAACCGAGTCTCTACCGAGTTCTATTCCTCGCGTTATATTACCATCCTCCCCTTCCCCTCTCCTTTCCCGCCGTCTCTCTCTGGTCCCTCTCTGACTCCTTCGTCTCATCTGCTTCCGCCAGCATTGCCACAGGACCGTTGATGCACCTGGGGATTGTGGAAAACGCACAGACTTCATACCGTATCCACTTGCTCTATCCTCCTCTACTGTGGTGAAATCTATATTTGTGTGCCGTACGTTGCGCACTTTACTCCAGACGCGTTTACAGTATTTTGCTCGCAAGTGCGCCGCCGTATCGCTTGTATCACCGCGATCGCCAGTATTAAGAGACGTACGAAAATTAATCCCTAACCGCATTCAACGTACTGCGCGTATGCAACAACTAAGCCCTTCGAATATATTTTACAGACGCTTTACGTAGATATTTGTATAAAAAGATATAACACGATAACGGCATATTAAAATTTGAAATTTTATTTAAAACAGCTTCGTCAATTTAATTGATATTAATTACTACTATAGTTGACAGATGAGAGATGCAATATATGTTAAATCAATTGCTAGATATTAATTAAGCGCTTGTTTAAAAATATAATGGATCCTACGCGAAACAATTTCGTGTAGAAGCTGATTCGTAAAGCGAGATGATGGTTGCTACAGCGGAAAAAAATTCTCTATATTCTCCTGTATATACAGGGGAGAAAACAATGAAAACGAATTCATTCTACTAACGTAAACGAGCGCGTAAATGATATACACGCGATATATATTCGCGGCGCCTTTCCCGCGCCAAACCATATCCACGATATAAATCACAACGATCGACAAAAACTTGACGATATATCAATTAGGTGCGAGAGTGTGCACGCGTCGATTCTCAATTATTATATTCTCGTCGCCGTTGATTTACCGCGTCACGGACGGCGGGGCCGTCGTTCTAGCTGCGCGCGTCCCGTTGTTAATTAATCGTACGTTTATTTATCGCGTTTATTTGCGTCGCCACCGGCCTTATCAGCATTCTCCTCCTATCGCACGTCCCGTATGGCACACGGCATACGATTCCGCGCAAATCGATGAGTAGTTAATCAAAAGTCGCTGCGTTTGCGATTCTGATTCAATCGCATCGCGTATCCCGGTTGTTTCTTCCGTTGTCGCGGAATTTATATATTTTTTTTCACGCGTGTCTGTTATAAATTCAGAATATTCCGGCGCGCTCTACGAAGAGAGTGATGCCGTACTATATATTAAAAAATTAGCATCAGACCTAATTTTAATCGATATATGATAATTTCAAACTAAAATCAGCAAATCTGATCTAAATGGATCAGTTTTAAATTGGCGTGAGTTTTTTATTTTAATTAAACTACATATATGATTGTCGCATTGTGTGTTCTTTCCGTTCTTGATCTCGCGAAATCACGAGTATAGACGCACACAATCGAATTGCAAGGGATATAAGAAGAAGAGCAGGGAAACACGTAGACAATACTCGGTATATCCGTACCGAGGAAATGAGATCTATATTAATTTCTGCAGCCGTCGCGCGAAACCGTCGACGTCCCGAGTATAACACGACCCTTTTCCTCTTCCTCCTGCTAATCCTGATAACCGTCCGATTTGTCTCTACCTCTGCCATTTCCTTTTATCAAATCGAAATTACAACTCGACACTCTACTTCTGTTTTAGCAAAATATCGCTAATCGTTTAAAGGAATCTGCGTTGACGAATGTGAATTTGTCATATTTATAATGCAGAGACATTTTTCTTTTATATTTTGCGTATTTTATGCAGATCTGAAACGAATTAAAAATCGGAATTACAAATAACGAAATTTTCTCGTCAATACAAAGATGTATATTACTTTTTTATCGTGTAAAGAATGAATATATATCTCTGCAAGATGAAAATTTGCATACGCAATGCTGAAGAATTTCCGAATCTACAATTACTTGCAACTTTATTTTTATGATACAATTCTACTACATCACAGTCAAATTAATCCCATTGCTTTTGTGAGCGCTTTTATAACAAAATAATGTTGCCGTCTTTTGAATTAAATCTCGTAATATTCGACATCTCGTGGTTTATAGAGTTAATTATTTTCTGCGGTGGAACGTGGAAAGTATTGGTAATCGATGGCGCGCCGGGGAATCGTTCGCCAAAAGCGATTATCTTTCGTGTTGATAGAACGACGCCTGTGCATTCGCGTAGGTGGGCTTGACTCGTAGCCTGGATACCGATCGTTAACTGTTTGACCCAATTCCAAAGGCTATAACACCGCGCAATATGTACAATAACGCGGCAACAATTCAATTCTCCCGTTCGCGCAAGAGACTAAGAAATCTGCCGGTACAACGAAAAGAGGGACTGGCAAAGACAAAAGATATAATATATTTCGTCGTTGCGCAAGAAAACTGTTTAAAACGCTTAATTTGTTATGTCGTTTGCACCATTTAGACATGAAATTGTAGGACAAAAGGATATTGCAACAGCCGGTATAAATTTTCATTTTACGATGTTCTTATGCCGCGATCTTGTCGATATATAAAGGGATTGAAAATTTTGACATAAAATTTTTTTTAAATATATACATATATTAACTATCAATCTGGGAATAAAATTAGTTTGTCGATCGTCAAATTTTAATTAAAATTTAGCCAAAATTTTTCTGATTTGGAGATTTTTCCTCGGATGAATCTTTCTCGCGTGTAATGACATTCTTTCACCGAAATGCGTCATTCTTAGTTAACTGAGTTACTGACAAATATCATATAATACATTATAGAAAATATGTATTTTTAATGGTCGCGTTGCAGTATGTCGTAAAATTATACTGGCAACGATATCGCCGTTATCACAATATTATAACATGAGTAATGACGCGTCGCGACGATCGCGTGTATTTTGATGCCAAAACGGCAAGCCGTTTTTAATATCGTCGGTCGACACTTAGCATGGTCGAAAACTTTTGTCGCGAAAAAGATGAGATTTCCGTATACATCGAGCGCATTTCTGCGGTTTAGCACTAACTGTGGCGGGAGCGAAGAAGAAATTACGTTCGTTTGTGTTGTCAATGGCTCGCGGAACGTTCGTTCGTTACTTCATGAAAAGCAGTTTGCGACGATTCGCAGATAGAGAGACTCGTAAAACGACGCGCACATGCTCTTTATGGTCCAGTTAAGTTTTCATACCTCATTGTCGTCGATCCCTGCGAGAATAATAACCCGAGAGGATTATATATACGTTCGTATATAACACGATATGCCGGCGGATATGCGCGATAAGTGCGAGAGATTAAAAATAATTACGCGATTGATCCATCGATTCGCTCGTGCGATCTATTCGTGCCATTAAATATGTTTAAAATAGTCCTTGTTTTTTGAAAACTTAATATTGAGAAAAAATTTTGTTCTATACCTGTTTGATTTTCATGTCCATCGTGTTTTCTTCTCTTCGTTTGAATAATATGCGTATTCCTGTAACAATATATTACATATTTTTTGTCATTATATATGCGGAATTTTGTTTATTAATTTTTTTACTACATTCTTATATATTAGTGAACTTTTATCGACATTATAAAATAAAATAATATAAATTCGATTAGTATTGACAATTTTGTTCTTTTTTTTTATAAAACCAATGATAGGTATTTGCGCTCAAGAAACATCATGATATGCCCGTCAAAATTATTTAAATACTTTAGATTTTGATTACAAGAGAAATATATTTTCATAATTTCTGAAAAAGAACATATCGTCTTTTTTAAATATATTTTTTATACCAAAGAGAATGTACGTGACATTTTTGTATTATAATTTTGTCAAAATTTTGGGAAAAGGTTCAAGTCAATCCTAGATCATGAATATATACGCATTTTTGTTAGGATTAATAAACAGGATTAATAAATAAATAAAAAGAAAGATTAAGGTTTATCATATCGCAGTAGTAAATGATATCAAAGATACAAATCGCTCCTTGATTTAAATAAATTGTTTTATCGCAAAATTTCAACGAGACTTTTTCGAGAGACAGCCGCATAACAACACCGTCGCTATCGAACCCGGGCTAACACACGACGTTGTCATTGCGCATTACAATAGGCGCTGCGTTATGTAAGCTGGTCACGTGTGTCACAGGTCCTATGGGCTCACGCACGCACACATGTGCCGACTTGAAGGCAGCACGGGGGGGCAATCACAGTCCCGCGATTCTCCCAGGCGGAATTATTGTCACGTGTTCAAGTAACAGGCACGTTTATCGTCGATTGTTGCGGAATTTTGTTGCGCCGTGTGCTCCCATACCTTTTAATGCGAAAAACGCTGCTAGGTTTCGGTAAAATGTACAAAAAATTACAGAATTAAATTGATTCAAAATTATGAATCTTTATAAACGCATAAAAATTTTAAATAATGTGCAAAGAGGATTAGATTAGCAATAAATTTATATTTATTGGAGAAAACAATTTAAAACATAATGCTTACAACATTACATAACAGTACATTAAACGTAAAACATGTGATTTGAAATATATATTTTTTATTCACATAACTCTTAATAATTCTACATCTTGCTTTCCATGATATATAAAATATATTTTTTGCCAAAGATTTATTACATAATTGACTAAATAGTCTTATATAATAAATTTTTTAATTTTTGTGTTTGCGAAATACTTTCCAAATTCTTCTTTCTATTCAGAGATTCTTTAGTTTTATTTATGGGAAAAGTGATGTATATACATTAAGAAACTATATATTTTTTATACTTTGATAGATACTATTATTTGCTACTAAAAGTAATATAGCCAAGAAGAGATGAATAAGCTTCGATGGCTAGCATGAATAATTATTATTCGTCCATTTATATATACAAATGTAGGATTGTTATTACATATATTATAGACAATTATTTTTGTAGTAGGTTCTGATTTATGTTACTTTACTCGAATAACGTTCGTTGAATAGAAATTGGATACTACCGTAATACGCGCGCTATTAGTATGCAGCAAAAATGAACCGCGCGCCCCTTCGCGAAGGGAGAAATTAGTTTTATCCACGTCAGGGGCATCTGATATACACGGCACGCAGCGTTACCTACCGGAAGCAGAGATGGAAACGTGGAGGCTGGCGTCGGGGCGAAGTGTAAAGCCCCCCCGGGGCAACAATTGTGCATTCATCGGGGCGAGGGACTCTAATTAAAACGCATTGTTTATATTCTTTGCAGGAAGCTCCTCGCTTCTCTCTTTCGCTCCCTTCGCGGCCTAGACACGCACCTCCACTTCCGAGTCGCCGTCTTCCTTCCTCTTTCCCTCTCACCCCTCTCCTCCCCTCCTCTCTCTCTCTCCCTCCCTCCCTCCACACTTGAGTTTTCTCAAGAGTTCTCTTACAGAAACTTTCCGGTAACTCGTTAAAGATAATACAGAACGGAAGTCTGGTTAGGCGTTTACCTGATCCCCTTTCAAACTGGTCGCGTAAACAATCGATCGTTCTACTTGTATTCTCGCGGACGTTCCAAGCTAGAGTCGATCCTATATCCTATTTCCACTTCTATCGAATATTCTCATATTGAAGGAGCAAGAAAATTTCGAATGCAGGAAATGCGATGTTGGTTCGTGTTTTATCTTCATCAAGTTAGCATTCCATTTTCAGAATTTTCAGTATAATTGATAGAGTATTTTTTTTCTTTCAAAGAATTTTAAAATTCCTAATACGTTGATAGACACAAAAAGAATTGTGTAAGTTTTATTTGTATAAAAGGGGCACAGAGAAACGAGATGTTTCGAAGCATAGAAGCTTTAACAGCCGATGTACGTGCAGACTTTTCGCGGAAACCGCTTTTAACGCGTCTGTGCTGTTGAATCGATACCTCGATAGCCGCACAATCCCTAACAGGATACAAGCTCCGCCGAGCGGAAGCGCCATCGATACGCGTCGTTCTTCCGATTTGGCGTATCAGTGTTCTCGGAGTAAAGCTAGTCGCCAATTACAGCAAAATAGAATGCAGGCGACACGGTTCACACATACAGTTCGGCGAATTACGTGCGCGTGCGAGAAGATGTCAAGGGATCTGTCGCACGTAGATCGGGAAACGTATAGGGGCAAAAGAACAAAAGAACGAAGGCAAAGGGAGAGAGAGAGAGAGAGAGAGAGAGAGAGAGAGAGAGAGAGAGAGAGAGAGAGAGAGAGAGAGAGAGAGAGAGAGAGAGAGAGAGAGAGAGAGAAAGAAAGAACGGTTTCAGAAATCGAATTTGCCGAGGACCTTCATTTCGTTCTTGTAACTCCTGCGGGTACGTCGTGCGCAGACTGTCGAGATACACGCTTTACCGAAGAGAGAGAACCGTCGCGCCGCGCCGATCTTTCGTTCGCCCCTCAGGAAAATTACGTTCCCGATACAAATCGTAATTGCATGTAAAATGAGCCTACGAGCGCGAGATACGACCGGTCATATTTCACATTGCACGCTGCAGTTAGCACCACCGACGAACATTACGAGCCTCTTTCGCGTCGGCGAGCGTTCGCATATTCGTACATATATATAAATGCAGTGGCGATATGTGCGATACGCGAGAACAACTATATATATTCGCGTAAAAAAAGTATTCGGAAATAACTTTTGATCGTAGCGGATTGATTTTTGTTTAAATTTTCAAGAATATAACGCGATATGTATATGACTTTTATTAAATTAGGCAGTCATTTTTTTAATTCATTAGTATTTACACCGATTTTGCGAGATAATATTGTCGCTGTGAACTAAA
>NW_028141160.1:13255480-13484576 GCF_030444845.1 Prenolepis imparis
CCTTTCATCGTGCCTTTTCACCGACGCGGCGGTCGCTGCCCTTTTCGCGGGCCGCCCTTCCTTTGCCTCAACCTCCTTCTCTCCTCCGTCTCTTCCCTTCGCGCAAACTACTTCTCGTTCCTCTTTTTCCCTCATCGCCTCTCGCCCTGTTTTTAAGTCCCCGGAGGGGGAGCTATCGTGTTAACAAGCATATTTTACATTTTATTGTAGCCACTTATAACGCGTTAACCGCCGACGCCGTTTCCAACAACCAGGTATCGTGTGGCATTCGAGAAGGTATCTTTTCTCTCTTTCTCTTTTCCTTCCCCCTTTGTTCCTCTTCGCGAGCGCGCGACATGTGCAGGCGAGCTCAATTAGAGAATACGATGCGACGTAATTAGGGCCTAATTATTTCAAACGGTCATCCGTCACGGTCCGACCGGGTATTAGCGCGCGCGACAGCTCGGTTTGCAATTATAATATAAAATTAGATGATTTCAGTTCGCGCGCGGGTCACGCCGATTAAACGGCTTCATTCTGAACACGTGTAATTTAACGGCGGTCTCTAGGAAAAATTGAATAACATTCGTGCCATATGCGTCAGTGCTTTATACGCGATACGCTTATTTAACATATATTTATTGTTTCCATTTATAGAAATATAATTAGAAAAGTGATCGACATAATTAAAACTATTATATTCATGAATATTGTGTTACTCTTACAAGGTAATCTACTAGCTTGACTCTTTAATTTGTATATATTGTCAATTTATCTCGTCCCTTTATCGTATATGCGTCAGTAATAATTTACATAAATTAATAACGATGTTTTCAAACTCGAGGACGTAATAATTCATTTATTAAATTTTAGACTACCGTTTCTACACACTACAAAACTTTGAAATTAAATTAATAACGCGCGTAACTTGTAGTAATTTAATCATCAAGTGTATAATTTTTGTATAAAAAATGCGCGAATAATTATATTTGTGTCTTATATGTGTGTTACATTTATTTATGTATATTATTTATAATGTAAGTTTATTTGAAGAGCATTTTAGCGCGACTACTTCCCAGTTTTCGGCTTCAACGTGACTATTTTTCAGATCACTATAAATAATGCATGCGTAGGCGGGACGTACGATTCGTGTTCACTGCGTGTTCACGGTGAAAACGTATTCGTTTGATACATATAAAAGCACTACCGTACATACTGACAATTAGCTTTAATCTTGTTACCGGTATTGAGTATCCATCAATAGTTCGTGCAGTTGGTTGCAATTATGCATCGACTGGAAATGCAAAGCGAGAAGGGTTGCGGAGCAAGCGGCTCATTAAAATATTATTTCGGCCGAAAATCGCAACATTTCGTTTAATTATGGGAGCGCGATCGGTGCCTAGTAGAGTGTATATATTGTATATATACGCGCGCATTTGGGAAATTACGTATGTACATAGCGATTAGATTGCGCGAAACGCGATATTGCTGATGAAAATAGAAAAGCATGAAAACACTGCTAAAAACTCGCTCGCAGTCTATTAACGAAAGGAACTTTGGAGACGACAGATAACACGATATTTGCATGTATATCTTCGAAGTGTACAAGTATGATTTTTTTTTTTTAATGCACGAATACTCGATTTTTTTCGGACAAAAGCGTAAATTATTATTCGCGTATATTACAGCGGTAATTAACTTTGCGGATATGTATAGGAGCACTGTCAGTTAGAAACATCCTTCGGTCCCCTGGAATTTAGAATACCATTGGCCAAACTGCACGTCAGGATCTATATTATGCGCATGAATATTTATGCACAAAGCCGGTCGCACTGTGCGGAAGAAGAGGTACAAACACATAAATATTTATATCAAGCCGCTCGACGCGCGATTTCCTCGCAAAAATTGCTATACGCGGTGAATTCCCTTGCCCGTAATTGCTTAATCCGCTTTCTGTATTAAATCTCGTGTTGTAATTTATGCGCGCGTTATTACAGCAATGACACGATGCCGCTTAAATGTTTAACGTTAATATTTACATGAACGTTGAAAAAATTGCTCGCTCGTGACGCGTCATATGAACACAACTTTCGTGCAACTACGAGATGCGATCTTGTCAAGAAATATGACGAAAAATTCGAACTGTTCTGCACCAAAAATGCTCGTTTAACGAAGGGAAGCCTCTTTATGGGGAATAATGTCTCCCTTTAGCTATTTTATCTTTTTTATTTATCCGATTTATCTCATCTCCGTCGAATTCTCGATATTTTCATTAGCTAACTAAAACATTGACTTAACCGCGAAAACATTTTGAATTACTAGAAATAATAATAAAGACCCGTTACCTGATACGAAGTGAGTATTGGCATCTGCATATCCAAATTTTTATCGCATAGTGATCTGTAATTTACTGATAGCGGAAACGAGCAACGCGAAATTACGTGGGAAACACGGAATATGCCGAAAACAGCGGAAAATAGCCGAATAGGTCAACGACCAGGCAAAGAGAGCGTAGGTAGATTCGGCTGAGCCTCGTAATATCAAACCCGCAACACATTGAGTGCTCCTAAAGCGGTGTAGGTTTCACACAAGAACCGCTGAAAATGAGCTTAAAGCGAGAACTTACGCTTTAGATGAAATCTATGAGCTGCAAGTGCCGGCGTTACTTTCTGCAACGCGCGAAACAATTCACATTTATTTACACGAACTCAAAAAATAATCTCACTAAGTACATATATATATAAAATATAAAATATACGACATATATACATATATATATATACACAATGATGTCGTATATTTTAAATTAATTTTATGATGTATCTGTTAATCATTTAAAAAAAAAACATTTTTTTAATTTAAGAAAATTATTTTTCTACACAAGAGCACGCGCAGATTAATCTGGATCACACGAAAAGCAAATGCTTTTAATAGAAGCTAGAAGCAAAAGCATGTAGTTTAAAATAAGTGCATGAAACAAACACGTGAAACATGTTCCGTGTTTCGAAATGATGTCGTTTTTATTGTAAAAGATGTTCTTTACGTTTTTCAGCATTTGCGTTTGCAAATGTATCTTGCTATCAATTATTCAAATTCTATAATCTCTGATCTATGTGTGTGTGATAAATATGAAAAAATCCAATATAACAATCAAATATAATAGCACATATACAGAATCGCGATATACACAACTGGTACTTATAATTCCACTATTTATATTGCGAAATAAATAGAAAATATATAAGCCATTATATATACGATGCATGAGAAATAAATTTTTCAGTTAATTTAACGAACTGTGAAAGAAATTAGAATTGAATAAAATTGTTATATTAATTTGTGAGTCAATCGGGAGACGTCGTCAATATTACTATAAGTACGGTACAGAAAAGCATCGTTCCTTGAAAGAAAAAAGAATCATCTTTTTCTTTTTCTTATTATATTCAAGAAACGCCGACTTACTACTAATTTGCGGTCCATTGGCCATACTAAAGATCGAATTATGGGGGGGTCGGACGGAAAGCAGCGGTCGAGCACGGAATACGCGCGTATACAACAGCATAGTTTGATTCTCGCGGCGGAAAACCAAATCCCCTCTTCACGTATTTGCGAAACGTGCCACCGGCATACGAATGCGACCGCGCTATCCACCGATGATGCTCTTCTCTTCTCTTCGCCCATCACCGTCATACTCGTGCTTTCGTGCGTGTTTCGTATTATATGCGTGTTCGCCAAGAGAGACAAAGAGAGAGGGAGGAGAGAAAGAAAGAGAGAGAGAGACGCACGGCTATCCGGCGGCGGCAGTCGCTCGCGGTTTATCCACAGTCAATAAAGGCGACCTGTCAGCATGAATACCAAAAGCGGGGTAGGTCCAACGTGACGCCGCCGCCGCCGCCGCCCTTCGCCAGGTTCGGAACACAGGGGTGCGCGCTGGCTGTGTTGCCGAGATTTACCGAGGCTCGTACATCATACGCACGTGCGTGCTCCGGCAGTATCGTAAATACCGAGATAGAGCCGTGTATTTCGCGTGCAGGGGTGTGTGCGCGTGAGATTACGTGCGTGTGGAAATGCGCAGCGCGCATTTGCGGCTCGCGCGAGTGGATTCTCCCGTGGCTCCGTTGTGTCCGGACATTCGCGTTTCCGGGAAAACAGCGAATCTTATGATATCTCTCCTCGAGTTCTCGCGTAATGAAATTTTTATTCCAGCGAGAGAACGAAGAATTCTCGTATCTCTGATAAAAATATATGTTAATAAGAAAGAATTTTTTAATTACTGCGCTAATGCATCGCGCAATTTTTGTTATCAGATATGCAGCCGTAATTAAAAGGTAATAAAGTATAAATTATGCGAGAGAGTTTTAGCGAGCTACTATTGGAAAAATATAGTTAATTATCGAGACGTGTGTAATAATTTTGAATAATACCGGAAAGTTATGAATAATTGTCTGAGGAATGCAATTTAACATTTGACGTTTGATATGCTATAGCATACACAATTGGATTGCAATTCCAATATGAATCGAGTACTTCAGCAGTAACGATATAATGTTAATGTGAATTACGCGCCGTTTAATTAATAACTATAACCGCTCAGAACCGTCAATATATCACGCTGGTAGTTATCATTATCTCCCCGAAAATTCTACGGAATACTTATCTATCAAGTTAATAATTCACACTTAATGTCGCTTTCGATAACGCGCGCTCGCTATTTCGTTTCGCGTTCGATGGATCGATTGTGCGATTAAAAAAGAGATGGATGACATAGTTTTCTCATATTAAAGCGCGCGTCTGTGAGAAATCGCTACGTACAAGATGCTTGCCGGGAAAGTAAAAGAATGTAAAGACGAGAAACCGTGTTGATCGTCGTCAAAGGTGAGACGTATATCGTCTCCGTCACCGAGTCCTTTTCTGTACCTAGGACTCGGAGAAGATAAAGAAAACCGTTTCAATTTCCCTAATGCTCGCGTAGTCTGGCTTCTGCATCTCGTCCTTCTCTTTCCTCTCTTTCTCTCTCTCTCCTTTATCTCCTCTCGTCCCACATTCCGTCTCAAGCCCCGTCGCTTCGCTTTATTTGTCTTCCGCTTGCCTGTTCTTGCCCTATCTCTCCCTCTCATGAAGCTTTTCCACTTCCGCGTCGTCGTTTCCGCGGCTTTTCTGCTCTCGTCCCTTCTGCCCGCCCTTGCCCCCTTTTCCTCTCTACATTCGTCCGGCTCACTCCATCTCAATCTGACGTAAACCTGCGGTGGACCCCATCCAACCTGAGGGACGAGAGAACCTTCTTCGGATAATCCGCGCGAGTCCGTAGTTTCCGGATAACACGACAAAGGGTAGAACAGCTTACTCCGATCCTCCAAGCGAGGATCGGTGAATGGCCCCGGGACTTCTTCACGAATCATACCACGATTGTTTGCTAGATTAATGTTGGCTGTAAATAAACGGTTTGTTCAAATCCGGATAATGTGTCAACGTCGCCATCTTACGTGCTGAAGTACGCTGAATCACGTATATTTTTTGAATTTTGAACACAAAAATATTTGATTAATGATTAATTATTTTTTATATAAAAAATTGTATAAAATTAAGGGATCAAAATTTTCTTATTAAAATCTAAAACGAATATCCTTACAAATAAATATCAGGAAAATCTACGAATTATTACAACTTTCTAAATTTTAATATGGCACGTGTCTCGGCGATTATGTATGTAAAATCTTGCTAAAATTAGCTGCTAAAATTATTAACTATGTAATTTGGAATACATCATAGAATCGATAGACAGATATATGAGATAAGCGTCTTAATACGATTCGAATAATTAATCGCCGTATAAATCCAATGCAGGAATGTTAAACGACCATTGTGTTTAATTCTCTGTAGTGTGGAATCTACAGCTATCTATCTCGTATTCAATTCCCGTTATCTTATTTCGAAACTGGCAAGCTAAATCTTTCACCCTATTGTCCGGTAATTATTTTAGGATCACGTGCAACCCCTTTACGATGTAAGGTTGCGCAAGAGCCTTGCGCATTTGCATATTTGCGTTTACGTGTACGCGACGTTTCCATAGTCTGCACGAAATCCTGTAATGTAATTTCTGTAATTAAACGTAATTGATCGCATTCTCTAATCATGACAAGGACATCGGAATGAATGTAAATGTTCTAATCCTTGGATCTGTTTTTATTTGGCTTGTATCTTCCTGTAACTCCCCTCTCCTCCTTTCTTTTTTTTACTGCACTATTTTCTTGCGCAGATAGTGCTTTTAATTTTAAATTCGAGAGCTTTCAGTCATCTATAAAATGTGAACCGGCACCATAATTCTTAGAATTTTTTTTCTAAAAAGTAATCATTACAAATAGAAACAATCGATATCCAAAACTATTATGTACACACACAGACACACACACACACACACAGACATACACGCGCGCACGAAGAATTGGGTATCCGTAAATACAGGCAGATCTTCGACGGAAGGATTGTGAGTAGCAGGGTACTCTTCGGGATACTAAGCTCGGCTAATGAAACGAATATATCATCATGGTCGTGTGGCCAAATCCGTTTCTACTATTACTACACACGCCATTACGTCCCTGACGCTGTGCGTTAAGCGTCCCATTTAACCTCGTCTAAGCTCCCTGCTAAAGCGTATGTAACGCGTTTGCAATTGAATCCTAGCAAGTTACATAAATCCGCAAAATTGTGCCTTGAGGCTAAGTTGGCTCTCTTGTTTAAATTACGGTGACGCTTGTTGCATTTAAAAGCGAGGGAAGTGATGCGGTGGCAGTAGCGTTTTGATAATGAAAAGTAATTAGAGAGTTTAATCACGATTTTTTATACGATTATAAAACTAGAGGTATTAACGATTTAAAGAGTCGAATATCATTATTTATCTAATATTTGAGTGTGTGTGAAGCTAGCATATCATTTAACGGAAGACCATAAATAAATAATAATAACTAAAATCGTCGAGTTCTAATAATCAATCGTTTATCTAGTTTACATATTTATATTGTGTATTAAATTTTAAAATAATATGTTAAAAAATTAAAATAGTAATATGTTGTAAATAATATGTTATAATACCTTATTCTCGATTATAATATTTTTTGAGAGAAATCAGCTGATAACTGTCAAAAATATGAATCGAGTTTAAAGTATTATATAACCTATTATTTAATACATATTATATTATTTTAATTTTTATAACATTATTTTAAAAATTAATTAGTAAATTAACGTTTTAATCAGCTGACACTTTAATCATATATGTCATGTAGAGCTTCAATAAATTTTTTTTCAGTAGTAATATAAGACATTAGTCAGACGTTGTGATTGCTCGGTAGATACACTGACAAATTATCCAAATTAATTATTATACAACAAATTAATTATATAACAAATTAATTATTTTTTACAATAATCAAGCTTCAAATACACAAGACATCTCGAAAACATTTCTATGAATACGGGAGAGAAAATATTATTGCGGAGAAGGAGACATTCTCTCTCTCAATGTCTCTTAATCAGCTGATTTTTCAGTCAAAAAATATTATTAAAATTTGCTAATTAAATATTCTACAATAGGTCACCTATTTATATTTATATTGTGAATGTTATAATTTGCTAATTAAATTTTAAAATAATAATATGGTAAAAGTTATAAAATAGTAATATGTTGTAAATAATATGTTATAATACCTTATTCTCGATTAATATTTTTTGACAGAAATCAGCTGATAACTGTCAAAAATATTAATCGAGTTTAAAGTATAATATAACCTATTATTTAATACATATTTATATTATTTTAATTTTTATAACATTATTTTAAAAATTAATTAGTAAATTAACGCTTTAATCAGCTGACGCTTTAATCATATATGTCATGTAGAGCTTCAATTAATTTTTTTTCAGTAGTAATATAAGACATTAGTCAGACGTTGTGATTGCTCGGTAGATACACTGACAAATTATCCAAATTAATTATATAACAAATTAATTATTTTTTACAATAATCAAGCTTCAAATACATACAAGACATCTCGAAAATATTTCTATGAATACGAGAGAGAAAATATTATTGTGGAGAAAGAAACATTCTCTCTTTCTCAATGTCTCTTAATCAGCTGATTTTTCTGTCAAAAAATAAATATTCTAGCTTACCTATTTATATTTATATTGTGTATGTTATAATTTGCTAATTAAATTTTAAAATAATAATATGGTAAAAGTTATAAAATAGTAATACGTTGTAAATAATATGTTATAATAGCTTATTCTCGATTAATATTTTTTTCTTTCTAAAGCTATATCTTTTCGAACGAATCTCCTTCGAGTTTTAATTAATTATTAATATTAAGTCATGTATATAGTATCGTGCGCGCGCTATTAGAGTGAAGTTGCCGATGTTTGTAGCCGCGGTCATTACCGAAACGCCGCGAGTATCAGGCAGTTGGAGCTGCGTCCCGCTGTGATTAATTAGTAAGCATAATCGTTAGAAACGATTTCTAACCTTTGTATTCTAATATTTATCAATCGCATATCATAGTTTCAACGTTAATATATAGTCGTAATTGTTCGAAACGCATATTTCGCGAAAAATTCGATGCAAAATCTCTTGCCAACATAACCCAACTTAACCTGTTGTCGCGCGCGCGAATGTGTTGCGATCCGTGGATATATCTATCGTTAATTCCAGCTTACATATTTATATTGTGTATGTTATAATGCGAAATAATAAGATTATTCTAATATATGTATGTATTTTATTTGTTACAGGTAGCATTGCGATACACAGTGCGATTCACGCGTCGTGTCGGGATGAGTGCCGTATAAAGTTTCGCGTGTCGGGAGTGCCGTGTAAAGTATCGGGCGATCGTAATTATTTGTATTTTCGCGAGTGTCGTGAGTGCTACCATGGACCAAGAGAGGAGGAGGAGGCCCGGGGAGGCATCGGGCGACAACGGGACAACTGTGAGGTATGCAAACATTTTTTTCTAAACTGCATTGTTTATAAGATATTTAATCGTTTCTAGCCTTTCAAAACACCCTGTATACACACACACGCGCGCACGCACACACACACACACACACACAACATACATATATGTATATACATAATTTGAATATTTTATTTTCAGATCAATGTGCTGTGTACAACTCCATTATTGCACGTATCGGTGAGTGAAAAATCGTTTATTTTATAACATTTCTATAATATAGTAATAGGAGTGTGTGAAGCGTCTTATTTTGTGGAAACTTATAATAATTAAGAGTTCTGGCTTTATTTTTAATAGTTCTAGAGTTTTTGATAGTTTAAACAAATAGTTCTGGCGATTAAATCAAAGAAAATGTCTAAAGACAAATTGATATGCTGTTATGAACACATATACAACTGTATATGAAGTTGGCACATCAATTTGTCCTTAGCCATTTTCTTTGATTTAATCGCCAGAACTACTTGTTTAAACTATAAAGAACTCTAGAACTATTGAAAATAAAGTCAGAACTCTTAATTATTTATGATCTTCCACGAAATGATTTGCTCGCTTCACACACAATATTTGACTTGAATAAAATTTAATGATAGAAATTATAGAGAGATTGGGAGAGGATAAAAATGTATTTTAAAGGGAATTATAATAATAACGATATTTTTAAATATTATGCTAACTCTTTGTCTTATTCGAGACGATTAAAGTCATTTGATATATTTTGGTCTTTTTGAGAGTTGAGTGATTATTTTCGTACGTTTCTTAAATTCGTTTGCCGCAATATCGTAAGTTTACGATTTTTAATTAAACTATCAGTGACACAAGTCGAGAACTAAGCGGCCAGTGAGCGAAAGTACTCAAGCGGCCAGCAGTAACGAATCCTTAAACCGTCCGGAATTGTTTGTGCCGCTGAAACGAGTTAATGCAGGAAAGTCTCGAAGGTTACCTTCGGGACTATGCGAGATAATACCCGACCGTCCCTTCTGGGACAAAATCTCTTCCGAAAGCTTCGTTAGAACACGCCAACCTAGTTACGCGCATGCTCAGATGTTAACTAGGATTTTAGGTTCACTAGACTCGTGACAAAACATTATTAAACAGTTTTTGTGCAATTAAATTTACAATTAAGATGTATTTTTTAATTCTTAATTTTTTACATTTGTGAATATCGTTTAAGTTCACGATGCGTTAAATACTGCTTTTTTTCTAGCAAGAAAAAATTGTTGACACATAATACATACACATAACAATTTTTTAGAATAATTTATTAGAATATTTTCTTTTCCATGAATCCGTGAAATAATTGTCTGAATTGAACTGAATTAAATTCAATAATTAAAGTTTAGTAAAGAATTTTAGTAGGATCATTATTGTTCATTCAAGCAAATATTCGTCAAAAAATATCCGTGTATTTTGAATATATGTTACAAAGTCAACATGAATATATCTTTTAGGAATTTATTACTTGTACATAAACCGCTTTAGAACGTCTTAGATATCGGCAGGTCTCGACGAGAAGTTCTCAAATCTTCTTAGTGTGCGCTTTTCAAGCTACCTCCAGTTGCAGTACGTTTAAACTCGATGATTGCGTTTGCCATTCACTGCCGTTATTTACCAGCATTCAAGAGACTCAGGAAAACATTCTTGATAGTAGTAGGATATAGAAAATATGGAGGAATTTATTCATATAATTCGACAATAACAGAGATAAAAAACAAACAATTAATAAATGAAGAAAATGATATACGTTCTCACACTGCTTTCAAATAGATTTTGTAAACCTTGAAAACTAGGGATGTGCTACTAATTAGGAAGAGCATTTGATCTACCGATTCCTATCACGTCTTCGCCGATCCTTCCTAACTTCTCAATGCTATCCAAATTGCTGGAACTTCCCTCCAAGTTGCATTTCCGCGCGAACTTTATCAGCTAATGCAATTTGTTTCACGATGTTCAAATGTTAAAGGTCAGAATAGCCAATTGCAATTTATATTACGGGTAATGGTTTGTTTTACGAATTATGATGCTTTATGAGGTATAATTCAACCGTACTACACAAGCGATGCATATAATAACAAATATTAATTATAAGACAAAGTTGAAATTTTTAAAAAGATAAATGATTTTTTTATTAAAGGGCATTATATATTCTTCACGTAAATGTGAAAAAAAATAGAACAAACGCGCTACGTTTCTAGTAGAAGTAAGTTCTCCAGAAAATATTCACATAAATCGAGCGTGACTTCTTATTTAGTGGAGAAAACTTGGAGCAGTTTTCAGTTCTAGTGCACGATAAAGTCTAATTAGAAAAGATATCGACTGTCCAACTTATTCAAAGAGTCTTTTGGTATTCTTTATATTACAATGTCTCGGAAAGTCCCTCGACGCTTTTAATACGGCGACGCTCTTGGGGAACGAACGGACAAGATAGATGCGAGTTACCGGTTGGGAAAATGTTCATTATTCAAATTATCCAGAATACAATAACCGTCGTCGCGTGATAGCTTTCATCGATTGAATTGCACAAGCATGTTGTAGCGCACGATGCCTTCTGCAAGACAGGCTGCATTAAACGTATCCCGCGTAGAATGAATTATGTTCAACTGTCGCTATGATTTATGTACACTTTATTTTTATTTCACGGGAATACATAATTAATCACGTTAATTATTTTTAATAGTTGTCTGATATTTATGTACGATCATTGAAAAATTGTGTATATGATATAATTTTAGATTATTATAAAGAAAAGTTTTAAGTTATAGTTTTTTTTAATTAAAATTCAGGAAACGCGCTAAAACTTGGTGTACTCAATTTTAACATTTATTTAAGAGTTTAAAAATCCGAGAGGTTTTTTATCATTTCAATATTTCAGTTCTAAAATTTATTGCGCAATTTCGATAAAATTTGTTTTATGTAAAAAATGTATTCTCTGTATTTTTTTGATTTTATTCACGTGTTGTGTTGATTTTTATTATTTCACACGTAAAAAGTTATAGGGAAAATAGTAACAAAAAAATTGTTGCAATAACCTTCGACCAACTCCGCGTTTTTTTTTTTTTGTGGGAGATTCAAAGCATGAAACAGCTACGCTTACTTTGTAAACCATATTTTAGAGATTTCTTTCTTCGATCCTATCTGTAGTTGAAACTGCCCGGAGGCGGCTGAGATTTTTTTCCCATTTTCGACGAGCGGACGTCGTCACTCAGGGTATGGTAATCGTTGACTGGCGCTTGATGTCCCTCATCAATCCGCGTAGAGCGCGGCATTCATCCTCGTATCTGTCGTGGCTGTCGCGAGTTTATCGCCGACAAAACGCGACGGTGCCCGTTAACGACGTGAAATACGGTCGTCCATAACGAAGGGACTCTTTTTGAGGGCCGTGAGGCCGGCCGGCGTGGCGGCGGCCATATTTTCGCTTTCGCTGTTTCGTTCTCGCGCTCCGCACCGCGACGTGTTATAGGGCTTTAAAAGGGCGTCGTAATGACCATTGCTCGGCGTTGATTAAAAAAGCTTTATCCCCTGACCGGGGACGCTTGCGGGCTTCGTGTTTAACGGTTTGGCATGCGTTTAGAGAGTTTTAGGCTTTTCTCTCTCTCTCTTTCTCGAATCATTGAATAATTAACTATACTAATTAAATATAAAATAAATTAATAACCTTCTGATCTTTTTAGAAGAAATATATATCTACAGATATAATTTTTCTATAGATTATATATTTTATTACAAATCTACATATAATTAATGTCATATATAATTAGAATTCATGGAAATACATTTATTAATTTTTTTTCTGTACAATTTTTTGTATTCTTATTTATTTCCACATAGTTTTAATTTTTAATTTTTTGATTTGTAAAATAAAACTACGGATATTTTTTGGCTCACTTGATTGATAACTATCGATTTGATAGTTGAATTGATCAGCTTATATTGACTTTGCTCTTCTCGATAATCGGATATCATTGAATCCAATTTCAAAAATTTCAACAGCTGTAGTAAATAGCATCACATGCCTCGAAATTTCCGGACGCTTTTTAATAACATTAACGCAAAACGCCGTTCGTTGTCTGCTGTAATCTCACGGCAGCTCGCGCGCGTCATTTTACGGTAAAAGAAAGAAAAAGGAAAAAGAGAGAAGCACTCGAGTCTCCATGGTATAGCCACGAGGAGAAACGAATTCAGCGACTATACTGTCTCGCTGATGTCGGCGAGAACGGAGACGCGCGCGGCGGGAAGGGAATTTAAGCCGCGAGGATAATCCGCAGCTTTAAAGTGTTAGAGCAATAACGCTGATACTTTTCGCTCGCCTGCCTATATTCCGCTCGCCACGTTCATCGTATTCACACCGACACTGGACATTGACATTTCGATGTCCCCTTTATATCGAAGTGCAGCAACAGCGCACAAAGGTCAGAGTCTATCTTCCTAAAACGGGCGAGCGTGTCGACCGTAAGGCCGCTTGATTTCCATGGACAGATATATTGCTCGATACATTGATATTACTTTTTTTATAAAGCCGCGACAAGATGACGATTATTTATTTAATTTTTCGTTAATTCTTTCGAGATTTTATCATTTTGCGAGACATTGAGTCATTGTGAGAAAAATCTCTTTTAGATGGAAAAATATTAAATAATTAAATAAATAAATAATTCTTCAAAAGATGCACCACATAAAATTTTGAAAGACACAGTTCTTTTACTTCTTAACTTCAATTCATGCCCCAATTTTTTATGTAACATTAAATTCTAATTGAAAGATTATATCCGACAAACGTAATTAGTTATTTTTCGTAAAGAGAATACGAAAATATCGAAAGTATTATAAGATCTTCTTTCTGTAGTCATCAACTTTCCCGGCAAAGAGAACAATGCTGGGGAAAAATTTGTTGACGTAGCTCCATGATGTTATCGCACAGGTAGCCTCGTAAAAAGCGCACAGCAGAGAACTGACATGGTGGTCGAAAGGAAGGGCAGCGGGGGGCGAACGAATCCGGTTATCGGTTACCCATAAATCGAAACTGAACGAGCTGACCGTAGTAGATGGGTCATCATAATCCGAGCGGACGATGCGTACGGGTATCATCGATTGAAGTCTGCTTGCAGATCAAGCGAGAGTCGTGATTTCGTGAAAAAAAATTACTGCATATAAACGCACAATTGCGTTTATTGCATACCAGATGTTTATAAATGATTTTCACCAGCACATGTGCGACACACAAAATAATAATTTTTATTCCGCTAATAATAACGCTAATAATAATAAAGTTATGCACACAGCAGATATTATCAATTTATGCAAAAATTAATCTTAAATAGCACATAAATATAATTTACGTATACATGTATTACAAATAATTTGCACAATTTAAACTTTTTAAGCCTTAAAGAATATTGTAATATAATAAATTTGATAGGCAAATTCATTTTATTCTCTTGATCTTTGCACTTGTCCGTTTTCCGACCTCTCGATTTTTTTAATACAAAAAATAAACAAGACTCTTAGTCAAAGCTTCAGATATATTTCTTTAAATATATTATTATAAATTTATCTCTTGTAATAATATTATAAAATAAGATACATTTTATAATCATTGATTGAAACAGTTATTAATTGATTTTTTTCAGTGGAAATTTATTAATTTGCAACGTTATACTTATATTAAAATTACCAATGATTCATTGCTTTTTAGTGATAATATACTGATTTCATTGATAAGGGTGTACAGTATTCAGCTAGAAATATTCTGTGGAATAATCGGAAGGCATCGTGCAAAAATCATGATGAATTATGTTTATACTGCCTTGATATGAATTTGACGCGGGTGTGAGCTCGCGCGTGAAGAAAAGACGAGCCGACGTTTATTCTCGAAATATTCACCCGGATATATTTTGCGCTGCACCGCCGACGGGAATGGCGAGCGCGAGCGCGACGCGACGCGGCGCGGTGTCGGAGAACAAATGATTTAATGAGAGAAGGGCTGGAAACACCCGACAGTAGCAGCCAACCGGGAAATGAGAGAGGGAAAAAGGGACACGCGTGACGGCAGAAAGTGCGAGAGGGACGGAGAAAATACGGCCTGTGCGAAGACCGGGTATATGAACCCTCTGATGCAGCGAAATACCAATGAAACTTGGAGCGAGGGGGTGATGCAAAGGGGGGATTGCGTGCGGAACTTTTTCGGGACACGATCATCTCTCTCTCTCTCCATAACCAGCTATTACGACACCCTTACGATAACATCATGCGTGACAATAATTAACGCGGGGCTTTATTCGCGATTTTAGCGTTTATTCTTATAGTCACATAATCGCGTTGCAAATATTTGATTTTCGTTTCGCGGATCATTCGTTTCCTCATTCGCTACATCGAATAAAAGCGATCGAGTTGGAGGTATTCCAAAATGCGGCGAAATGTTCGGATTGCGGCAATGACGCTCTTCTGCTCTTTGCCGGAATGATAATTTGACCAAGCTGCGAGAGCCGCGATTACATTTAGCGAGGGGATGCACGCGGCTCCACAAACCAACTTTGCCGCGCTTTAAATGAACGCGCTCGGTACGTGACGAAAATTTCAGATTCGTTACTGCGACGAATGCCGCGAGGAAGTTTCACCGTGTCAAGATTAGACCGCGCAATTCTTAGCTCTTCCCTAGCGGCTAAATTTCGCGCGCGGATAAAAGTTTCTCGCTGTATTTGTGTAAGGGAAGAAAACGTAGAAACGATAAACAAACGTAACTCCGTACCTTTTTATACTTACACATTTTATGCGCGCACATCTACGTGAGAACTACGTGGCTCGTCACACGCGTATCCGCCAAAAATCTCTCTGACAACGATAGCGCATACTTTTTACGGTGTCGAACAAATTTCCGTCGAGAGAGCGAGATCTCTCGCTAGAGAGACGAATATTTCCGAGAGATGCTCCCTCTCGGTACAAAAATTTACGAACGCTCGAACGAATCGGTGCAACTCCGCAAGATTCGCCTCTCGGGAATCGTGACGAGGGGGTGGGACACTGTAAAACTTTTACGGCATGCATTATGACGCGGAGCGTAGAGTCGGAATGTAAAAAAAGAGAGGCGCGCAAGTGTTACAACGCGAGATCTCGCGTCGCGCATAAAGCAAACGTTATGATTTTCGCGCCTCCTCGCCTGACGTTTATTGAAAGAATTTACAACGACAAAAACTTAATAAAGGCCGCGTGGCGTTCTTCGCCGCCAGTGAGTAGTCGAATGAATCACGTAGCGTGAAAAAATCCCCGATGCTAGATTACAACAGGTGCACGTTGTAAAAATTACAACGCTGTTCATTACAGTAGGCAAGAGAGAGCGAGAGAAAGAGAAAGAGAGGATTCGCTGCTAAAGAGAACACCGACGATCGTATTCACGAATAAATAGAACCGAGTACACACGAGCAAAAACGTATATGTAGCACATGGGTATTTTCATACACTCACATACATATACATACATACAAAATCTGTTTCCATATACAGAGAATGTTTTCGACTATAGTACCTACATTCACATAGATATTTCGTACTCGGATTCGTAGCTCGATTTAGTGACAGTTTATGTCACGGTGTGAACACAATGTCTACACGTTACATGTTTCTACAGACCGATTCATTCAGAGCATCCTCGTTTTAATTTGAAACGCGTATAATTTACGCGTAACGTGTATAGATAATTGTTAGCTATAAAATGAGGTGTACACTCTAAATTACTAAAAAAAAGATTTATTTACGATGAGATACAGATTAATCATATTTAATAAAAAATATGATAAAATATATTTTTTTTTTTAATTTTAAATATAAATAATAGTATTAAAAAATATGCAATTACAAATTTTGAACACATTGCATAATTTATATTCACATATATACGTAATTTTATATACCTTGAATATAATAATTTTTAATAATATATGATAATTTTTTTAACAATATATGAATTAAAAATCCTTTGAATATTTTTTATCATTTAGGATAAGAAGCAAACCAATTGTATGTCTAGAATTCTCTTCAAATCCAAACTATACAATTTGGCGATAGTGTGAATGACTATGCAAAATTGCCATGTATACTTTTTCGGTTTTACGAAAATAGAAGGAGGGGTAGGTCATTTCAATTGCCGATAGTTTGTGTCGCATGGTGTACGCGCGCGATGAAGGGACTCGTAATAGGAGCGTTGCTACCGATGAAATTAAAATGTAATTCCGCGCTCCGCATTGCGCCCTCGTAATCTCCGCGAGCATCCCCGGGTGTCACGACGGCGAATACGTACATCACGCGGGGGTCTCTCCATTCCGGGAGGGAGGATGCCCGTGTACCATAGATGAGAAGGGAAGCGCGGTTGCGGGACGGCTTGCGGATTCGTGAGTGGTTGCGAGGGTTGGCGCCGCACATTCGCTCGAAGAGAGAGGAGGAGAGGAGGGACTATACCGGGTTACGAGCTTAGCGCGTTGGGTTATTTGCATATTTTAATCTAACAGTAAAAAGTCGTGGGCGATGCTAGTTTTCCCATTAGTCTAGGAAAGGGAGGGAGGGAGAGAGCGACTTTAAACATAAACGCGCGATATTGTGCGCAACGCGATGAATGTAAAGAAGTGAATGTAACATGCGTTTTCTAAATGATATAATAGAAAGCACCGATGTTGCTGCGGATCATATTACCGATATTAAATTTCTCAATTTATATCAAAAAGTGCGCCCTAATCTCCATAGAAATACCTTTCCTTTTTTCACCATCTCCAATTTAACTAAATAATGGCTCAAATAAAAGTTTATGACTAATAGATTAACCCTTAGAAATATTATGTTGAAACGAGCAATAACATTCGAACTTTTGTTAGAATTAATAGAACTAAGTATTAGAAATTTTATTTATTTATTTATTTATTTTAATTTATTGTAATGTTAAGTGTTGTCATCTGTTGCTAATGGATTTTTTTTTGGTCGCTTATTTCTTTGGAACACTTGCTCGCCTCAATATAATATTTTTTAGGGTTAATCTACTAGTCATAAACTTTCATTTAAGCCATCATTTAGTTCAATTGAAAATGGTGGAAAAAGGGGAGGAATTTGGCCGCACTTTTTATCAAAAATATTCTCTAATAAGATTATAAAGTAAGTAGATTATAAAAAGTAATACTAATAGGATTATAATAATTGGAAATATGTACGTTCTCTCTCTCTCTCTCTCTCTCTCTCTCTCTCTCTCTCTCTCTCTATCTCTATCTCTATCTCTCTCTCTCGTATATGATGTCGTGTAAGATGTCTCTCTATTTAATATATTTTTTATTATATTTAAATAAAATATGTGTAAAAAATTAATTTAAAAAAGCATGAAAACGGCATTATAAATTTGCAAGAAAGAAAGAAAGAAATAATTATTAATTTCTATATACATATATATACGGCAGATGTCACGTAACAAAATATTGTTGTTATATACATACAAATATTTAAAACAGATTTTTATTTTTAAATATTAAAACACAAAAACTTATTTAAAAAGCTAATACATTAGATTTTCCGCTTGTATATTCGTGTTACATTCACAGTTAACGAAGTGAAATGTTGTTATGAGTGAACGGCACAAAATTCGCGAAGTGATCGTACGAAATATAAGCTGTTTTCATCTGCCTGCATATTTCGGTAATTGCTTTATACGTTTCGTTGAAATTCGATATCTGTAACTTTCAGCAATACAATCAAACGTGTCACCGATTTTATTTGAAGCTGAACAACAGCTGACGGTCTCTTTGCGCGAAAGCTTGCGCACAATTTTTATTATAACTCGATTTGTACGAAATGACGAATCGCGCACCTCGGTATTGGATTTTTTTCGGGAAATTTATCCAAATCGTTTTTCAATTTTCATCCAAATCGACCGATTACACCCCATAGCCACGCATACGAAAGTAATTACATTTTTGAGACGCCATCTGGAAAAGCTGATCACGAAGGGCGCGGAAACTGGCGTTACGGTCGGAGATTTTGAGAGAAATGAAATTGCAATTGGGAACACATTCCCAGAATAGCTCATATTTTTTCAAGATTTGACCGATTAAACGCTAATGAATCTTTATTCATTATGCTTGAAAACAGCAGACAGTTGCATTATTTCATATAGAATATCTAATAATTCATACGAAATAAAATGTAATATTTCTTATGAAGATTCTTTTTCAATTCAAGAGACATATTTTGATATTTTTAAGGAAAATGTTATCTGAATTTTGCATACTTTATATACATTGTATAATAATCTATATCATACAAATCGATCGTAACGATTTTCATATGAAAGAAAGTGGAAGAATATTTGAATGAATCAATTTATCTTGTTTATTTTGTTAGAGGGATGAAAATGTTGTATATAATTTTATATAAACACGATTTCTTATTTACATAAACAATTTTTGCAAGAATTATTCGTTATATTGCTTGAATTCTAATCATTTTACAATTGTCTAATATTTCTTTAATTCTTTCATGAATATTTCGATTTCTAGATAAATATTTATTAATTCTCTATAATAGAAAGAAGGGATATTTATTTTAACTATTATATGTATATGATTGCAAAACTAAATCGCTTAAAACAAAACACGAATTATGATGCATGACATGAAAGCAAATCTATGCATTTATAACGAGCATCTATATGCTTATATTATGTGCTTTATTACTATAGATAAATTTAACTGCCATCAATATTTATGTGCTCATTTAATACTGTATTAAATTAATAATACACGCGTGACTGATAATCGAATCATGAAAGTTTATATAAAATATTATATGTGAGAAAAGAGATATTATATATATACAATATACACATATAATATATTTCAATTATATAATACACACACATGCAACATATATATTTTTTTAAATTTTATTATATTATCTGCTAATTATATTATATTATCTGCTTAATACTCATAAGTATACAAGATGCTCAAAAGCCGAAAAAACGAGTACATTTTTGCGAGAATTGTTATGCCTCTAAACTGTATGACATATCGCAGCATGAGGATGTGTGGTTAATCCTATGTGCGATTAAAATTATAATTTAATCTGAAAGAATTCACATGTACACAACCTATTTACGAGCGCGCGCAGCGGTGAGATCGTAACCGTAAAATTTCGACTGCTGACAGAAATTACAAAACGATGCAATGCCTTCAGTATAGTTTCTGCGCTTCTCCGCCTCCTCATCGCGCGTTTAAATAATTCATATACTCTCTCTCTCGTGTTCCTAGCATAATATTTCCCGACTTTTCCGCGTTGCAATGTGCACGTTCGTACAGAACCGGCGCCGACGGAATGTGCCCGGGACGTACATAAAAATGAACAGGAAAAATTTTGTCACTAGTATTAAAAAAGAATGTCACACATATTGTTTAATATCACACATTGTTTTTTGCTTATGTGATCCGGACTGTTTATGTGGTTGTTATATGTCGTAAAATCAAACCTATACATATTATAGCCAATTATCATAAATCATAAATTTGTTAAGACATTATTCAACAGTAGAATTAAATATTTAGTAACGCGTGTTCGATAAATAATTTGTGGGAATTCGTAATTTATTAATTCGTGTACGTAAATGTGAATCGTTCATTTTTCGAGAATTCGTAAGTAGCAATTCTCCATTTATTTTGCCAATAATGAGAAAAGCATGTTATACTGCGAGTGTTCCGAACTTATCGCACGCGATTACCTAAATGCAAACTTTTTATGAAAATCTGACATGCCGCGAACGTCGGTAAAAAGCAACGATATTGCGTAATCGCTGATCGTACATAGAGACCATCTCTCGGCTTAGTCGTCGAAAAGTGTAGGGCAAGAGGAAGAACGTTTCATTCTTCCTCACCGTGTAGGTGAGATTCCCAGGACGGTTACGCTCGGCATACAAGCGTATTAATTAAGTTGGCTTCTAATTAATGCAGAACCCACTTCGACCGCGAAGGATCGCTTAGGATGGAACTTCCCTTTAAGCTGTAATTACATTTACGGTACACGTGTCGGTGTATATCCGTCGGCACCTCGTGCCGCACAATATGAGGCCTCCGCTTACGGTTCTCTCTCAATCTCTCTCTCTCTCTCTTGTTGCCTGTTCTCTCTCCTTTGCCGCACTTATCGCTCGCACCCTTGTCGTCACGCGCCCTTCTCGACATTTGTATAGGTAGGATGTTTGTTCCGCAGCCGAGCGCGCTCAGTTTCGGGTTAGAAGGGTGCGCGCTCTCGTATAAGAATATTCATCGTCTGCCCTGAAAATGGCATCCGGGCATTTTCCGCGGCACCAGTTGACAGCAACGCGTGGCGGCCGTCGTCGTCATCGCCGAGAAGATTTCCCGACGAGAGCGTGCTCACCGGTGCGTTAAATAGATCATGCGAAAGACACATTCCGAATCACTGACGTGATAACGTCAGCCTCGTCGTGTATGTACCAACGACCACGTCACTCACCATTTCTTCCTTTTAACGTCACCGTAGGCGAAAGCGCACGTAACACTGGCGCCAGTGCTTTCCACTTTGTGTGCGTCATGATTTGCATTTCTAATTTATTTATAACTCTTAATTGGAGCAACCTTAATCAAAGGTGGGCAACAAAAATAAAAGATAAAAATATTTTCGGATAAGCTTTTCCTTCTATTGAATTATAAATAATTAGAATCTATAAGAAAAATATATATTTATTATAATTTGTGAATTGTATTTGAAGTATATACATATTTTGTGTTAGAGATTTGGATGAATCTCTAAAAATTATATTTAAAATAATTATTGTTCTTATTGATAAAATATTTGAATATTTTTACGATTTTATATTTATTCAATTATTTAAATGATTATATATTTTCAAATTACATTTAAAATATGTTTACTGTGATGAATTTTAACTTTTTACGACTCTTCAAGAATCGTTATCAGCAATCAAGCTATTTTTTTATTTTCATCATTAAGATACTAATGAGGCTAATAATAGTAACTGTAACTCGTAATCGTTAAACCAGGTAATTTCATCCGAGATCAAGTAATGTTTGCGGAATGAAGGTTGCGACGCATGCAAAGGAAATTAGCAAAATTAGATTATGAACGGCGTAAATGTGCGGGTTTTAACTAGAGAAATGCAATTATACGCTCCACTGACATTTATTTCAATACAATAAAATAGACATTATAGGGCGAAATAATAAAGTACATTGACAAAATGTGAAGCTCCCACCTTGTGTACCAAATTCTTATCGCAACTGATAAAGGAAATATTTTGTTATACTTGATTTAATACACTGGCGGATCCTGGGGAAGGGGGGGAGGTTTGAGGTTAAAACCTCCCCTTGCAAATTAAAAGAAACAGTTTTGCTGAATTTGTTTAAAAAATATAAATAAAGAAAAACAAACGATTAAAGAGCTATCGACGTCAGGATCCGCTAGTGTATATACATATATATAAGATACACTGTAAATTATACTCATTACGCATTCAAGGAGTTAAGTATAGATTAAGTCAGACATAGGACGAAATGATGAGATAATTTTATTGCACGATAAAGAATTTTGCCTAATTATTTTTGTGCAACGAAATTATCATCATTTCGTCCTATGTCTGACTTAATCTATACTTAACTCCTTCAATGCGCAATGAGTATAATTTACGGTGTATCTTATACATACATATTGTATATATTATATATATATATATATAAAGAATTTCGCCTAATTATGTTCGTGCATGAAATTATCTCATTATTTCACCCTATGTCTGACTTAATGTATACTTAACTCCTTGAATGCGTAATGAGTATAATTTACAGTGTATCTTATATACTTTTATATATATATATTTTTTATAATATATATATATTATAAAATATATATATTTTATAATATATTTTATAATATATATATATTATTTCGTCGTATGTCTGACTTAATCTATACTTAATTCCTTGAATGCGTAATGAGTATAATTTACAGTGTATCTTATACTTTTATATATATATATTTTTTATAATATATATATAAAAAATATATATATATATAAAAGTATAAGATACACTGTAAATTATACTCATTACGCATTCAAGGAATTAAGTATAGATTAAGTCAGACATACGACGAAATAATGAGATAATTTCGTTGCATGAAAATAATTAGGCGACATTCTTTATATCTATATAATATTCATATATACACACACACACACACACACACATATATATATATATATATATATATATATAAAAGTACAAGATACACTGGAAATTATACTCATTACGCATTCAAGGAGTTAAGTATAGATTAAGTCAGACATAGGACGAAATGATGAGATAATTTCGTTGCATGAAAATAATTAGGCGAGAAATTCTTTATATCTATATAATATATATATATATATATATACACTGGCGGATCCTGGGGGGGGTTAACCCCCCCCCTTGCAAATTAAAAGAAACAATTTTGCTGAATTTGTTTAAAAAGTATAAATAATTCTTTATTTTTTAAACAAACATTAAAGAGCAATCGACGTTGTTGATCCTGGAATAAAAGCTAATCATGAAACCAAAAATATTAAATTAAATAATTTTGCAACCCCCCCCTTCCCCATTATCGACGTCAGGATCCGCTAGTGATTTAATATATATAATTATTTTACTGAAAATTTATTTGGCCCAAGAATATTATTGGAGCATGTATGCCCGAGTAAAAATTTTAATAATAATGGGAATATATTTATAAAAGAATTTTTTCTTTAAACAATTTTTTATAAAATTTCCATCAAATTTTTACTTGAATATATAATGTTCTAAAATGTAGTAAAGCATTATTAAAAAAGAAATTATATCAATAGAGAAATACTTTTGTTGCTTGAAAAAAAAATTATAATATATAGGATCGAATTTACAGTCTAATAATTTAAGTACAAATTATTGCGTCTCTCGAGTGAATATTGATTGTTCTTTCTCCGAGTCTTCTCTAGACAAAAACGCGTGTTTGTTAAAAGCAGAGTGACCACAGACGCGCGGTGTTCGTATCGTGCGTAAAGGGACCTCGCAAAGGGCGTCATAATTGCCGCGGGGATAAAAGTTCTTCTCTCTTTTTGCTCTTTTTCCAATGATCCCACCCAGGCGATGAAACACAATCTCTCGCGATGCGCGTACACGCCAGGCAAGGAAAAAGGGATGCAGCTGAGAGAGAGAGAGAAAGAGAAAGAAACCATCGTTATTTACAGCTTCGTTCGCATACCCACCGCGGGTAAATACCACTTCCTCCCCCGCCTCTTCCCATCCCTCGTATTCGCGACGCCATACTCGTTTCGACATAAAAACTCTATCTCCCTTTGCAGCATCACCATCGGCTCTCGTCGCCAATTTCAAACTAGATTTTCGCGCCTCTGTCGCATCCTCTCCCCTTCCTCTCCCCCGTTACCCCCCCGGATTCTTCTTTCGTTCTCGAGCACTGTCGACTTTTCCCTATAAAGCGCTTTGGAAGCTCATTTCCGTTGATCCTGTTCCGTCGGGTTGCCATGCGAAATTGCTATACGTGATTCTGCATACGTACGTGACTACCATAGTGAGAATGATGATCCCGGATAAACGCGGTTATCATGGTCTAGTTAACATTTTACGACATGTTGCGTCGGGACTATTATTTAGCTGGGCCAATCATGGAAACATTTCATTTATCTCGCAATCTAGCTCACGCAAGTTTGCCAAAAAAAAACGTGAGTTGAATTTAAGTAAGATAAACATATTAACGATTTTTCTCTGACTATTCCCTTGGATTCGATTGTTTCTTCGAGTCGGGCACGTTTCCTCGAAACCTCATTTCGTTCAAGCGTCATGCGCTTCTCTTGTAAAGCTCTTGCCAAGCTCGTTTCGGTTGATCTTGTTGCGAATACGTGACCGCGCATACGTAGTCTGGCGATAATCCGTCGAAGAAAAAGCTGTATGCATAATCGCGAAGAATCCTATGACGTCGGAGAAGTGCAGGGAAAAATTTTGCAAGAACTTGAGAAATCGCCTTTATGAGAGGAGCGACATTTTATCTCCTCGAGAATCGAGGGAGACCCTCGCGCTATTCAAAAATAATGCTTGGGAAAAACTCGTTTCACATTGATTTCACCTTTCACACACGTTTCTTTCGTGACCCAGTTTTGCGGACTGACGCGCGTATGTATTTTATTACGACAGTGATATTACAACGATAATTGTTAAATCTCGCACATGTGGTTTTCTACGAAAAGGTGTAAAGAAAGGGAGAGAGAAAATTCTTTACCACGGTTACGTAATTACAACACGTTACAGCGAACCAGAATCAGAATTGTGGCTCGCGAAATTAGCTACGTACGAAAAGGCGAAAGCTTTTTTTTGCGTCGTAAATACGAGAATGCACGAAAGTGGCTGACCATATTGCACTATACATAATATAGAAAATGTTATTCACGTACGTGATTCTCGCGGCGCGCGATATTCTAGCGAGAGAGAAAAACTCGTAATCATAATCGTAGATGGGTAGATGTTTACGAGACATCGTATCACAAAGCGAGGATTTAAAGAAACATGCGAAATACAAAAATCTCATTGGTCAGGGATCCAAATCGTGTGGCGAATGTCGTGAGAATTTCATGTGCTCGTTTAAACGGGGGATTTTCCTTGACTTTGCATATTGCAGAATTATTTTAAAGAGACAGTACAAACTAGCGTGGTTATATTATAATATGAAAAAAGGAATACAGAAATTAATTTCTTGTCTACATACATTCTTTAGAAAAACACTTGAAACAAAATTCTTCTCTGCTATTATATTAAAGTAATTAAATAATATTTTTTCAAACTAATTCAAATTTTGTTTAAGTAAAATAAAATTTGCAATATGAAACACAAGTTTTTAAAATTAGTCGATGGTTTTATACTGTATAGTAATGTATAGTATGTTCAATTTTTTTTATAAATACACAATGTATTATATTTTTGTAGAAACATTTTGATTTTAACAAAATTTGTTTGACTCAAAATGTGTCATAACTAATACGCATTTATTATCATTTGCACTGCACAATTATGAAGAAAAATTATATTTTCGTCCTGCCTTTTGCGATGTAATCTGATTAACGGTACCTACGCGGAGTAATTGTGCCGGTAATTAGCGTCCTAAAGTGGGCACTTCCATTTGCCAAATCTCACTGTCAGCGATGGATCGTCGATAATAGAAAATGCAATAAATCACACGTAAAAATTACGCGAGCCAGATTAATTTTATCGTGTCTGCAGTAGCCAATTTTCTGAGATATGTGTTATATATAGCATTTCTGGCAACGCGCGCGATTGCGTAACTTTTTTCAGATTTTAATAGATTGAAATAATTCTTTTTAAGTGCAAATTTGTTTAAGTACAACTATTTAATTATTATTTTTTGCCAAAAATTCTTTATTGCTATAATTTTAATTTTTAAACGTATATAAAAAACTTTCAAAATTATATATTTTTAATTAATCTTAAAAATAGACTTTATTTTAATATCTTAACAATTAAATTTATTTTGAGACATTATAACATTATAAAAATCCAATCAAATTTCAAAGAAACTTTATCTCCCAAATTCGAATAGTATACATAAATTTCAGCACACAATTCTTATTAACTGTGCCGTTAAGAAATGATAAAAAAGCGCCCATATTAATGAGAATGAAATTGCGCTCGAAATACTTGGACGCATTAAGTGTTCTTTATATCCACGGTGATTTATCGTCGAAAAATGTCGATACCAAAGACGAGTTTCTTTCCATCTCGAAGGACGGGAAAGAAAAGTTTCGTATTCGTACGAGACGCTTATGTACGTCTCCGTCTTTTCTGTGTGACGGAATTTAATTCTCCAAAGTGCCGAGGCCTGTCGTGATCGATTGCGCGAGCTCGCACACTTCTAAACTGTTCCTTACTTTTTCGACAGTCCTCCCTGAAAAAAGGAAGACGAGAAACAACCGTTTGGCGCAGCCTGATGCATATGCGTGATATACTCACACATGTCGAAACGAATCAGGAATCGATTGAGAGAACCGCCTCGACAAACAGGCCGAATTGGCCTTAACCTTATACATATGTACCCTCCATTATATATGGAGGATCTCGTTATTTAACCCCTCTCGAGAGAAGCTAATATTATTTTATAACGCATGTGTAGTCACGTATAAAGGTTTCTGATTGCATTAAAACGCTAATTAATGCGTAACGATGTAGGTGTGATCTCTCATTATATATACCTGATGCATTAATGGAATTTCGATAATTTTACAATATACGAAGATCAGAGATATCTCTGATTATACCTGATCGATATCGAATATCAAATTATGGCACTATAGATGATTACGATTGTAAGGAATTAATTATGCCAATAAGCAGGCGAAGAGCAAGCGGGTTTATTTTGATCGCATACGTTAGGATTCTTTAATAAACTCTTTCTACTGTACACATATTTTTTATTATATTGAATTATATTTTATTTGATATGAATTTTTCGTCAAAAGATACATCTACAAAATGTATGTGTGTGTATGGCAATTTATTAAAAAAAATTATTACATATATATATAAAGAGAGATAAAATTATATCTCAATATACGTTTGATAAAACATGTGAAATTTATACTCATGACGGTTGTATATTAAAATATAACATGGATTGGCAATCATATCGACCACATAGTATACGATATACATCCGAAGATACGTGTGGTAGTAAACCGAATTATATTGGAATCGGCAAGGGACTACTGTCGATTGGATTTCGCCAGCCGCATCGCCATATTTGCTTTTTATTTACGCCTCCGCTTCGTAATTGTTGCGGTATAATATTTTCCAATATCTTTGTGTGTATATGTGATGTGTACATGTACGTGCGTTTCTTTTTTTATGAAATATTCTGCTAAACACTTTGCGCGAGGATGAATGCGAGGAAGAACCGCTGCGTCGTTCTGTATATAATTTATATCACGACTTTATTAATCATCATTATTTTTGTTTAAGAGAACCTCTCTCGATCCAAGTTGACTGCAATAAGCGTAATCGAACATAAAATCGTGCTTCATTAACGCGGTAAATTCTGAAGGATATTATACCTTAATAGCGTATACGATCCTTTCTGTTCCCGTTCACATCATTCTGTCTTAATTGGCCTATTTTTCAACGGTAGAGTCGAGCACCCTCGAGAACCTCGATAGGAATTTCTGCGGAAAAGTGAAAATGAACGGTGAGAGAGGAAACGCTCTAAGAGTACGGCGATGAATTTTGCATATATAGTTGTGGTTTCGGAGTGGTTAACGATTCCCGAGAGTCGGCGATGCGAGCCATCGCGGTTCGAGTGACGAGATGAATCTACGTAATTGCTGGATCAGAATCGTGCGGTTGATCACGACGTAATTAATATGCTTCGTATGGTCGACGATTTAGTGACGCGCACGAACACGAAAGGGTCAACATATGAGTGTTCAATAGCTCGCATAATTAAACTCCTAGAGGAAATTTGTGTTTAATTTTAGGCATTAACTATGCTTAACACATATGTCACGTCAGTCTGAAAATTACAGTTTAAAGTGAGCCGCGCGAACTCTCTATCGGCAAAAGATACGTTATAATATTGATACATAATGAATACATTTTAGATTAATCCGGAATAATAACTGAGGTTGGTCGTTTACAGATAGAATTATGAATTTTCATACACTAAAGTAATTAACAAATTTCTATATTATTTTATGATGCTTCCATTGTTAATAACGTTACACGTGTGGCATGTATTTCTCTTTATTTTTCAATATCATATAATTATTATATATTTTAAAATTAAATCGTTTGCTGTTATAAGAGAGATTAGAAAGACAAAAAAGTTACAGCTTACTACATTTAACTTAGCTTTTAGTTTGAAGAATTTATAGAGACCATATGTGTCAACAAATATACATAAGTATATTTGTTCTCGTATATATAAGGCGATAGATAGGATTTATACATCGAGAGATATCTTCTTCAATTTCCTTTCCTTTCGAACGCATATTCGCTAACTCGGCAGCTCATGCTTTTAGCGCGGATGACCTGTACACAAATCGCGAAAATCGAATTTCATGGGTTCTTCCGTGTCCGAGTATCTCCGTCTGGCAACTACTACGGAGCGAATTTGCGAAAATCAGATTTCGCGGGTCGAATGCGATTCGACAGCATAGCTCGTTCGTCCATCCCGAAAGTTAGGTACAATGAATTTGCCGTGATTATCTCGATTGCTGACTTTGATAAATCGATCTTTTTCCACATTTCATTGAGTTTGCTAATTGTAAGTCAAAGTTAACGTAGAATTAAAAATGTTGAAAGTAAACGATAAGTAAGATGAGGAGAAGTTTTTTGTTTATACATGATTCTTTAATCTTTTTTCTTTTTCGTTGCAAGAAAAGTCTGAGAGTTTTGATATTACCCTTGAAAATATATAAATATATTATTTTAAAAGAATTTAAATCCGCTTGAATATTAATTATAAGCAATAAGGATGTAGAGTATAAAAAAGGAATTCAAAGTTTACGGGCTTATATATATATTTTTTTATTTAATATATTAAGTATATTTAAGAAAGAGTAATCGCGCGTAGATTTTGCTGTAAATTTCACTTTGAAAAAACAAAGAAATTTAAAAAACTTTTATTTTTTTACGAAAAGACAAATATACTGAAGATTGTACATTTTTCGCTAGCGAAGCTTGCGGAAGAGCAATACGGAAATAAGGATATTCGGTATAATAGTTGTACGCGAACCTCTTTTTCGTATACGCGGATGCAATTTAACAACTCGCATGAGTCCGTCGCCTGACGGAATTGTGTAATGAGCACTACGTATAAAACATTCGTGGACAAAAAGTATTCGCGTCAGCGGTCGTATATAAGCACTTACACAATGACCTCCAAGAGTGCAGTCGTTATTTAGCGTGTCACGCGTATTTTATGAGACCGCGTCGCACAGCTTGCGTAACAAATAATATCCGTAGAAATATGATAACGCGGGAGAGAACTACATCTTTTTAACCCTTCACGCTACACATTGTATGCGAAATATTAGGAAGAGGATTCTTTCGTCTCTTTTTCGAGAGATGCGCGCGATTTCTCTTGAAATTATGATTATAAGGAATATATCTTTATGTATACGACGTAGCGCTGTGAAAGCATTCTAATTTACATTGCTAATTTCGAGTATGAATTACTTATCGTAATTATTCTTCCTTGAATTATATTGAATGAATGATACTATCAAAATATTTTCTCTCGCGCAGAACATCTCTCTGAATTCTGACGAAATCAATTCGTATATTCGAAATGTGAAAATGTTGCGAGCACTGCATCGACGTGGAGTAAAATATTTGTATTTGACTTGCAACAGTAGACTGATTACATCTCAAATTAACAACTTTTAACTTGAGCGCGTATTCGGTTACGAGTTCGACGTATATGCGGAAAAGAAATTTGCCGAATCTTTTATTTTCTCTCACAATTAACTACAATTCACGTCTATCATCTTATTACGGATTTTATCGGATCAACCCTTCGTGTTTCTCGGTAACTTTCCGAATCAAAAAATTACCAACATACGAATATATAAATTACACAAACAAAGAGGGAAGTCACGAAACTTTGCTCTTATCGCAATCTCTATGCCCTGCCACGTGCACGAAATCTTGAAGCAACGTAAAAAGTGGGCCAACAATCTACATTAAATACTGTCAGGAGATCGTCGTACAGTCTGTAGGTTGTGGATTTTGAGGAATAAATTTCTGTGATGCTTCAAGAAGTATTGTGCGGATGAAGTTTGTACTTGGCGGAGTTCTTATTCGAGAATAATGGCTTTGTGAAGTCACTCGCGTATTGCATCCAATTTTCAAGGAATAATTTTAAGCTTTTGATTTGTATTTCCGTTATGCATCTTTAAAGCAGATGAGGCGCGATACTTTGCGCGTGAACATTTTCGTTAATGTTTATATCATAAATATTTTCGCACGTAACAGCGCGAGGAGGCAAAGTTAACGATATCGTGTTTGTTTCTAAAGGGATATAAAATTTTAAAAATTGTTTTTAAAAAAGTTACATCGTGATACAAAGTATCAATAGCGAAAAACTTCAATTCTTGTCTCATCGATATTTCTCCCGTGTTATACATCAAACCTGTCTTTTTATTGGAGAAACAAAGTCTTGTCTTTACATCATGCCACACGTTGAGTGAAACTTGCGCGGATAACTTTTGAAGAGAAACAACGATAAAAGCGAAGTTACCACACGGGTTAAAATATCGCGTAATTAACCGAAATATTATAATAAGGAAAACAGACATTCGTGCGAATGTTTATGGTGCACAGATTAAATTCAAACAATTTGTACTTCCTTCAACCGCATTAAATTACTCATTTATATTTGACTGAATATATCTTCCAACGTACGATAACACTCTAATTAGAAATACGCATAACTTCAAGAACTCTCTCTCTCTCTCTCGGTGTTTTATTTTATTGTTGTGAAGACTATGTGTAGGTAAACATTTTAATGCGAGAATGCATTTCTTATTAGATACAAAAGTCGATTTAAACATTAAAATATTTCTAAAAGTCATATCTTTACAATAAATAACTCACACACTTTAAAAACAGTCACATCTTTACAATATAATACTAAATATTACTATAATAATGTTTAATTTAACTTCTGAATTTTGTATACAAATTGTAGTTCCTTATATTAATTACCACTTTATATATGTATTGAGCGAAACTTTTCATTGCAACTGTACATTTCACCAGCGTTAAAAGTCACTATATATAATACATATTAAGATGTGGTTGCTTCCGACTGAAATTACGTCGGGGATTCCGTGCCCTTTAGAGGAAGTTCGATGAAGCGCGAAGTTACATCCGCAGCTAGTTTTGCAGGGTAGATCGAGAGGGTACGATAACAACCCTTTGCCCAACAAGCCAGGCAGCAAGGAAATGTGCACGAGAGACTTTTAAACGAGGAATTTAACCATTTTGTGGTGAACTAACCAAATTTGCGCGACTGAAGCAAAGTGGGTAGCAACTGCTCGCAGACAATTGTATTTAATGTTCTAACTTCAGCTTTATGACATTAGGAACTTTTCGTAGTACCGTATATCGAATGTGATAAACGTCAAAATGCCATATTATTTAGTTGACATAAATATTTTATTTTATTATTTAGAGATTTATATTACACGATTCATGTGGAAATTAAGTTAGCAGCTCTATATCATTAGAAATTTCATAGGATGAAAGAGGGATGTAACATTAATAACACTTAATAGTGAAAGAAATATAGTGTTTTAACGAACAATAATGTTCCATTTATTCATATTAATTCTAAAAGCGGAAAAATTACGTTATTTATGGCTTGCATGATATATATACATATATATATATAATATATATATGTGTGAAATTAAACGAGCCCATAAATATTAACGTTATCGAGTTACTGAAATTATAGAATGATATATTTTTATAAATAATCTATATTTCATTTCATAATAATATATAATTTTTGCAAAGTCTAAACTGCTGACGAAAAAATTCAAGAGTTTCCAATATAACATTAAAAATTCAATGTACATCGCAATATGTGTATTTACATTTTTTTCAATCTTATCCTGCTAGGAAAAAAATCGAGGTTATTACAAAGGATATTTTCAATGAAGCATCCCTGTAATATTACGGAACAAAATCGTTCGTAATGGCTTGCTCGCGTTAAAAATTACCTCCTGTCGCGCATTTAGCGGTGACTTTCATCAAGTGAAATTGTGCCTGACGATTTTCGTCGAGGGTGGAAGAGCCCGTTGAGGCGTGAAGTCGCATCCCCAGCTACTTTGTCAGGCAGATCGAAAGGGTGTGATAGCGAGCCCTTAGCGAAGAACGCTTTCCGCAGAATCAACCATAAAACGTTAACGCGTTACAATTAATCGTAGGTTTGCGCGTCGTCTCATAACTAAAGAAAAAAATTGCAAAAATTAGAATAGAAAAAAGAATGATTAGAGAAATTTAAATCGGTTTAAAGAGGCAAAAAGATAAGTTTAAAGTCTGCAGATTACACGGAGAACATGAAAATATATAGGACGTTTTTATCAAATGAATGTCCTCTTTCTCTTGGAAAAAAATTCGAGTGAATTATCGACTGAAAATAAAGCGGAGGAATTTAAAATCAATCGAATGAAAAAGGATGCGGGATACCTTGTGCATAAAAGTACGGTCTATAAAACGCTTTCATGCGGACGGACGGCTGACAACGATTCTACAAATTTCGAGACGAGACTGTTCGCCTGCAATATTACGTCAAGGTGCGAGTTATTACGCGGTACGGAGCGATCGAAATTACGTCGTAAATCGTGGTCCTCGAGATTCGATGGCGCGAGAAAGTGCTTCCGCGAGCGTTTCGCCGCACGAGAGATGGACGGGATGACGACAAAGAGCCAACGAAGACGTTTTCCCCGCGAAACGATCGATGAGAGGGCGGATGAGGGTGGCCGTATCTCGCGAAGAACGGATTCTTCGAGCTGCGAGAATCGAATTAAGGCTGTCGACCGAGTGGCTTGTGCCCTGCAACGGTCTCAAATTTCGCCAAACTACGAATTCGCCCGTTACGAAGTAAATCTGTCGCAAATTATTAGTCGGACGTAGAATTGAGTTAGAACTTATTATGTAAGATATCTTGGATGTTTGGTAAAAAAAAAGACTTAACCCTGTGCTTTGCTGTTATAATCGCGTACAACGAATGTATTATGTAGAAAGATCTTTTCTAATTTGATATAATGAGTCATTAAAACTCTTACGGAGTATCTTGCTAAATATTTTTGTCCACGTTTCTCCTATGAAAAGTGACATATTTTTATCAATCATGTTATTTATACCAAATGCACTAAAGTTATTTTTAAAAACAGAATTTTGTGAGAAAATAGAATTCACACAGATTATAAAAAAAATTATATTCTTTTATATTCTGCGTGCGAACAATAAATTCTTGTTTGAGTTTACATTGCTCCGTGCAAAAATATACGTTAAAGTTACGATGTGTTTAGTATTATACGGACTATTTCGAATTTGCGTCGCCTGTCGCGTATTGTTATTGTTTCCAACAGTTAGTAAAATAATTGTTATTCCGCCGTAAATTTTACGCGTATAAAATTCACCTCTACGTAATAAAATAGACAAAAAAAATTGGATACGCGAATCAAGAAGTCGCGAACGAACGCGAATTAACAAACGCCTGATAATTATGCGATCATTAATTAGTCCGAAGTTTCCATAAATCCTCGGAATCTCAGTTGCGCAAGTTGCGGGGCGCATTAAGAGTCGTTGCGTAATACGGATACGTTGATGTAGTGCGCTTCGTGCGTCGTAAGACTGCTGGAATTACGTTTGGATCTCGGGCGCGCTGCGAAAGCTCGGTGAGACGTAAAGTTACACCCGCCCGAGCACTTGCAATCGTCGGATAGAAAGCTTTGATCCCGAATAAAGTGCCGGCGGGTGAGATAGAGAGGAAGTCGCGCGCGGAGATAGAGAAAGGACGGTGGCTTCTTTCTCTCTAGAGTAAGGAAGTCGATACGAGCCGTCTCGACGCCGACGGCGGGCGTCGTAGAGTCGACCAGATTCCTCTCTCCTCTCTCTGTGTGTTTGTCGCCGCCGTTATTTGCCGAGGTATTCGATGAACGACGAATGATGGAGCGATTTGAGCCGCGATCCTCGAAAACTGCGCGAAGCTTGAATCGATAGCGTGTAGGATGGAACACAATGCGTCTTTTGATACTTTCGAATGCGAAATTTCGAATTGGAATTTAGCGGAATTCCGATTACGCGCAATTCCTGCAGGTACACTGCATTCCTGGTGCAATATCGCGCGTTTAAAAATGCATTAGAGAATGATTCGAGAGAGAGAGCTCTCGAAAAGTTAATTTACAATTGCGACGACGATATCGATTCATTCGTTTTCCAATATCGGCAGCATAAAAAAAAAGAGAAAAAAAAGAACGAAGGAAAATAACTTTACATCTGTCGTCCTAATTAAAATGTCATTCAATCCCCGAGTCTTTTTCTCTCGCTCTTGTAGAATTAACGGAATTAATTATCACATTAAAAGATATCGAGAGACGTTTACAGCGAGTTAGTTTACATGTTCGCATCTCACGTTTCGTGATTTTTACTGCAACGTAAAAATAAAATAAAATAAAATAAAACCGCGTCAAAACAAGCGTTTAATTCTACCGTGTAATGGAATCTTTGATTCAAGGTTGGTTGACGAGAGTGTCGGGAATGTTTAACCGCAGCAACCGAGACCGTGGCTAATGAAAGCGACGTTTGATCATCGACCACGAAGTAATCGACTTACCGTGACTGACTCCGTCTCTCCCTACGGCTCCTCCTTCCGCGATGTTCCTGTGTAGTATCGAAGCTCCTGCGCCTCCCCTATTTCTCCGATCTCGTGTTAATTAACGAAACACTCGGCGCACGATGACTACTCTCCGAGATCAACGTACTCCAATTTCTCCAATTTATATTTCGACAGTCTCTCGACGTGCGATCGACGGGAACCTTTTCGCTCCGATGCGCTTCCCCGTAATCGAATTTTCGTACACCTCGTAACCGAAGAAAACACGACCACGGGCTTTCCGACATTTTTCTTGTTTTTCTACTTGAGTCTTTCAACGAATCCGTTTTAACGTGCAAGGAATATGAGGAAATAATAAACCGAAATCAAGTCGTAGACTTCTCTTCCCGCGTTAAGAGAAGTCGCATTACACGTGATCTTCTTAACTTACTGCGGATGTAAAGTAGTCCTTGGTATTTTTCTTTCTAAAGTTTCCGTCGAGGATATATATCTTCTCTGTCGACTTTGGTCTAACAATTCGAACGAAAAAACGCGAGAAACGACTAAGATTATTCGCGTTTGTCACGACTCTCTTTCTCGAGTCTCCATCTCGCGCATGATCTTCCGAACGAATTCACGAAGAGTTCTCGCTCTCTCTCTCTCTCTCTCTCTCTCTCTCTCTCTCTCTCTCTTTCTCTCTCTCCGAGTCGCGAGTCCAAGAATCGTGACTTGTTACTTCATACCCCGGCGAAGCACGGGGGTCGAAGTCCCGCGTCAGACTGCAGGGTGTCACCCTTGTTCGTATCCTCGAACCTCCGCGATTTCCACCCTACCGCCGTCATTTCGCGAGCTGTACGCATGCTCGCAGGAAATCCACCCTCGCCGTATCTCTCGGCGTTGCCTTCGTATATACAGTATGTACGTATGTATGTGTGCGTATGCTTATATATACGTGCCTTCACTCGAAAATTGTGGAAGCGTGCACGGTTGGGCGGTGGGCGGATGGCTGGATGGGTGGGTGGCTGTGTACGTGTGTGTCCACACGTGAAGGCGATTGGCGACGAGAGTTTATACGTGCACAGGTATGCGCGCGTGTGCGTACGACGAGGGTACGGATGCGCTCCGGAGGTAAACACGCGTGCGATAAATCGCCGCTCGAGGATGCGTGAGCGCCGTCGCCGTCGTCGTCGGCGGGTCGACGACGGAAATAAAAATCGAGTGGACCAAGGAGAGTTTATGGGTTTACCGCGAATACTTTCGAACGCTGCTGTGGGAAAAGAGGGCGAGTGTAACTTTGACGATGCTTAAGGGAGTTGCAATTTCGGTTCGCGCATCCTCATTATTTACGAAGCGGTTCTCGCCCAATCATAAATCTGCCTACCATCTTTGATGGAGGTAATCGCTCTGTATCGCGCGTCGAAACTTCACGCCTCGTGTATATCTGGAACTCTAGACTTTAATTTATTAAGCAAAGTTGACGCCCAGTTCACGTAAGCTAAACGCTAAGCTTATTTACTTAATGATTAAGTTGAGTTGACTTGACACGTTACTCTTGACGGCAGACGCGACGGCAAGCTTCACCTTTATAACATTTAAAGTCATCTGCCTCATAATTATTTACGCTGCCTTAGATCCATAGTTTAAATTAGATTTCTTCTTAAGTAAACCGTAATATCTGTTTCCCTTGAATTGACGTTTTCACGCGGGCATAGTACAATAAAAATTTATAATGTATAGAAATTAGCGAGAGATTAATTGTGTGACGCTTTTCATCACCATCAATATTGTTGTTACGTTATTACATGGATGATTATTATAATTGTTCATATAATTATTATATTCATATATATAATATATAATTATTAGAATAGCGATCGACGGTTTGCTAGAAAAATCTGTCTAGGTTGTACCGCTCTAGTTCTGTCGTATATCTGGTTTCAGCTTTCCGCTTGTTTGATTGCCATTTCCATCGGGACTTTAATAGAAATAGCCAGCGATTCACAAAGCTCGAAAAAAATGAGCAAGGAGGCGTAATTCCGCCCTCGCAAGCCGGCACGCTTCAGCGTCGAAAACGAAATTAATAAAGCGCAGCTGGTGCAACAAATTTCGATAAATCCGCGAGCGGTGATGCGATAATTTCGAAGCTATGCAGTTCGCTCGATCGGCTAGCGTATAACATGATCCACAAGTAATTTGACTGACATATATTACATTTACTTATACATATAACATTCGCCTAGTAATACGATATTGATTTAAGGGCGCATCGCAGCGACACACAAATATCAGCGTCATGGATAAGAACCCGGTATATCCGGCTCTCTCACTTAAGCACGATTTCGAAAGTAATTTTCCTTTCAGAGCGCCGCTGAACGTAAGCAAGACGAACTCATCTTAGTAAATTTACGAAGAGAGAGAAAGAGCACAGTCCCTTTTCTCTCTCTCTTCCGCGGAAAATTGCGCAACCGTGAACGAGAGCTTAATATAATTGTTTGCGATTCAAGTCGTCGCGGGGTGTGATAAAAGTCCTTGTCCTAAATAAAGGAATCAACGACGACGGTGCTTTACTCTTTCTTCCCTCTCTTTTTACCCCCCGCACGTTCTTCCATTGCGAGCGGCTCTCTTGGAGGATCTCGTTTTCTAGCTTGTAATAGTTAGCTTGATGGTGAAACTTTCGCGGCACCTCGGCGGAACGGGCGAGGTTTAAACTGCATTAACTACGGTCTTGATAATAAAACTTTTCGAAACGTTTGACGGATGAAGCCGAGCAAACGATCTGGCTTTCTGCATTTTCGATTCCCCGTTCGGTAATTAATTGAGGGGCGCGGCAGGGATCCCCGCTGAACTTTACGTAGAGTGTTTTACGTTCAACCCTCTCCCAGCTCTCTCAGCGTTTCGCAACTCGTGCACGTTTCCGCGTCGTGCACAGTGACATATCATTAAAAACTTGAAGATGAAAAAAAATAGAGGTTATACGAGATACTTTTTAACTTAACGAGCTTCGAGATAGTCATAAAAATTAAATCTATGTGAATAAAGAATTATATCTGTAGGGTAGTTGTAAATTAATCGACCAAACTAGCCAATAAATTTTGTTTATTTAATACAAGACGTTTCGACCATATGGTTGTGGTCCTTTTCAAGTATGAAGTTCTTGTTGAAAAACACTTTACATATTTTAGTTACGAGCTAATTAATATCTTGTCAAATTTTTTAATAAAAGAGAGAAAACTGACAAAGTCTTATACTGATACAATGTTTCTCTCTTTTATTAAAAAATTTGACAAGATGTTAATTAACAGGTGTATGACAAGGTGTTTTTCAACAAGAACTTCATACTTGAAAAGGACCACAACCATATGGTCGAAACGTCTTGTATTAAATAAACAAAATTTATTGGCTAGTTTGGTCGATTAATTTACAACTACCCTGTTGATTAATGTACTAGCGATATAAAAATAAATCATCAAAAAATTATATCTGTATAAACACAGTTTATATAATAAATAATGAAATAACACAAATTATACATTAAAGGAAGCATTAATGTCGCGATACATCATTGTTGCTATGACGAGAAAGCTGATTCGAAATTTAATAATAAGAAAAAGAAAAGCGTAAAAGAGAGAGAGAGAGAGAGAGAGAAAGAGAACAGTAGCGTGAAGAAAGTTTTAGGAAAGTTTCAATGACTTTAGACGTGAAATTCTTTTCTTTCAAATAGATTTAAAGATTTTTTTTATTGAAATATGATGCAATTTTACTTTATTCTTTCAGCGGCAATCTTTGTAAAATATTTGCCATATATAAATATTATTTTATATATATATTTTATAAATATTAGTGTATTTCTATAATTTTTTAAGATACATATTTGCAGATACATATTTGAATTAGCCATGATCATTTCAAATAGATATTTCAAACAGTATTTCAAATAGTTTCAATTGAGATATTCAATCGTAACACGTGCCAGTCGATATATATGAATATCTTTCTATGTGAATAGAATTTAAATTGAAATTGCTTTTTGAAATCAATTTTAAACTTTATAAAATTTTATATAATTTTTGTATAATTGTTTAAATAAATATATCTCTATGTAATATATTTTTTTATAATGTAACTGTTAAAATAACCAACGTTGCGCGTTTAAGTTTAGAAAATAGGTTGTTTGGATAAGAGTTAGGATGGTGGTGCGACGATAAATATGTGTCACGATATATATGTATATATACACACCATGAGCGCACCTCGTAAAACATCATACACCGGCGAACGGGAGAGATGGCAGAGAAGGAAGATGAATTATATCCGGTACGTCCCGTCGCAATTCTAAACGGAATTAACGATTGTGTTTTTAGCGTCTTCGGCCGTAATTAATCGAGGGATAAGTTGCCTCGAGTTTTCACTTTCGAATGGCATCGCGATAACGCATTCGCGCGACGATTCTATTTTTCTTTCCTTCCCTCTCTCTCTCTCGCTCTTTCAACACGCTCTACCTCTTTCTCTCTCAAAATATTCCCCCGCAATTCTAATACGGATAAACGATTTTTTCGGACATATCCGCGTTGTTATATGCCGGCGTTAATTGAAGAGCACACAGAGAGAGTGCGTTACCTCAAATCCCGCTTTTCACGATGAAAATGAAAACTAATATCGCTGTGCTTCTCTCCACTTTTTTTTTTTTTACCTTCGATATCGCGCAGATCTAGCGCGTGCGTATATGTAAATTACGGCCGAGTTGGACGATACTTTGGCGCGAATAGTAAATTTTGCATTCAATTGCAGTGGCGAACATTAATCTCGTCCGGTCTAAACGTAATGTATCGTTTCTCCCACGTGTATAATATGTCGCGATACACCGAATACGCGCGCATTCTATTTCTTTTTGATACGTGATATCGGCATGCAAATGTCAATATGGTAATTGGATTTATAAAAAAGAATGGCGGCGTATAATCGCGCTGAATTTTTTTACACGATCTCTTTATGCTAAACTAAACGTTAAAGTCCCTTTTTTCGTCGGAGTTACGTCGTTTTAAAATTTAAAGGGCTCGCGTTTACAATGGCGATCCGGAGAAAGAACATAGTTGCATAAATTGTAACCTAGTCCGTATAACGCGACAGGTTCTGGTTGCGTAACCATTTAATACGTAGTCGTCAACCGCAGCATGCCAGCGGATTACAAAATTTTAATTTTGCATCGCGTTCGCGATGCGACTTCCTCGAGCGTGACTCGAGATGGGGTGATTAATTGTGCTGCTGTACCTACATTTTAGAGTGTGTGTGCGCGAAATGTTGCGACATGCACATTGCGCAAATATTCCGGCACAAGTCCAGATATGTTTTTGCGGGATAGAACTTTAAATCGATCATCCGCAACTATATATCCGCTATTTGCCTATCATAAATGTCAAATACGTTACTTTTCGTCTAGAGAGAGGGAATGGAAAATATAACGTTCGCGCTGTAGTGTCTATAAAATATCGCGGTACGCTCTTCTATTAATCTTGTATACGAATTCTAAAAATTATACGAATACACAAATGGATAAATCATATTTTTTTCGTTCCCTTTCTCTCTCTTTTTCGACATCGAAAAAAAATGATCAGTTGTATAGACTTTTTGATATAGACTATAAAAGATAATATCCGCGTTGTGCTGACTTAATCAATGACTTTTCGGGCATGCACCGTTTGCACGTGCACGAATATCGGGCGAAACGAGCCTGTTATCCATGCGGTATGTTAACGATCCTTCGGACACAGTACCTAAATGGTGAAACGGTCAGAATAAATTGATCGTCTACATTTCATTTCACCATCGTTTATTATGGCACAATTAACGAGGCCGATGTCGAATTAATGGAAGAGCTTCTCCCGTCCTCTGCGGACCTTTCTAACGATCATAATGTAACCGATATGTCACCAGTCCGTGTACGTAGCAAACAGGTTTAGGAATATATCGACGACACAGCGACGAAACGACCGAGTTACGCTTTAATGATTGCCCCGCCATTATAATTGTTGACCGATCATCGTGCTGTGTTTGCACGATCCGTCATTATCCGCGTGTTATCGGATTATTTTTAATCATACATTTTAATCGTTTCAAACCGGATTTTGCATCGCCTGTCCTTCTCTTTCTCTCTCTCTTTTTTTCTCCCTCTGCGCGAAGATAGCGATGAGGATGAAACGATAATATGGTATTAAATAGTATTATATATTCGATGTCGGAGAAATAAATTCTCTCATTATAAAAGATTTCTAGTTCTTTTTCCGATCCATTTTTTTGCGATTTATTGGAACGACTACTCGGTCACTTCGTTTTCACGAACCATTGGGAAAAGTGCCCGCAGATTTTTCACGCGTCGATTGTTTCAAAGGATTATCCACGGGATATAAAAGTGTAGCGCGCACTGGATAGGAACGAAAATGCCGCGGCGATCAAGGGTATTCTCGATCGAGATTTTAATATGTTCCCATCAAAAATCTATTTCGAAAACCGGCGACATCTCATCGTTTTCGGTGCTTCAATATTACGCATTCGGTAATTATCGACCGGCACGCGCAATGTTTTTTTTTCCTCGCAAACCAAGAGCAATTTTTGTTGAAAACAAAATCGTGAAAATATGTAAATGCATTCTTGACAACAAACTCGATCAACTTTGCTATTTCGTTCAGATTTATTTTGATCTATCTATTTTCTATTTTGTTTGTTTGACAGCGTCAAGATGCAATATTTTATTGTTCCTTCGCGTTCTCTAATTTTTAGAGACTTTATATTGTTTTAAATTATTGATTAACAATTTAAATCAAAGCGAAGGCATTTGTTTCATTTTATAACTTATCATTACAAGAATACAGTTTTATTACAATTTTATATTATAGTGAGACAAAAGAAGTTGTTTCCAAAGACATCGATATGATAGCGTTTGCATCGAATAATATAGTGGCCTACGTGCGCTCAGCGGAATCTCTCTAGCTGTGCAGATAGATTTAGTGTCTGACTGCAAACTGTAAACGAATAGCGCAGCTAGGGAACGGATAGTATAGGAAGGAGCCTAAGTTTGAGTATAAATTCTCCGGCACATAGAAAGTGTACCTTCAGTTTCGTGGCACGAGAGTAGCGCTTTCGTTCCGCAAACAGTTTGATTGTGCGGTTACGTAGCCTGGCTATCGTATTACTTTATCCTTGCCTTTAATGCCCGCCTCATCTTCGCAGCGTGTCTCTTTTTCAAGGGAAAATAAATTTATCGCGCCTCACATAACACACCCTTCTATTATGTATATGATAGGAATTTTATTTCCTGATTAATCACATGCAAAAGTCATGTATTCCATGAAAAATTGTTTTTATAAATATTTTTCGGGTTTCAAAACATTCGATTAATGCTTCTTACAGTTATTGATCAATTATTTCAAAAATATAATAATCTAATAAAGAGAGAACACTTTTAAAAATATTTATGCTGTCGAAGTTTTGAGAAATATTTAAAAAATACTTCTTTATATTTTATTTGCATAGAAATATCAAGATATTAATCCTTTAATTTCTAATAATTTTCAATCTAATATATCTTATAAAAATATCTTTTATTTATTTTTGTTTAATTAATATATATATATATTTAATTTTTGTCTAACTAAAGAATTATTCGTCAGCGACAAATCATCAAAGTATTGAAATAAACGCGTACCTCTTTCCGCAAGGAATATCATTTCCCGAACAAGATATACATTATTCAATTTATATCAAAGCAAGTTTATCAGGACAAGTTTATTTAGGACAATCACGTCAAGTCTGTCGTGTTTTTTTCGCGAATTAAATGTTATAGTTTCTGAGAACAGGCGACACTGCTAGCGAGTTTGAGAATGATATATATCAATTCCCGGAGATCAACCCGAACGATATCCTTCCGCTTGCATTTCTCTCCTCTCCCCACAAGGCTCAGAAAGACGGTCAACCTTCGGGGTCGATCTTCCGGGCACGTTTCTGCAAAATATGGCTCCTTTAAACGCGCTGTCGCGGTAACGTAAGGCTGGGAGAACGACGCTTTTCAGAATCTTGGACCGAGAAATAAATCACGCTTCAGCTCCGAACACGGACGTGCCCTAATTCCGAACAGATGTTCCGGAAGCTGGATAAAGTAATCTCATATCTCCTTCACGAGTTATCCAGATTCAAGTCTTACGAGATGAATAGCTTTTTTTTTGCGTCGCCGAGAGTTTTCAAGATTAATATACGAAGTTTACAAACAAACGCACTCAGATTATCCAATCTGGTCAAATTGCCTACAATCTTTGCTCGTGTTTTTAATCCGCACGCGTAGTAATACCCAGAGTGAGTGTTAATGAGACCAATTTCACGAGATTGTCAGATTAACACGTGCGCGCGTGGAATCCTCCGTACCTTAATATCCCTGCCGTAGAATGCGGGACTACGCGTAATATCAATAAACCATCAGCAAGAACAATGCATGAATAGCTTACCATCTACCTCTCTAAACCAGCTTAAGATACGTGAGCGCGGGGGAGCGCGAATATATTCGGCTATCACGAACTGCAGGAGTTATACTACGATGGCCATGGTATTACGGGGGGCAAATGAAGTTACGAGAGGTTGCGGTTTGCTTGGGAAGGCCCATGTACCGTTCGCTATAACGACGAATACCTCCGCGTCGTTTACCCGCTCATATTCGCATTAAGCCCATCCCGAATGCGACGAAAACCGCTTTGCCGAAAGTGGAATCTGGCTACTTGGCCGATAATATTCGAGTTGACATCATTCACTATTGATCAATTATCCGAATGTCATTAATATCTCTGTCGAAAACAATCGATGCTCAAAAAGATTGATTTTTCTTCGAATAATAAATCCGTGAGCGTCGAGGTCGAGATATAATCTGTGTTACAGGTTGTTGAAAAATCGACATCTTTTCGCGATCTTCTAAACTTCAAGAATGAACACGGAGAGCCAAACTTTTATTTCCTATTTAAACTCAACAAGTAGACTCTTTGTTTTAACAGAATTTTATTTCCGAGAGCTTTTACTTATATACTATTAAGTCGTACTATTTAACGTTGAGAATTAAAAAGTTGCAACAAAATGATTTCTTTTGACACTCTTTTATAAAGATCTTTATTTCAAATTTAAAGTGAAGAATCCGCTTTCGATATTTAATATATAATAAAAAAGTATAAATACAAGCGTTCTCCAATGACTCGCTTTCTATCGCGCGCTTTTTAACGATTAGATGCTCCATATTTGATAATTTCGCACTTGCGTTTATCTCTCGAAAGTTTTATCGGGCTGTGCTCGGAAATAAGCGGAAATCTTCTCAACTGCGGCGAACAAAGACGCTTCGGCGACAATTTTCCGCCCTATTAGACGCACTTAAGACGCCGGCACTACTGTTAGGCGGTTTACAAGCACAAGTGTCTTTTTCGGGGCAAAGACACTTTCCGCGCCGGTACAAGTCGTGATATGCAAAGGAGGACAACGGGAATTACCGTTGTCTGCGTTTTCCAAAACGCGGAGGGTTTCGCGATATGCAGATCTCGAGAGGAGCTTCGCGGTCGTGCTTCATCCCCTCGTGTTAACCCTCATCTAACTACGACCCGCCGCTATCATGGCTCGTCTAGCCATTAGGCCCGCACGTAGCCATCGCGTCAAAGTGGTGCGCGACGCGACGTGGTTGGCGTCCCTTGCCAAACGATAACTGCGCGATTTCCCCTCCGCTCTCTCTCCTTCTCGCGAGTCATTCCCGGACTGACGCTAAAGTAGTCTACGTAAAAGGGACGGAGAGACGCATAATGAGGAAGAATGTACGACAAAGAGGAAAGTGTCATTTGTAGAGATTTGTTCGAAACTACGCTCGCTTTCATCACTTGAAAATCCTGTTTAATTTGCGCGGAAGCGAAATTAGCGCATTGCATAACGAACAGATCTACCAGATTTTCGACGAAATCGCTATTGTCGATCATTTAGCAGAAGAGAAATATATGACGGAGCTTGTTGAAAAATCACGAAAGCGGATTATTTTATACTTCTCGATTGTTTCAATTAAAAAATATTTTCGAAAAATACTTTTATGATAGCATCGTTATCAGAATAACAAGTGGAATCATGGAATTATAAATATCTGATCGGGATAGCTGACAATATTTCCAGTAGAAAAAATAAAAATAAAAGAAAACAAAGAGACATATAATATATAATACCAGAATAAAATTCAATAAAAATAAACGCTTTGAGTAAATCAAAGTAAAATCAAAGTTATTATCATTTCCCGCGTCGGGATAAGTCAGATTTAATGGCAGAAACACTGCAGAACACTAGCGGATCCTGACGTCGATAATGGGGGGGGGGAGGGGTGCAAAATTATTTTATTTAATATTTTTGGTTTCATGATTAGCTTTTATTCCAGGATCAACGACGTCGATAGCTCTTTAATGTTTGTTTTTCTTTATTTATATTTTTTAAACAAATTCAGCAAAACTGTTTCTTTTCATTTGCAAGGGGGGTTACCCCCCCCCCCCCCACAGGATCCGCCAGTGTATATATATATATATATATATATATATATATATTATATAGATCTAAAGAATTTCGCCTAATTATTTTCGTACAACGAAATTATCTCATCATTTCGTCCTATGTCTGACTTAATCTAAACTTAACTCCTTGAATGCGTAATGAGTATAATTTCCAGTGTATCTTATACTTTTATATATATATATATACATATATATATGTAATATTATATAGATATAATATATACCTATTACATATATATTATATAGATATAAAAAATTTTACCTAATTATTTTCGTGCAATGAAATTATCTCATCATTTCGTCCTATGTCTGACTTAATCTATACTTAACTCCTTGAATGCGTAATGAGTATAATTTCCAGTGTATCTTATACTTATATATATACACTAGCGGATCCTGATGTCGTTAGCTCTTTAATGTTTTTCTTTATTTATATTTTTTTAACAAATTCAGCAAAACAGTTTCTTTTAATTTGCAAGGGGGGGTTTACCCCCCCCCCCCAGGATCCGCCAGTGTATATATATATACATATATATATATATATTATATTATATAGATATAAAGAATTTCTCGCCTAATTATTATCATGCAACGAAATTATCTCATCAATTCGTCCTATGTCTGACTTAATCTACACTTAACTCCTTGAATGCGTAATGAGTATAATTTACAATGTATCTTATATATACATATTGTATATATTATATAGATCTAAAGAATTTCGCCTAATTATTTTCGTACAACGAAATTATCTCATCATTTCGTCCTATGTCTGACTTAATCTAAACTTAACTCCTTGAATGCGTAATGAGTATAATTTCCAGTGTATCTTATACTTTTATATATATATATATATATATGTGTGTGTGTAATATTATATAGATATAATATATACCTATTACATATATATTATATAGATATAAAAAATTTTACCTAATTATTTTCGTGCAATGAAATTATCTCATCATTTCGTCCTATGTCTGACTTAATCTATACTTAACTCCTTGAATGCGTAATGAGTATAATTTCCAGTGTATCTTATACTTATATATATACACTAGCGGATCCTGATGTCGTTAGCTCTTTAATGTTTTTCTTTATTTATATTTTTTTAACAAATTCAGCAAAACAGTTTCTTTTAATTTGCAAGGGGGGGTTTACCCCCCCCCCCCCAGGATCTGCCAGTGTATATATATATACATATATATATATATATTATATTATATAGATATAAAGAATTTCTCGCCTAATTATTATCATGCAACGAAATTATCTCATCAATTCGTCCTATGTCTGACTTAATCTACACTTAACTCCTTGAATGCGTAATGAGTATAATTTACAATGTATCTTATATATACATATTGTATATATTATATAGATCTAAAGAATTTCGCCTAATTATTTTCGTACAACGAAATTATCTCATCATTTCGTCCTATGTCTGACTTAATCTAAACTTAACTCCTTGAATGCGTAATGAGTATAATTTCCAGTGTATCTTATACTTTTATATATATATATATATATATATATATATATATGTGTGTGTGTAATATTATATAGATATAATATATACCTATTATATATATATTATATAGATATAAAAAATTTTACCTAATTATTTTCCTGCAATGAAATTATCTCATCATTTCGTCCTATGTCTGACTTAATCTATACTTAACTCCTTGAATGCGTAATGAGTATAATTTCCAGTGTATCTTATACTTATATATATACACTAGCGGATCCTGATGTCGATAGCTCTTTAATGTTTGTTTTTCTTTATTTATATTTTTTAAACAAATTCAGCAAAACTGTTTCTTTTAATTTGCAAGGGGGGGTTAACACTCCCCCCCCCCCCCAGGATCCGCCAGTGCGGCAGAGTATAGATTATTAACACGCCACAGCCTTGATGTAACTCACCACAGAATTATTATACGCACAACATCTCATAATTAGCCCGGTAAGGCCTACTTAGGCGGAGACCCCGATAAAATTTCCAATCTGTATCACCCTTTTCGTCCGTGAAAACGATCCCGTATGACAAACAACCATAAGTATCGCCGGGGAAGCTCGGTCGCGGTTCGCGCACCTTCCCGCGGGAACGGAGCCAGAAATATTATTGTAGAACGTGTATAGCCGACGGTACAACATTCACCGTAGGATGAACCGTCTCGTAACGCATCCTGTGCAACATGGTGAAACGACCGCGGTAAACGAGACACAGGGAGCGGCGACGGCATCTTCGTGTCTTCGAGTTGCAGCTTCTCTAGTCCGTGCTGCACGAACGGTGTTCTCGCAGTTACGCGGGATGATTGTTATAACTGCACTTTGCAGATTAGCAGAAACTACAATCGGACAAAGTTAGACAACCGCCCTCTCATTCAGACGAGAATGGTGGAGGAAATGCAAAAAGACGATATTTTTTTTCACAAAGCATTTCGTATCATTATATAAAAGCGCGATGTCTTCGTATTAGGCCACAGAATATATCGTGAACATTTATATACATATCGTTGGCATTTATATACATTTATGTCAATATAAAATATTTTTTTGTAAAATTAATTTACAAAATTTTTTTAACAAATAAATTAGTCATGTGTTGTATTTATTCTTATATGATAATTTATGTTATGAATTAATTAACGGTGATTACTAGATTATTACTAATTATTAAATATTTTTTATTTTTTTCAGAACTTGAAAAAAAGATTGACGGAAAGCAAGAAGGAAAGGGAAAAGAGGATGATGCAGTTGCGTCACGGAGGGGAAACGCGAGTGAGTACTGCACAAGCTTATCCTAATTGCCAGTAATAAAAGCTTTTTATCGGGCACAGTTATGCTTTCGTTCGCTTCGGTGGCCACTATTATCTCTCGCCTTGCCGCCGGCGAAAAAATAATATCTAACCAGTATGCGGGGACAGACGGACTTTGCGGATGGCGTCTATTGCCGCGCGAGGGGCGAATTTGCTCGTGAGAAATTATGTCTCGGCCGCCAGTTCTTGCGGAGGTTATCCGAAAAAAGCGCGCCAGAGAGTAAAATTTTATGCATGAATAAAAATTGCTAACTGCACTTCTCTACGTCGATTTGTTCTGATTTATCAACAAGCTGGCCCGAAGCCAGCGCGCGAAACACTGAATATAAAAAGATGATATTTATTGCTATCTGTCGCCGAGTTAACGGAATAATAATGTTGAATGACGAAACGCGCGAACATCATATTCCGTAATATATTTTACTTTCTCAGTCATGTTATACGTCTAACGCAACGACGATGTGTTATTGCTAATAGAAAATTACTGTACGCGAAATTGATAAATTTTAGAACAGAATTCAAGATAACAAATGCTACAGTGTTATCGAGATTTATTCGTTAATTTGCATTGTTCCCAAAGTGTTGCCAAAAGAGAGAGAGAAGTGGGTCGCGTGACGAAATATAATTGTTGGCGTTATCGAGTGCTTTTCGCGCTCGTTTTCAGAATAAACAGATGGGGAGAATCGGTCGAAGTTAGTTTCAACTGATGTTGTGCGTCCAACACAATAGACCTTTTGCCGGCTTGTTTATTAAGGCCGTTTCGCTTTTAATAAGCTGGAACCGGCCGCCTTCGGTGGACGCGCAGGAAGATCCCTGACGCTCGTTAAAGTCGCGGTTTCACGCTGACCAACTTTTATTAGATTCAACGGCGTGTCCGCCGGCTGTGTGTTGTTAAAGCCCGCTAAGTTATGCCAGCCTGTTAACCCCGGTGTCGGCCGTAACAACCGGCTATTTTCCCGGACACTTTTCCGCCCTCTAATGGAAAGTTCAGTCATCATCTACCGTAAGACAAAGGGTGCCCACATCGTAGGGAATAAAATCCAACGGGATATTCCGCACTGTTGCATAATTCGTATCTCCCTTGTGAAATTTTAAACATATATTAATTTATTACAAGATTTTTAATCACATTTAATTTATAAAATATTATCTTATAGACATTGTATTTTTTTATAATACATTTCAATTAATTTGTAGAAATATACTTTAATTTATTTATTTTGTAATTCGAAGAATGCGTTAAAAAAATTTATTATTTAAAATCTTTATAAGTCTATGAATCTTTATAAATTTGTATAGAACGCATGAGATGATTAATGAGTAATTATTGTTATTTTTTTTAATAGGTACTTTAGACACCCTTTGTTGTAAGCATATATCGCACGCGACAATATAAAGCTACCGAATATCTGTGAATTGAGCATTTTACAGAGAGCAAAAAAATACTCGAACCATAATTCGCGTGATATACCCGTGTAGTGAACATTCAGATAAGTTAATTACCTTTACAAACATAAATAACGACAATTGCATCCGATAAACGAATCGCAGGCGACCCTCCGCGCGTTCCCTTCGTCTCCCGGCTTCTTGCGACACTTTTATATGACTGCGATCATGATATTTTTACGCAATGTTTTATCTCGTATTTCCACCATGAACAAGTATTAGAATATATACGAGCGTTTCAGTCAGCTTTAATCATCGCGATAAAGCGTACTGCGCTCGCGGGCGTCCAATTACGATATAAAAATTCGATTAAGTCGGAATATCTGTAAATTTATTTATTTTAAAGCAATTTTTAACTTTTTTTTTTTATAAACATGGAATGTAATGAAAGGTAATGGCGCATGCAAGACACATATATATTGAAAATAATTTTCAACCGTGTCACACTTTTTTGTACCTGTTGTCTGTCACTTATCGTCCATCTGGACGACGCACGTGATCTCTTTCCAAATATTCTCAACGCGCTTTTCTGTCCGTCCTCCGGCAGCGTCGCATGACCTTCTTCGCTCGAGTGGCAATTTTTTTTGTCTCGACCCTGGGGGCAAAAGTCGCAGGTTCTCGCAAGCTGTGCGCGATGGCCGATCTCGCGGTAAGCCGTCTTTTATTAGTTTGACCAACAGCGGTTCGCTTTCCTTCCTTCTCTGCCGCCGAGACCCGATCGTCGTTCCCTCGTTCCGTAGGAAAAGAGCCAACGGGCAGAAAAAATGACCGACTTTATCTTTTCTGGATATGTACGACAGATTTATACTGTCACCGTACTTGTCGTGTATCTAAGAAATACCATGAATACTGGGAATGTATACCGTCGAGATTGTGAGATAACCGATAAAAGTAACGTGTTTTCGCTCGCGATCGTTTTATTGAACGTTGAACGGAAGGGAAGAATAATAAATTATACGCGAGCCTGATTTCTCTTCTACGTGCAAAAAAAAATATCGGGAATTATGAACCGGTCTTCTTTATACAACATCGTATATATATTAGATTTTCTGTACAAACCAGGGAGCAATTTTCAATGCGAAAGCACTCTGGCACCTCGCAGCTCGAGCATATGTGCGCATCGAATTCGGCGTGCGTCTCTAATAGAGCGGTTAGATACCTTTAATGGAAGTCACGGCGGAGTTAATTGAAGTGTGCTGGCAATTAACTCACCTCGGGGCCGATTATTCATGCCTCGATTCCGATTTCGTATGATAATTCGTTTGCCGCATTGACTACGTTAATTACTAAACGGAGTTTGTGTGTAACCGCTTTCGAAACTCTCGTACGGGATGGAGAGAGAGCGTATACAGAGCAATTGGCCGGGGCTCGTTAACGGAGGCTTCGTCGAACCAAGTAACGTCGCAGTAACGTAAATGACTCCTCGCTTTTCCGTAAGAATGCCGCGAGTGTCGTATCGTGAGACGGGATATTTGCGGCTACGATAATTGAGACCGATATAGAACGAGAAAACCGATCACCGGTAACGATCGCGTTATTGTAACGTTGTTGTCGTCGCGTTTCACAATGAATGTTCTTCTCAACTTCTACTCTGTACAATTCAGACTACTCATACATATATGTATATACACAGACGGCCTCTTTTCAATTTATCTCTGTTAGAAGAACCGAGAGCGCGGTGTAAATTGAAATTACACGATCACACTTGTCCGAGCGTCGCAGTCTCCATTTCGAGGTTCATTCACGCGCGAATCTCCACTACCGATCACTTAGCAAGCGTGAAAATTACATCGAGGACGGAAAATGGAAAATAGTGAAGGAGATAGAGAGAGATAGAGCGATCACGTTCGCGTTCACAAATTATAGCGCGAATGTCGATGTTCTGTGACAGTTAAGCGCAGAAGAACGGTCCCGAGACCACCGATCCGCAATATTTTTCACTGATAACCGATCGACCGTCGCATTTTCGTCTGATATACGGCCGGACCCTACTTTTCTCGTCGTGTGCACACGTCTTCTCGTAAAGGGTATACCCATGAGTATAGGAGGAGAAAAAGAGAGGAAAAGAAGTATACATATATATAGAGGGAGAATGTTACGGAAGAGAGGCGAGAGAACGCACGGTGAAAGATAGTATAAAACGAAAGAGTCTCATAGCCGGCAATCTCGACGTCTCCCTCCCATTTCGAAATATCGTCTCTATACACTTAGCTAGATATCTGAGAATCTATAGCCTCGTAATTGATCGTAAAGAGCGCCAAACTGCTCGTGCAACGAGCGTCGCACGATAGACGGAAGCGACGAAGGAGAGAGAAAACGGGAGCTTGAATCAAGGAAAAAGAAGTAAAGAATGATTATAGAAGGGGTGAGGTCGGGGAAAAAGAGAGAAAGATAGAAGAACGCAACACCAACCGCTCGTTTCACAATTTTCGCCGAGTGACTCTCCGCGAGACCGGAGTGCGTTTTGCGCGCAAAGAAAAAAGCGCGTTTCCGCGTCCCTCAGTGTACATTGCGCTTCTCTTTCCGTTTCTTTTTCGCTCCTCGTTTCACGACGAAACTCGGATAACGCGAAATTGTCGACTTCGTCCGTTATTCAAAAGATATTCGAAAAAACGCTGCGTGCGCGCGCGATAAGAAATTCTCTTTCAAGCTTAAAGTTTATTATGCTTCATGTTTGCAGTCTTTTAAATAAAATATATACATATAAAATTAAATCTTAATATGCAAACAATTATGAAAAATGAGAATTTTTTACATAAAAACAACTATGTCAATTTTTATCATTATTGCAATAAATTATGCAATATAACTGATTGATATTATATGTAATTATTGCGTATATATATATTATTATTGAGAGTACTAGCGGATCCTGACGTCGATAATGGGGGGGGGGGTTGCAAAATTATTTTATTTAATATTTTTGGTTTCATGATTAGCTTTTATTCCAGGATCAACGACGTCCATAGCTCTTTAATGTTTGTTTTTCTTTATTTATATTTTTTAAACAAATTCAGCAAAACTGTTTCTTTTAATTTGCAGGGGGGGGTTACCCCCCCCCCCCCAGGATTCGCCAGTGTGTATATATATATATATTACATAGATATAAAGAATTTCTCGCCTAATTATTTTCATGCAACGAAATTATTTCATTATTTCGTCCTACGTCTGACTTAATTCTACTCTTAACTCCTTGAATGCGTAATGAGTATAATTTACAATGTATCTTATACATACATATTGTATATATTATATAGATATAAAGAATTTCGTCTAATTATTTTCGTGCAGCGAAATTATCTCATCATTTCCTCCTATGTCTGACTTAATCTAAACTTAACTCCTTGAATGCGTAATGAGTATAATTTCCAGTGTATCTTATACATACATATTGTATATATTATATATATATAAAGAATTTTGCCTAATTATTTTCGTACATGAAATTATCTCATCATTTCATCCTATGTCTGACTTAATCTAAACTTAACTCCTTGAATGCGTAATGAGTATAATTTACAGTGTATCTTATACATACATATTGTATATATTATATATATATAAAGAATTTTGCCTAATTATTTTCGTGCATGAAATTATCTCATCATTTCATCCTATGTCTGACTTAATCTAAACTTAACTCCTTGAATGCGTAATGAGTATAATTTCCAGTGTATCTTATACATACATATTGTATATATTATATAGATATAAAAAATTTCGTCTAATTATTTTCGTGCAGCGAAATTATCTCATCATTTCGTCCTATGTCTGACTTAATCTAAACTTAACTCCTTGAATGCGTAATGAGTATAATTTCCAGTGTATCTTATACATACATATTGTATATATTATATATATATAAAGAATTTTGCCTAATTATTTTCGTGCATGAAATTATCTCATCATTTCATCCTATGTCTGACTTAATCTAAACTTAACTCCTTGAATGCGTAATGAGTATAATTTACAGTGTATCTTATACTTATACACTAGCGGATCCTGACGTCGATAGCTCTTTAATGTTTGTTTTTCTTTATTTATATTTTTAAACAAATTCAGCAAAACTGTTTCTTTTAATTTGCAAGGGGGGGGCTTTGATCCCCCCCCCCAGAATCCGCCAGTTTGAGAGTATAAACGGATAATAGCAACAGCGATAATAATGAAGAATATATAAAGATGTTTTTTTATCGTTAGAGTCATTTATATTATATTTTTTCTTATTCCTTATTTCAGAGAATCAAATAATTTCTATCGATTGTACTGTAGATATATTCGTTATTATTTGACACCTGCAGTTAATTGACTCGTTCACCGACCTTTAGTTTCTTCGCAAATACTTTGAAAAAATTGGGTCGTACGAAGCGGATCCTTTCGTATCGAACGTTAGCTCAACGTTGATGTTTCAGTAATAGTTTTACATCCGCGCAATTAACCGATTACCATCGTTAGTTCTTGCATCGAGTGAGCTGGATCATTAGGCAAACCAAACATTTTTCTTTCGTCTCGAAACCCGGGCACCTTGCAAACACGATTTAAAGAACGACAAGAGAGCATCGCGCGATCGATCTTAAAAAGAATCAATTCCTGGAAGATGAGAGTAAATACGAATAGAGTCGTTCCTGTTTCTTACTCACATTATTATATTTTTATTTTTCTTCGCATAAAATAATATATTGAAATAATTTTTACATAAATTAATCGCTCCTATTTAAATTCTGTTAATGATATACATTGTATGAAATTTTTGTACAGAATGTTCGGGAATAGACGCACTTAGTGAACAAGGCTCTGTTAAAGACTGGAAGCTTAAATTCAATTGAATGTTCTTGTACAGTTTTTATAATTTATTAAAATTATAAAATCTTTTTGTTTTTTTTTAATTAGTCAATCAAGCGATTTTCCTTTTCTTTACAGCTTGACACTATGTATACAGACGTCGTTACATAATTAATGCGCGTGTGCATAGAGACGGTATTAACGGAGAAGAAATTCGCGAATATATACATTCAGCAAGTTACCGTAATAATTACGTAAAGAGTGCGAACTCGTATATACGCTCTGCGAGAAACAGACGGAACTGCCGGTAGAAACATGCCAGACCAATATCCGCGCTCTGCCTCCTAAGTCATGCGTTTAAATTACCTTATTATGAGGCAGGGCTGTCATAATTATGAGCGCGCGCGGCACACGAAGCCGAGAGAGAGAGAGAGGGAGAGAAAGAAGGGTGAAGGGGGTGAGTATAGGGGTTGCTGCCACCAATCAAGGAGGAAGGGAAGGGGGACCAGACCGGATCGTGGGTGGAGTGATAGAGTAATTAACATCCAGTCAACTCCAGACCGTGCCAATAATTTCCTACCTTCCTTCACCTGACTGACTCGGCGCGCTTCGCTCCAGCAGCGCGAACGGCGGGGAAATATTCCGCATTCCTGGCGCAAAACTGCTTTCCTCGGGGAAAGTATTCTCCCGCCGACGTTTTCTCGCGAGGGGGCTCGACAGAAAGGCAACAAAGGAAAAGGAAAAAAAGGACGCTTATTGCGCACAGTCGGAGACACCTTCTTCTTTGAGAGCGTCCAGCAAACGCGCAGCTGTAATAATTGCGTATTAATTTTTGGATAGTGCTGTAATTTTTATCGAAACGCGACGTGAATCCTAATGGTAGGGTTGAGAGGCCTCTGGTTGCATCGTGAAATCGAAATCCAATCTAGCAAAATCTTTATCTTTATTTATGTACGTTGTGAGAGCTTTTAACATTTATTTCTGACATTTTATTCTGTTATAAAAGATATCTCGAAATCCGCGCACTTCTTTTTATCCATACATTTTTCGATCAATTCACACAAAGTTCGTTTTTCTTTAACAAAAAAATATTGTAGTATTCATAACTAAATATAATAAAGTATAGATGGTTATAAAGCATGGTTTATACGAATATATGACGCAATGTGCAAGATATTTTTTTTTAGTTATTACAAATGATATTTATATGCATATTCGTGTATCGCACACAAATTTTTATTTACACCATCCAAATAATATTTAGATGGCATTTTTCAGTATTATTGAATTTTTATCTCTAAAAAGATTCTCGTCAAAAAGATTTTACAACACATCGAGAATTTTGCAAAAATAGAATAAAATTATAATTAAAACGAATATGCAATTTTATATGTATAATGTAGCTATATGATATTTCTTTCTGCGTTGACAATATTATTCCTTAAATGTTGCAAAGCGTTCGTGCAGAAAAATACATCTACTTCTGCCATAAAGAAGATATCTACCCTTCTTTCTCGTACTAAAGTGACAAGAAATGTACAGGATTTGCAGCCATATGGTAAAGTAACGCCTATATTCTCACGATGAAAATTCTCACCGGAAATAGGTCTTTATGTCTCACAAATCTCTCTCGCATTCGCGTAAACGGATGCACTTACGTGGTTATATGGATAAAGCACGCTACTCTCTGTAAGCGAGCATATTTATACCGCTAATACGGTACGCGCATTTGTGCAATTATATCTTAAATGTATGCAGAAAATGTACTTTCTCTACATTTGCTAACTTTACATTAATATTAACGTTGAATAATACACAATCCTATTATGCTTTATACTTTATACAAAATACAGTGATATCTACACACGAAATAAATTTATTTTCTATTTCGTTGAAATCTGTCAAAACGTATTACATCTAATATATAAAAAAGTCACAAAAAATAAATATTAATAATTTAATGCTAAGTGTGTGAAGAAAAGAATTTCTATATATTATTAACATATTCTATTTAACAAGTCTTACGTGTGTTATTACAAAATATTAAACATAAAATAGGAAGATCATAAAAAGAAATGATAATAATTTAATATTTATAATTAGAGATAGAAGATTCACGAAATCAATTTTTGTCGTTATTAAAAAATTTATTCGATATTATCAGTATATCAATATCTATTTTACAAAACAAAAATTTTTTATTTATCTCGAATAAAGTTTCTATATATGCATCTCTTTGTCGATGGCATATTTATGACGCATGACAAACAGAATCTATCCGTCAATTGAATTCCCATGTAGGAGTAGCGCTTTTCTCAACGTATAAATAGCATATGAACTTTTTCTGATCGCTTTGTTACAAAGTTCCGCGAAACATGTACCTACGCTTCTGTAGGCTAATCCACATAGCGCGTGTTCCTCGGTTTCGCGTGGACGGTAACAGATACTACTTGGCGAGGCGCGCGAGAAACGGTTGGAGACGCATAGGTATGTCCGTACGCGAGTTTATGAGGGCATAACTTAGGACCAAGTATGCGACGGAGGACACGGAAATTCCGAAGTTCTCGGGATCTCTAGCCGCCTCCGTCTCCACCGCGTACGCTCTTCCTGTTTGCCTCGGCGAGCGCGACTGGCGAACGTGTTGCTCTCGCAGCCACGTGTCTACGGATGACAACAAAAGCCAATTATTCAGCCGTAATGTCGCGAATGCACAGATAATTTACTCTACAGTTAAAATTAAATTAATGTGTAATTGACCGAAAGTTGGAAAATGTTAATCACGACGTGGTAGAAAAGTATATTTGAACGATGAATAATATATTGTAACTGAAAAATTATTGGACTTAATTGTTGCTTTGTCTCGTGAAATTTTGATAATTATATGTCTAAAATTAAATCTAAAATAAAAAAAAATATATATATATTTATAAGCTGAAAAATATTAATGACACTGTTTTAAAACGGATAGAAAGCTTGTTGAGATATCTAAAGGATAATATCAATGATACGCAATATCGTTACGCGAAGCTAAAAAGACTATGTATAGATAAGTCTCCGGGTCGCTTTCGAGAATCAACATTGTGGCGATGCGGGGAGTGAAGGATAAAATGGATAAGAGTAGATGGCAAAAGGGAGCAAGGACCGATCTCATTCACGACACATGAGATCCAGTCTAGTTTCTAGTCCTTCGCGGTCCGCCCTTTCGGACGACAAACAAAAGCTAATGCACTTCTGCTGGATAACTACTAACACTCCTTAGAGTCGTTCCTCTTTCTTCTTGATGTCCTTCTGCCTCTCTGCTCACCCATTATGTCGCTTTTCTCTCTACTTCTTTTGCCCGCCTATATACCTATCCTTCCCTCTTTCCTCTTCATCCCGCTCGACAGTTAACTGGAGCAGCAACAGAATCAGATGCCTTTTCTATTCGCGTCTTCAAAAATGTCGCCGGTCTATTCCGAACAAATTCTTTTGCCGTCCTCTTTATCTGATTTTATTTCATAATAGGTTACGATTGCATAATTGATGTTGAAGCTCAGTGATATAAGAGGATTATTTTTGCAAACGATGGGTAACCTTTATATTTTACATCACCGAATCAATTTTTGAGATAATTTTTGCCATAAAAGGCAGAAAAATAGAAATGTGTAACGAAACGACGTTTGAAATATTAAATAGAATATCCAAAGATCAAGAAACGTATCTTACGAACGACAATAACTAATTTATTAAGATTACGAAGGGAATGCAAAGAAATGAAAAACGGATAAAAGAATTGATTATTCATCTCTAATTGGGACTTAGCAGCGCAATAATTTAGACTCGCCAGATCGGCCGCAGAAACGGCAGTACCGTGAAACAAGCAGCGAGCGTTGAATAATGCATTATGGATAACGAATAATGGAACAAAAAGGTGGACCGTTAAAGAGAGAGGATAAGGGGTTGAGGACGTGCCGCGGAATTCTAGAGATTTCACGAGAAAGGAGATGAACCCACTTAATGTTTTGCATTTCCAAGACTGCGGAACAATATTCCGTCATTTTCTTTCGGAAATCATACGACTCTGTAAATAAAAAGTACAACGTAAAATATGAATGTTCACTTGTTAGAAAAACCAACGTGAATTATTTTTTGTTGTTATATAATATTTAATGCAGTTGAATTTTTGCGAATACTACAGCGTAAAAGAGCAGAGACATTCAACGCGTTGGCCGATTACAAGCGCGATTCTTTCGATCTCGTGTTGTAGAAAGCTATAAAAATTCAGTAAAAAGGGTGGGAACCTCGAAGAACATGTGACGCATACGAAGAATAAAGCGCGTCGACTAACTGCGTGTTTACAAAACAACGCGAACGTATGTACGTTTTATAATGTCACTGCCAGACGACCACGCGCGTGAACTTTATTCGCGCGCTACGCCGTTTTATTCGTTTTGTTTCGGTAACAGCAGAAAATTTTCTCCAATTACGGCCGGAAGCACGCGCGTGTTGCGCATACTTTCTCGCGGAGATAAAATCCGCGGCCAAGCCCCCTCGCGCCTCGTGTTCATAAAACATATTTAAACGGCATTCTCCGAATTTGTGCGCCGCGCACTGAGGAAATAAATTTATGAGCCGCTTGAATAGAAATATATGCCGCGCATTTTAATTGATCGCGCGATATTTCATTGCGATATAGGTATATTTTACGGTCGAGTGGGACGTACACGTGTAAACAGATCGCGGAATTAGTCTCGCTGCGGCTCACGAGTACATCATTTCGGCAGCAACTATTTATCGATTGGCAGAGCGGGGTCGTAATATTAACGCGTAATACATAATATCGGTAAATATTGTTTCATCGTGAAATGACATATAATAGATTCATACGGCGGAGAAATATTAACTCACGTATTTAAGCAAAACGTTTGAAGTATCTGGAATTATATTCCGGAGATTAATTAATTTTTAAATTATTCTTAACTTAATAACTCTATTAAAACAAAATAGTTATTCGCATAACAGAGCAAAGGGAACATTTCGTTATATGCATGCACACGCTCGCCAAGTAAAAGCGATTCTCTAATTAAATTCTGCTGCGATGGTTCGATAAAACATGAAAGGGTAAGAGTGAGCTAACGTGAAGTACGAAATCGTGACGGCTTCTCTGCCAGCTCTCCGATGTCACGAGCCGATTTAATAGTAGCTATAGTGTTTGCCGATTGACAGAAGCTCCCGAGAGCGCGCGGGGGATGGGTTCTTGTCCCACTTTTCATTCGTTCCGATCGATCGCCCCGGTATTAAGTGCGTATTACGAGGTGATTAATTTGACACTTCTGCCGCGTCCATCCCCTCATCTCCCATTTGGCACGTAGCCTGGGAGATAAATGTGCCCCTGGACTAATCATTTTCTACATTTAAATCAATACTCTAAAATATTCGCAGAGTGCAGATATATGTTCATATCGTTTATCATGATGATTAGAAAACTGCAGAAATTGCAGTTTATTTGCAAATAAAAAATAGAGAAAGAAAAAGAGAGAGAGAAAGAGTATATCGGAGTGATATGATGTATAGAATTGCAATTCAACATGTGTTAATTCAAACGAGACATGAAATGCGATATATCACTGAATTGAGTCGCTCAATATATTGAAGGAAGCCGCAAAATTCGATTGATCAAATGTTATATCAGAACACAACAAATACGCGGTATTTAATTTTGCTTTTCAACACGGGATCGCGCATCGAAATTTAATAGAACAAAAACGGAACGCACCAGTAAAGTCGTAATGCTAATGAAATATTGTACAGAAATACAGGTTGTGATAGGCGCAGTTATACTGAACAGGACAATATTCTTTGTTGAAAACTGAAATGGCTTTTCTTTACCGAGATTTAATTGGATATTATTTATAGTATATTCTACAATATTCTACAGTATTCATCTTGGTACTATGTTATGTTCAATAAGTAAAAATTCTAACAAGATTTGTCTAAAATTAGTTAAAAAATAAATAATTTGTAGAAAAACAGATTTAATTGCAGACATATGTAATTAGATATTTGCATTATATAGAAATATATAGAATACATTATATTATTCACACAATTCTTTGTGCAACCGTGTGTCTCGTGTTGCGAAAACGCGTTGCCCATCCGTCGTCCACAAAATTAAGGTAATGTTCTAATTAACGCAGAGCGCTCGTTATTTCTTCGAGTACCGCGAGCAAACCACACATTCTCGCGGGATAGATATTGTCCAATTAAAGCGTCGCTCGCAATCGGGGACTAGAGAGAAAGAGAGAGAAGTCGGTAAAACGCAAGAGAGACGATATCGCTAAGCATATATCGAGAAGTCAGTCACTATGAGCTACCATAAAAGTTTGAGTGCGTCCCTTAATGTGGTATTCGCATAGGAGTAAACCCCAGGGAGAGCGGCCGCCCCGAGAAAGGGTCGACTGAAGAAAAAAAGTCATAACTGCCTTGGGTTCATGGCAGCCCGTTCCGCTGGGCTGCCTCCTCTCTTCCAGTTTCTTTCATGATTTTCTTTCTCTCTCTCTCGCTTTCTCTTTTTCTGCTCACACCCCGCCGTTTCCCTGCGAGGTAGGTTAGATTTTTCCAAAAGCTCTCTGTCATCGTTGAGCTTTTCAGACTTTTTCTGTAGCGCTCCGTTAAGTAAGGTATACATGTTGTTCTCTCCTTCTTCTCTCTTTTTCCGCTTTCCTTCTTGTTATTCTAAATTCATTGCATATTTATGTAATAATTATGTAAATCGTTTACTTATATAAGATTCATCAGCCCATTTACTTTCAAATTATTACTTTCAAAATGGTATCTCGATATGCAATGATCGATACAACCGTTTAATACCGATGATTTATTTTACTTTTAAAATTGCTCTTAAAATTTGCGCTTATTAAATATAATACTACTAAAATTTTTTAAATTTCCGTTGCAATGTGATTTTATTGAGATATATAGTATAAATCTCTCATTTTTGATAGATTAATGAAATAATATATATTTAGATTTTAATTAATGTAAAATAAATATTAAAGTTAAAATAATAATATAATTATTTTTTGTGAATCGTGCATAGAAAAATTTTTTATACGAATATACTTCATCTTTCGCCGAGTCTTTTATATATTCTCGTAAATAAGATTTTCTTGAGAAAAAATAATTTTTTATTTTATAAAATTATTTGTAGAAAACTTTACGACAATTCTTTCCCAGAACGACATCTTCTTCGATCGATTTTGAGATCTAATGTTTCATTGCGAAAGTCTGATCGCATAAAAGCTCTTTTACGAGCAGTTTAATACTTGGATGCTGCTAAAGATACACTCGCGTTTTCCTTTTCTTTGGATGCTTTGCTTGTATGTAGGCGACTATAAACTTATATCAAATCTTTATGGTTTATACAAGATGATGTATATTATATCACATTAAATGCGCTTATTAAAATAGTTTGGTTACTCTAGAATTCTAGGTATTTGCTCGATAAATTGGTGGAACCCATATAACGGACTATCGTGATCTAGCATATTTAATCTATCGCAAATTTTGGTAACCGAGCAGTTATTGGTAGCAATTTGTGTGTTATATATACATATAATAATGTTAATTACAGTTATATAATTATATTCATTGCATTTCGTTCTACATAATCTTCATTTAATTGACGATTAATTGAATAGCTATTTTATCTTCGAACTGCATTTGTATGGCGATATATATGTCATAGAATAGAATAGATAAAAGAAGTATCGTTTTACCTAATTGAGACCGGTAAACAGTAATCTGAAAATATTCTTATCAAAAGATCCAGCATGCAGCCTAAAGATTTAAGCCACTTTGGTAGTTTCTTGGCCGGCGACATCCTCAAATTATACGGCGAACGATAAAACGAATCCTTCCCGAACTTCCCTCGAGTCGAGACTTACGATAGAAGCCTTCGGGGGTGCCGGGAATGCTCCTCCTCGTTTAAATATCGCTCTAATCTCGTTGGCTCGAACACCACTCTCTCTCTCTCTCTCTCTCTCTCTCTCTCTCTCTCTCTCTCTCTTTCACTTCCCGTCTGCCATGCCTTAATTCTCCGCGAGCGTAAACTTGAGGGGGTCCCGGGTGACAAATAGCCGCGGCCGCGGATTATCCGCGGACGAAAAACTAATTAAGCCGAAATACCGCGCCGGCCGAAACTCGAATCGAGCTCGGGGATTCCGTCGCCCTCTGCGTGCTGAATATTTTCCGAGGCTCGCAAAGATATCTCCGTCTATCTCCACGACTCGTTCGGCGTACCGGATGTACGCGCAAAGTGAGAGTCACCGATGCCTATCACTGGGACAAAAACCGATGATCGCCGAGACTCTCTATCCTGCCTATCTAAATAGTTCTCGGAGTCCATAAATCCGACCGCTTAAAGCTAACTCGTGCTACTCGCTTAACCCCTTTTATGCGCGAGGTATACTTCAGCAAGGATTCAAAGTCCCATCGAGCGCTCTGCGTGATAACCGGAAGGAAGCAAGGACGTCCGCTCTCGCGCAGTATTTCGAAGATCTTTAATCGCCAAGTTTTAATATCTTAAATCCATGTGTCATTATACAGAAACTAGCTTCAGTTCAAAAGTACTATTGATTCTGATAAGTAGTTTTCGACATGATAATATTTCTATATTTTTGCAATCGTTCAATTATAATTATTAAATTCAATAATAATAATTAAATCCTGTTAGTGCTTCTTCTTCAGTAATATTTTCTTAAATATCTCTGTGTGTAAACTTCATTTTATATATATGTATATAAATTTTAATTCAAAATTTTATTGAACATGTATCTTTCTCTACATAAGCTTTAAAAATTTTTTTTCTGATTTAAGCTGTTTAGCATTTATTCTAAAAGTTAGAGAGAGAGAAAGTCCCAGTTAAGAAAAAACTGTTTCGCCATTCTTGTACAGATTTTTGGTTGATGGCGTATAATTTTGGCGCGTTCAGAACGTAGGAAAACCACATCAGATATCACGGAAATGATATCCGCATGGAGAATCTCCACTTTAGGCCGCACCTTACTCTAAGTACATTCTAAGACGGACTTACCTCGTTGAAGATTAAGCTTAAGTCCTCTCGGTAAAGTGTCACATTGTCCCGTCCTTATCGTGGCAATTGACTTTGGGGCGTATCGTGTTAGTTGTGCATTCGCCGTAAACTGCCGCAAAAAATATTTTACGATGGTTTCCAAATCGTATCTTCTCTGAGAGCAACTCTCGTTAACTGGTTATAAAAATTCCGGTTATTATACTTCCGATCATTGATCCCCCAAAATGCGTTATTTTGTCAGTGTATCTGCCGAGCAATCACAATGTCTGATTAATGTCTTATACTACTGAAAAAAAATTCATTTATTTAAATTCAATTTTCGACATTTCAACATTTCTCATTTTTTATCGCTGTGATTTTTCGTATATTCTGTATTTATTTCTAATATAAAAATATACCGTAAAATTGAATTGTAACGTTATCCTGGAAAACGCAAGCCGAGAGAAGCGCAACGAAGATGAGTTCTTGCAAGATGCATCGTGTCAGGAGGAAACAGGTCGCACGCGTACCGATTTTATGATGAAAGAAAAAGAGAAATGAAAGAGAGAGCGAACGCGAGAGAGAAAGAGAAAGAGATGAATTTTTCTTCGTCTTCTTCCCACGCTACTAATAGAAGTGTCACGAACAGACGGATTTTATAATCCGTTCGTGCTAATTTCAAACCGCATCGGGAACAACCGCAGATACGAAGAGCGATCGAACCACAGTTTTCCCAGATTTGTCGTCTCTTGAAAGCTTTAAACTTTTCCAACCACTCATAGAACTCGTGACACAGAATTTCTAACAGTCCAGATCAGGACATCTCGACTTTTGTCTCGCCATCGCATCAATGAGATACGCGATCAAATATCTTTAATTTCATTTATTCCTCTCTTATTTTCTAAAATAATGCATAATATCCTCATAATATATTTTAATTTACGCTGTCGTCTATTTACAAAAACTCCCATTTTTAATTAAAAAAGTATACATTACAATTTGATTTTTTCTGTATATTAAGTAGATTTTTTGATATATGTAACAGGAAAGCTATTTTTAAAGAACAGGCATGTGCGTGTGTACATTATTCTTTTTATTAAACTAGAACAACACAAGCGCGCGCTACGCGCGCGCCATTCTTTGATTTCATATTTTAAAAAATAATTATTAAAATAATATTTTTTTGACAGAATCAACTGATAACTGTCAAAAAATATTAATCGAGTTTAAAATACCATAACATATTATTTTAAACAAATTATTATTTTAATTTTTAAAATATATTATTTAAAAACTTAATTAACAAATTGGCGCTTAAATCAGCTGATTTCTGTCAAAAAATATTACTAAAGCATTCATTTGCTAATTAAATTTCAGAGTAATAATACGTTATAAAAATTAAAGTAGTAATGTTGATAATACTTTATCCTCGATTAATACTTTTTGACAGAAATCAGCTGATAACTGTCAAAAATAATAACCGAGTTTAAAGTAGCTAATTTCTATAAAAAAATATTAATAAATCTTCTCGTCCATAAAATCGTAATTAGTCTCGACGTTGTGATTATCTCGATTATCAAAACAGTCTTACAGAAAATTCTATTTTTTTTGTTCGCACTTGTTTTAGATTTAAATACTGAATTTTTATGCATTGCATAATTAATTAATATATACTTCTTTATGTATTGATTGCAATGCATGCATAAAAATATGTGAATTAATTATGCAATGCATAAATATTCATTACTTAAATCTTTAACAGAAAACCAAAAAAATAGAATTATATACAAGAATCTTTCGAACAAAATATCTATGCTTCTATCAGATTCATGCGTCTGTACACATCCAACACACTGCAGTCTCGCGCGAGACTGACCGCAAGACTCTGAGCAGCGGTATCGCCAAGCGCACCCGACACCCTACACATCCTCCACGCTGCGCATCTCGCGCGAGACTGATTCTCGAGACATTGTGATTGCGAGACTGATCGTCAGTCTCGCGCGAGGCGCGCAGCGTGGTAGACGTATAGGCTGTGTTTGGCGATACCGCTGCACAGAGTCTTGCGGTCAGTTTCGCGCGAAACGTGCAGCGCGATGGATATGTGTGTATGTACCGACGAACGAATCTAATAGAAATGCAGATATTTTGATCGAAAGATTCTTGTAGAAAATTTTATTTTTTTAAATTCTCTGTTAAAGATATAAATAATAAATATTTATGCATTGCATAATTAATTGACATATTCTCAGGCATGTATTGCAATCAAGGCATAGAAAAATATATATTAATTAATTATGCAATACATAAAAATTCAGTATTTAAATCTAAAACAGAAGTGCGAACAAAATAGAATTATCTATAAGAATCTTTTGTGAATAGAGATAATCATAACGTCGAGATATGATTTTATAGACGAAAGTATTTATTAATATTTTTTCATAGAAATTAGATACTTTCGCATGGGGTCAACGGTAAAAAAGTATCGTTTTCTAATATTTAAAGACGAGCCAAAAATTCATCGATTATACATTTTAATAGTACATTGATTACAGAATCATTTGGTACCAAACAGACACCAGCGTACAAATTTTTTAATACGATAAACATAAAATAAGTATGCGTCGCACAGGGTCCGCGGTAAAAAGTATCGATTTCCAATATTTTAAGACGAGCCAAAAATTCATCGATTATACATTTTAATAGTACATTGATTACAGAATCTTTTGGTACCATGTAGACACCAGCGTACAAATTTTTTAATACTGTAAACATAAAATAAAGATGCGTCGCACAGGGTCCGCGTCAAAAAAGTATAAATTTCTAATATTTTAAGACGAGCCAAAAATTAATCGATTATACATTTTAATATTACATTGATTACAGAATCATTTGGTACCAAACAGACACCAGCGCACAAATTTTTTAACTTGATATACATAAAATAATGTTGCGTCGCATAAGGTCAGCGGTAAAAAGTATCGATTTCCAATATTTTAAGACGAGCCAAAAATTCATCGATTATACATTTTAATAGTACATTGATTACAGAATCTTTTGGTACCATGCAGACACCAGCGTACAAATTTTTTAATACGATACACATAAAATAAGGATGCGTCGCACAGGGTCCGCGTCAAAATAGTATGGATTTCTAATATTTTAAGACGAGCCAAAAATTCATCGATTATACATTTTAGAAGTACATTGATTACAGAATCTTTTGGTACCATGTAGACACCAGCGTACAAATTTTTTAACTTGATATACATAAAATAATGTTGCGTCGCATAGGGTCAGCGGTAAAAAGTATCGATTTCCAATATTTTAAGACGAGCCAAAAATTCATCGATTATACATTTTAATAGTACATTGATTACAGAATCTTTTGGTACCATGTAGACACCAGCGTACAAATTTTTTAATACTGTAAACATAAAATAAAGATGCGTCGCACAGGGTCCGCGTCAAAAAAGTATAAATTTCTAATATTTTAAGACGAGCCAAAAATTAATCGATTATACATTTTAATATTACATTGATTACAGAATCATTTGGTACCAAACAGACACCAGCGTACAAATTTTTTAACTTGATATACATAAAATAATGTTGCGTCGCATAAGGTCAGCGGTAAAAAGTATCGATTTCCAATATTTTAAGACGAGACAAAAATTCATCGATTATACATTTTAATAGTACATTGATTACAGAATCTTTTGGTACCATGCAGACACCAGCGTACAAATTTTTTAATACGATACACATAAAATAAGGATGCGTCGCACAGGGTCCGCGTCAAAATAGTATTGATTTCTAATATTTTAAGACGAGCCAAAAATTCATCGATTATACATTTTAGTAATACATTGATTACAGAATCTTTTGGTACCATGTAGACACCAGCGTACAAATTTTTTAATACTGTAAACATAAAATAAGGATGCGTCGCACAGGGTCAGCGGTAAAAAGTATCGATTTCCAATATTTTAAGACGAGCCAAAAATTCATCGATTATACATTTTAATAGTACATTTATTACAGAATCTTTTGGTACCATGTAGACACCAGCGTACAAATTTTTTAATACTGTAAACATAAAATAAAGATGCGTCGCACAGGATCCGCGTCAATAAAGTATCAATTTCTAATATTTTAAGACGAGCCAACAATTCATCGATTATACATTTTAATAGTACATTGATAACAGAATCTTTTGGTACCATGCAGACACCAGCGTAGAAATTTTTTAATTCGATACACATAAAATAAGGATGCGTCGCACAGGGTCCGCGTCAAAATGGTATCGATTTCTAATATTTTAAGACGAGCCAAAAATTCATCGATTATACATTTTAATATTACATTGATTACAGAATCATTTAGTACCAAACAGACACCAGCGTACAAATTTTTTAACTTGATATACATAAAATAATGTTGCGTCGCATAGGGTCAGCGGTAAAAAGTATCGATTTCCAATATTTTAAGACGAGCCAAAAATTCATCGTTTATACATTTTAATAGTATATTGATTACAGAATCTTTTGGTACCATGCAGACACCAGCGTACAAATTTTTTCATTTGCTATACATAAATTAAGGATGCGTCGCATAGGGTCAGCGGCATAAATATATCGATTTCCAATATTTTAAGACGAGCCAAAAATTCATCGATTATACATTTTAATAGTACATTGATTACAGAATCTTTTGGTACCATGTAGACACCAGCGTACAAATTTTTTAATACTGTAAACATAAAATAAAGATGCGTCGCATAGGGTCCGCGTCAAAAAAGTATCAATTTCTAATATTTTAAGACGAGCCAAAAATTAATCGATTATACATTTTAATATTACATTGATTACAGAATCATTTAGTACCAAACAGACACCAGCGTACAAATTTTTTAACTTGATATACATAAAATAATGTTGCGTCGCATAGGGTCAGCGGTAAAAAGTATCGATTTCCAATATTTTAAGACGAGCCAAAAATTCATCGTTTATACATTTTAATAGTATATTGATTACAGAATCTTTTGGTACCATGCAGACACCAGCGTACAAATTTTTTCATTTGCTATACATAAATTAAGGATGCGTCGCATAGGGTCAGCGGCATAAATATATCGATTTCCAATATTTTAAGACGAGCCAAAAATTCATCGATTATACATTTTAATAGTACATTGATTACAGAATCTTTTGGTACCATGTAGACACCAGCGTACAAATTTTTTAATACTGTAAACATAAAATAAAGATGCGTCGCATAGGGTCCGCGTCAAAAAAGTATCAATTTCTAATATTTTAAGACGAGCCAAAAATTAATCGATTATACATTTTAATATTACATTGATTACAGAATCATTTAGTACCAAACAGACACCAGCGTACAAATTTTTTAACTTGATATACATAAAATAATGTTGCGTCGCATAGGGTCAGCGGTAAAAAGTATCGATTTCCAATATTTCAAGACGAGCCAAAAATTCATCGATTATACATTTTAATAGTACATTGATTACAGAATCTTTTGGTACCATGCAGACACCAGCGTACAAATTTTTTAATACGATACACAAAAAATAAGGATGCGTCGCACAGGGTCCGCGTCAAAATAGTATGGATTTCTAATATTTAAAGACGAGCCAAAAATTCATCGATTATACATTTTAGTAGTACATTGATTACAGAATCTTTTGGTACCATGTAGACACCAGCGTACAAATTTTTTAACTTGATATACATAAAATAATGTTGCGTCGCATAGGGTCAGCGGTAAAAAGTATCGATTTCCAATATTTTAAGACGAGCCAAAAATTCATCGATTATACATTTTAATAGTACATTGATTACAGAATCTTTTGGTACCATGTAGACACCAGCGTACAAATTTTTTAATACTGTAAACATAAAATAAAGATGCGTCGCACAGGGTCCGCGTCAAAAAAGTATAAATTTCTAATATTTTAAGACGAGCCAAAAATTAATCGATTATACATTTTAATATTACATTGATTACAGAATCATTTGGTACCAAACAGACACCAGCGTACAAATTTTTTAACTTGATATACATAAAATAATGTTGCGTCGCATAAGGTCAGCGGTAAAAAGTATCGATTTCCAATATTTTAAGACGAGACAAAAATTCATCGATTATACATTTTAATAGTACATTGATTACAGAATCTTTTGGTACCATGCAGACACCAGCGTACAAATTTTTTAATACGATACACATAAAATAAGGATGCGTCGCACAGGGTCCGCGTCAAAATAGTATTGATTTCTAATATTTTAAGACGAGCCAAAAATTCATCGATTATACATTTTAGTAATACATTGATTACAGAATCTTTTGGTACCATGTAGACACCAGCGTACAAATTTTTTAATACTGTAAACATAAAATAAGGATGCGTCGCACAGGGTCAGCGGTAAAAAGTATCGATTTCCAATATTTTAAGACGAGCCAAAAATTCATCGATTATACATTTTAATAGTACATTTATTACAGAATCTTTTGGTACCATGTAGACACCAGCGTACAAATTTTTTAATACTGTAAACATAAAATAAAGATGCGTCGCACAGGGTCCGCGTCAAAATGGTATCGATTTCTAATATTTTAAGACGAGCCAAAAATTCATCGATTATACATTTTAATATTACATTGATTACAGAATCATTTAGTACCAACCAGACACCAGCGTACAAATTTTTTAACTTGATATACATAAAATAATGTTGCGTCGCATAGGGTCAGCGGTAAAAAGTATCGATTTCCAATATTTTAAGACGAGCCAAAAATTCATCGTTTATACATTTTAATAGTATATTGATTACAGAATCTTTTGGTACCATGCAGACACCAGCGTACAAATTTTTTCATTTGCTATACATAAATTAAGGATGCGTCGCATAGGGTCAGCGGCATAAATATATCGATTTCCAATATTTTAAGACGAGCCAAAAATTCATCGATTATACATTTTAATAGTACATTGATTACAGAATCTTTTGGTACCATGCAGACACCAGCGTACAAATTTTTTAATACGATACACAAAAAATAAGGATGCGTCGCACAGGGTCCGCGTCAAAATAGTATGGATTTCTAATATTTAAAGACGAGCCAAAAATTCATCGATTATACATTTTAGTAGTACATTGATTACAGAATCTTTTGGTACCATGTAGACACCAGCGTACAAATTTTTTAATACTGTAAACATAAAATAAAGATGCGTCGCACAGGGTCAGCGGTAAAAAGTATCGATTTCCAATATTTTAAGACGAGCCAAAAATTCATTGATTATACATTTTAATAGTACATTGATTACAGAACCTTTTGGTACCATGCAGACACCAGCGTACAAATTTTTTAATACGATACACATAAAATAAGGATGCGTCGCACATGGTCCGCGTCAAAAAAGTATCGATTTCCAATATTTTAAGACGAGCCAAAAATTCATCGATTATACATTTTAATATTACATTGATTACAGAATCATATGGTACCAAGCAGACAACAGCGTACAAACTTTTTCATTTGCTATACATAAATTAAGGATGCGTCGCATAGGGTCAGCGGCATAAATGTATCGATTTCCAATATTTTAAGACGAGCCAAAAATTCATCGATTATACATTTTAATATTACATTGATTACAGAATCATATGGTACCAAGCAGACAACAGCGTACAAACTTTTTCATTTGCTATACATAAATTAAGGATGCGTCGCATAGGGTCAGCGGTAAAAAGTATCGATTTCCAATATTTTAAGACGAGCCAAAAATTCATCGATTATACATTTTAATAGTACATTGATTACAGAATCTTTTGGTACCATGTAGACACCAGCGTACAAATTTTTTAATACTGTAAACATAAAATAAAGATGCGTCGCACAGGGTCCGCGTCAAAAAAGTATGAATTTCTAATATTTTAAGACGAGCCAAAAATTAATCGATTATACATTTTAATATTACATTGATTACAGAATCATTTGGTACCAAACAGACACCAGCGTACAAATTTTTTAATACTGTAAACATAAAATAAAGATGCGTCGCACAGGGTCAGCGGTAAAATGTATCGATTTCCAATATTTAAAGACGAGCCAAAAATTCATCGATTATACATTTTAGTAGTATATTGATTACAGAATCTTTTGGTACCATGTAGACACCAGCGTACAAATTTTTTAATACTGTAAACATAAAATAAAGATGCGTCGCACAGGGTCAGCGGTAAAAAGTATCGATTTCCAATATTTTAAGACGAGCCAAAAATTCATTGATTATACATTTTAATAGTACATTGATTACAGAACCTTTTGGTACCATGCAGACACCAGCGTACAAATTTTTTAATACGATACACATAAAATAAGGATGCGTCGCACATGGTCCGCGTCAAAAAAGTATCAATTTCTAATATTTTAAGACGAGCCAAAAATTCATCGATTATACATTTTAATAGTACATTGATTACAGAATCTTTTGGTACCATGTAGACACCAGCGTACAAATTTTTTAATACTGTAAACATAAAATAAATATGCGTCGCACAGGGTCCGCGTAAAAAAAGTAACAATTTCTAATATTTTAAGACGAGCCAAAAATTAATCGATTATACATTTTAATATTACATTGATTACAGAATCATTTGGTACCAAACAGACACCAGCGTACAAATTTTTTAACTTGATATACATAAAATAATGTTGCGTCGCATAGGGTCAGCGGTAAAAAGTATCGATTTCCAATATTTTAAGACGAGCCAAAAATTCATCGATTATACATTGTAATAGTACATTGATTACAGAATCTTTTGGTACCATGTAGACACCAGCGTACAAATTTTTTAATACTGTAAACATAAAATAAAGATGCGTCGCACAGGGTCCGCGTCAAAAAAGTATCAATTTCTAATATTTTAAGACGAGCCAAAAATTCATCGATTATACATTTTAATATTACATTGATTACAGAATCATTTGGTACCAAACAGACACCAGCGTACAAATTTTTTAACTTGATATACATAAAATAATGTTGCGTCGCATAGGGTCAGCGGTAAAAAGTATCGATTTCCAATATTTTAAGACGAGCCAAAAATTCATCGATTATACATTTTAATAGTACATTGATTACAGAATCTTTTGGTACCATGTAGACACCAGCGTACAAATTTTTTAATACTGTAAACATAAAATAAAGATGCGTCGCACAGGGTCCGCGTCAAAAAAGTATCAATTTCTAATATTTTAAGACGAGCCAAAAATTAATCGATTATACATTTTAATATTACATTGATTACAGAATCATTTGGTACCAAACAGACACCAGCGTACAAATTTTTTAACTTTATATACATAAAATAATGTTGCGTCGCAAAGGGTCAGCGGTAAAAAGTATCAATTTCTAATATTTTAAGACGAGCCAAAAATTCATCGATTATACATTTTAATATTACATTGATTACAGAATCATTTGGTACCAAACAGACACCAGCGTACAAATTTTTTAACTTGATATACATAAAATAATGTTGCGCCGCATAGGGTCAGCGGTAAAATGTATCGATTTCCAATATTTTAAGACGAGCCAAAAATTCATCGATTATACATTTTAATAGTACATTGATTACAGAATCTTTTGGTACCATGCAGACACCAGCGTACAAATTTTTTAATACGATACACATTAAATAAGGATGCGTCGCACAGGGTCCGCGTCAAAAAAGTATCAATTTCTAATATTTTAAGACGAGCCAAAAATTAATCGATTATACATTTTAATATTACATTGATTACAGAATCATTTGGTACCAAACAGACACCAGCGTACAAATTTTTTAACTTGATATACATAAAATAATGTTGCGTCGCATAGGGTCAGCGGTAAAAAGTATCGATTTCCAATATTTTAAGACGAGCCAAAAATTCATCGATTATACATTTTAATATTACATTGATTACAGAATCATATGGTACCAAGCTGACAACAGCGTACAAACTTTTTCATTTTCTATACATAAATTAAGGATGCGTCGCATAGGGTCAGCGGCATAAATGTATCGATTTCCAATATTTCAAGACGAGCCAAAAATTCATCGATTATACATTTTAATAGTACATTGATTACAGAATCTTTTGGTACCATGTAGACACCAGCGTACAAATTTTTTAATACTGTAAACATAAAATAAATATGCGTCGCACAGGGTCCGCGTAAAAAAAGTAACAATTTCTAATATTTTAAGACGAGCCAAAAATTAATCGATTATACATTTTAATATTACATTGATTACAGAATCATTTGGTACCAAACAGACACCAGCGTACAAATTTTTTAACTTGATATACATAAAATAATGTTGCGTCGCATAGGGTCAGCGGTAAAAAGTATCGATTTCCAATATTTTAAGACGAGCCAAAAATTCATCGATTATACATTTTAATAGTACATTGATTACAGAATCTTTTGGTACCATGTAGACACCAGCGTACAAATTTTTTAATACTGTAAACATAAAATAAATATGCGTCGCACAGGGTCCGCGTAAAAAAAGTAACAATTTCTAATATTTTAAGACGAGCCAAAAATTAATCGATTATACATTTTAATATTACATTGATTACAGAATCATTTGGTACCAAACAGACACCAGCGTACAAATTTTTTAACTTGATATACATAAAATAATGTTGCGTCGCATAGGGTCAGCGGTAAAAAGTATCGATTTCCAATATTTTAAGACGAGCCAAAAATTCATCGATTATACATTGTAATAGTACATTGATTACAGAATCTTTTGGTACCATGTAGACACCAGCGTACAAATTTTTTAATACTGTAAACATAAAATAAAGATGCGTCGCACAGGGTCCGCGTCAAAAAAGTATCAATTTCTAATATTTTAAGACGAGCCAAAAATTAATCGATTATACATTTTAATATTACATTGATTACAGAATCATTTGGTACCAAACAGACACCAGCGTACAAATTTTTTAACTTGATATACATAAAATAATGTTCCGTCGCATAGGCTCAGCGGTAAGAAGTATCGATTTCCAATATTTTAAGACGAGCCAAAAATTCATCGATTATACATTGTAATAGTACATTGATTACAGAATCTTTTGGTACCATGTAGACACCAGCGTACAAATTTTTTAATACTGTAAACATAAAATAAAGATGCGTCGCACAGGGTCAGCGGTAAAAAGTATCGATTTCCAATATTTTAAGACGAGCCAAAAATTCATTGATTATACATTTTAATAGTACATTGATTACAGAATCTTTTGGTACCATGCAGACACCAGCGTACAAATTTTTTAATACGATACACATAAAATAAGGATGCGTCGCACATGGTCCGCGTCAAAAAAGTATCAATTTCTAATATTTTAAGACGAGCCAAAAATTCATCGATTATACATTTTAATAGTACATTGATTACAGAATCTTTTGGTACCATGTAGACACCAGCGTACAAATTTTTTAATACTGTAAACATAAAATAAGGATGCGTCGCACAGGGTCCGCGTAAAAAAATTAACAATTTCTAATATTTTAAGACGAGCCAAAAATTAATCGATTATACATTTTAATATTACATTGATTACAGAATCATTTGGTACCAAACAGACACCAGCGTATAAATTTTTTAACTTGATATACATAAAATAATGTTGCGTCGCATAGGGTCAGCGGTAAAAAGTATCGATTTCCAATATTTCAAGACGAGCCAAAAATTCATCGATTATACATTTTAATAGTACATTGATTACAGAATCTTTTGGTACCATGCAGACACCAGCGTACAAATTTTTTAATACGATACACAAAAAATAAGGATGCGTCGCACAGGGTCCGCGTCAAAATAGTATGGATTTCTAATATTTAAAGACGAGCCAAAAATTCATCGATTATACATTTTAGAAGTACATTGATTACAGAATCTTTTGGTACCATGTAGACACCAGCGTACAAATTTTTTAACTTGATATACATAAAATAATGTTGCGTCGCATAGGGTCAGCGGTAAAAAGTATCGATTTCCAATATTTTAAGACGAGCCAAAAATTCATCGATTATACATTTTAATAGTACATTGATTACAGAATCTTTTGGTACCATGTAGACACCAGCGTACAAATTTTTTAATACTGTAAACATAAAATAAAGATGCGTCGCACAGGGTCCGCGTCAAAAAAGTATAAATTTCTAATATTTTAAGACGAGCCAAAAATTAATCGATTATACATTTTAATATTACATTGATTACAGAATCATTTGGTACCAAACAGACACCAGCGTACAAATTTTTTAACTTGATATACATAAAATAATGTTGCGTCGCATAAGGTCAGCGGTAAAAAGTATCGATTTCCAATATTTTAAGACGAGACAAAAATTCATCGATTATACATTTTAATAGTACATTGATTACAGAATCTTTTGGTACCATGCAGACACCAGCGTACAAATTTTTTAATACGATACACATAAAATAAGGATGCGTCGCACAGGGTCCGCGTCAAAATAGTATTGATTTCTAATATTTTAAGACGAGCCAAAAATTCATCGATTATACATTTTAGTAATACATTGATTACAGAATCTTTTGGTACCATGTAGACACCAGCGTACAAATTTTTTAATACTGTAAACATAAAATAAGGATGCGTCGCACAGGGTCAGCGGTAAAAAGTATCGATTTCCAATATTTTAAGACGAGCCAAAAATTCATCGATTATACATTTTAATAGTACATTTATTACAGAATCTTTTGGTACCATGTAGACACCAGCGTACAAATTTTTTAATACTGTAAACATAAAATAAAGATGCGTCGCACAGGATCCGCGTCAAAAAAGTATCAATTTCTAATATTTTAAGACGAGCCAAAAATTAATCGATTATACATTTTAATATTACATTGATTACAGAATCATTTAGTACCAAACAGACACCAGCGTACAAATTTTTTAACTTGATATACATAAAATAATGTTGCGTCGCATAGGGTCAGCGGTAAAAAGTATCGATTTCCAATATTTTAAGACGAGCCAAAAATTCATCGTTTATACATTTTAATAGTATATTGATTACAGAATCTTTTGGTACCATGCAGACACCAGCGTACAAATTTTTTCATTTGCTATACATAAATTAAGGATGCGTCGCATAGGGTCAGCGGCATAAATATATCGATTTCCAATATTTTAAGACGAGCCAAAAATTCATCGATTATACATTTTAATACTACATTGATTACAGAATCTTTTGGTACCATGTAGACACCAGCGTACAAATTTTTTAATACTGTAAACATAAAATAAAGATGCGTCGCATAGGGTCCGCGTCAAAAAAGTATCAATTTCTAATATTTTAAGACGAGCCAAAAATTAATCGATTATACATTTTAATATTACATTGATTACAGAATCATTTAGTACCAAACAGACACCAGCGTACAAATTTTTTAACTTGATATACATAAAATAATGTTGCGTCGCATAGGGTCAGCGGTAAAAAGTATCGATTTCCAATATTTCAAGACGAGCCAAAAATTCATCGATTATACATTTTAATAGTACATTGATTACAGAATCTTTTGGTACCATGCAGACACCAGCGTACAAATTTTTTAATACGATACACAAAAAATAAGGATGCGTCGCACAGGGTCCGCGTCAAAATAGTATGGATTTCTAATATTTAAAGACGAGCCAAAAATTCATCGATTATACATTTTAGTAGTACATTGATTACAGAATCTTTTGGTACCATGTAGACACCAGCGTACAAATTTTTTAACTTGATATACATAAAATAATGTTGCGTCGCATAGGGTCAGCGGTAAAAAGTATCGATTTCCAATATTTTAAGACGAGCCAAAAATTCATCGATTATACATTTTAATAGTACATTGATTACAGAATCTTTTGGTACCATGTAGACACCAGCGTACAAATTTTTTAATACTGTAAACATAAAATAAAGATGCGTCGCACAGGGTCCGCGTCAAAAAAGTATAAATTTCTAATATTTTAAGACGAGCCAAAAATTAATCGATTATACATTTTAATATTACATTGATTACAGAATCATTTGGTACCAAACAGACACCAGCGTACAAATTTTTTAACTTGATATACATAAAATAATGTTGCGTCGCATAAGGTCAGCGGTAAAAAGTATCGATTTCCAATATTTTAAGACGAGACAAAAATTCATCGATTATACATTTTAATAGTACATTGATTACAGAATCTTTTGGTACCATGCAGACACCAGCGTACAAATTTTTTAATACGATACACATAAAATAAGGATGCGTCGCACAGGGTCCGCGTCAAAATAGTATTGATTTCTAATATTTTAAGACGAGCCAAAAATTCATCGATTATACATTTTAGTAATACATTGATTACAGAATCTTTTGGTACCATGTAGACACCAGCGTACAAATTTTTTAATACTGTAAACATAAAATAAGGATGCGTCGCACAGGGTCAGCGGTAAAAAGTATCGATTTCCAATATTTTAAGACGAGCCAAAAATTCATCGATTATACATTTTAATAGTACATTTATTACAGAATCTTTTGGTACCATGTAGACACCAGCGTACAAATTTTTTAATACTGTAAACATAAAATAAAGATGCGTCGCACAGGGTCCGCGTCAAAATGGTATCGATTTCTAATATTTTAAGACGAGCCAAAAATTCATCGATTATACATTTTAATATTACATTGATTACAGAATCATTTAGTACCAACCAGACACCAGCGTACAAATTTTTTAACTTGATATACATAAAATAATGTTGCGTCGCATAGGGTCAGCGGTAAAAAGTATCGATTTCCAATATTTTAAGACGAGCCAAAAATTCATCGTTTATACATTTTAATAGTATATTGATTACAGAATCTTTTGGTACCATGCAGACACCAGCGTACAAATTTTTTCATTTGCTATACATAAATTAAGGATGCGTCGCATAGGGTCAGCGGCATAAATATATCGATTTCCAATATTTTAAGACGAGCCAAAAATTCATCGATTATACATTTTAATAGTACATTGATTACAGAATCTTTTGGTACCATGTAGACACCAGCGTACAAATTTTTTAATACTGTAAACATAAAATAAAGATGCGTCGCATAGGGTCCGCGTCAAAAAAGTATCAATTTCTAATATTTTAAGACGAGCCAAAAATTAATCGATTATACATTTTAATATTACATTGATTACAGAATCATTTAGTACCAAACAGACACCAGCGTACAAATTTTTTAACTTGATATACATAAAATAATGTTGCGTCGCATAGGGTCAGCGGTAAAAAGTATCGATTTCCAATATTTTAAGACGAGCCAAAAATTCATCGTTTATACATTTTAATAGTATATTGATTACAGAATCTTTTGGTACCAGGCAGACACCAGCGTACAAATTTTTTCATTTGCTATACATAAATTAAGGATGCGTCGCATAGGGTCAGCGGCATAAATATATCGATTTCCAATATTTTAAGACGAGCCAAAAATTCATCGATTATACATTTTAATAGTACATTGATTACAGAATCTTTTGGTACCATGTAGACACCAGCGTACAAATTTTTTAATACTGTAAACATAAAATAAAGATGCGTCGCATAGGGTCCGCGTCAAAAAAGTATCAATTTCTAATATTTTAAGACGAGCCAAAAATTAATCGATTATACATTTTAATATTACATTGATTACAGAATCATTTAGTACCAAACAGACACCAGCGTACAAATTTTTTAACTTGATATACATAAAATAATGTTGCGTCGCATAGGGTCAGCGGTAAAAAGTATCGATTTCCAATATTTTAAGACGAGCCAAAAATTCATTGATTATACATTTTAATAGTACATTGATTACAGAATCTTTTGGTACCATGCAGACACCAGCGTACAAATTTTTTAATACGATACACATAAAATAAGGATGCGTCGCACATGGTCCGCGTCAAAAAAGTATCAATTTCTAATATTTTAAGACGAGCCAAAAATTCATCGATTATACATTTTAATAGTACATTGATTACAGAATCTTTTGGTACCATGCAGACACCAGCGTACAAATTTTTTAATACGATACACAAAAAATAAGGATGCGTCGCACAGGGTCCGCGTCAAAATAGTATGGATTTCTAATATTTTAAGACGAGCCAAAAATTCATCGATTATACATTTTAATATTACATTGATTACAGAATCATATGGTACCAAGCAGACAACAGCGTACAAACTTTTTCATTTGCTATACATAAATTAAGGATGCGTCGCATAGGGTCAGCGGCATAAATGTATCGATTTCCAATATTTTAAGACGAGCCAAAAATTCATCGATTATACATTTTAATATTACATTGATTACAGAATCATATGGTACCAAGCAGACAACAGCGTACAAACTTTTTCATTTGCTATACATAAATTAAGGATGCGTCGCATAGGGTCAGCGGTAAAAAGTATCGATTTCCAATATTTTAAGACGAGCCAAAAATTCATCGATTATACATTTTAATAGTACATTGATTACAGAATCTTTTGGTACCATGTAGACACCAGCGTACAAATTTTTTAATACTGTAAACATAAAATAAAGATGCGTCGCACAGGGTCCGCGTCAAAAAAGTATCAATTTCTAATATTTTAAGACGAGCCAAAAATTAATCGATTATACATTTTAATATTACATTGATTACAGAATCATTTGGTACCAAACAGACACCAGCGTACAAATTTTTTAATACTGTAAACATAAAATAAAGATGCGTCGCACAGGGTCAGCGGTAAAATGTATCGATTTCCAATATTTAAAGACGAGCCAAAAATTCATCGATTATACATTTTAGTAGTATATTGATTACAGAATCTTTTGGTACCATGTAGACACCAGCGTACAAATTTTTTAATACTGTAAACATAAAATAAAGATGCGTCGCACAGGGTCAGCGGTAAAAAGTATCGATTTCCAATATTTTAAGACGAGCCAAAAATTCATTGATTATACATTTTAATAGTACATTGATTACAGAACCTTTTGGTACCATGCAGACACCAGCGTACAAATTTTTTAATACGATACACATAAAATAAGGATGCGTCGCACATGGTCCGCGTCAAAAAAGTATCAATTTCTAATATTTTAAGACGAGCCAAAAATTCATCGATTATACATTTTAATAGTACATTGATTACAGAATCTTTTGGTACCATGTAGACACCAGCGTACAAATTTTTTAATACTGTAAACATAAAATAAATATGCGTCGCACAGGGTCCGCGTAAAAAAAGTAACAATTTCTAATATTTTAAGACGAGCCAAAAATTAATCGATTATACATTTTAATATTACATTGATTACAGAATCATTTGGTACCAAACAGACACCAGCGTACAAATTTTTTAACTTGATATACATAAAATAATGTTGCGTCGCATAGGGTCAGCGGTAAAAAGTATCGATTTCCAATATTTTAAGACGAGCCAAAAATTCATCGATTATACATTGTAATAGTACATTGATTACAGAATCTTTTGGTACCATGTAGACACCAGCGTACAAATTTTTTAATACTGTAAACATAAAATAAAGATGCGTCGCACAGGGTCCGCGTCAAAAAAGTATCAATTTCTAATATTTTAAGACGAGCCAAAAATTCATCGATTATACATTTTAATATTACATTGATTACAGAATCATTTGGTACCAAACAGACACCAGCGTACAAATTTTTTAACTTGATATACATAAAATAATGTTGCGTCGCATAGGGTCAGCGGTAAAAAGTATCGATTTCCAATATTTTAAGACGAGCCAAAAATTCATCGATTATACATTTTAATAGTACATTGATTACAGAATCTTTTGGTACCATGTAGACACCAGCGTACAAATTTTTTAATACTGTAAACATAAAATAAAGATGCGTCGCACAGGGTCCGCGTCAAAAAAGTATCAATTTCTAATATTTTAAGACGAGCCAAAAATTAATCGATTATACATTTTAATATTACATTGATTACAGAATCATTTGGTACCAAACAGACACCAGCGTACAAATTTTTTAACTTTATATACATAAAATAATGTTGCGTCGCAAAGGGTCAGCGGTAAAAAGTATCAATTTCTAATATTTTAAGACGAGCCAAAAATTCATCGATTATACATTTTAATATTACATTGATTACAGAATCTTTTGGTACCATGCAGACACCAGCGTACAAATTTTTTAATACGATACACATTAAATAAGGATGCGTCGCACAGGGTCCGCGTCAAAAAAGTATCAATTTCTAATATTTTAAGACGAGCCAAAAATTAATCGATTATACATTTTAATATTACATTGATTACAGAATCATTTGGTACCAAACAGACACCAGCGTACAAATTTTTTAACTTGATATACATAAAATAATGTTGCGTCGCATAGGGTCAGCGGTAAAAAGTATCGATTTCCAATATTTTAAGACGAGCCAAAAATTCATCGATTATACATTTTAATATTACATTGATTACAGAATCATATGGTACCAAGCTGACAACAGCGTACAAACTTTTTCATTTTCTATACATAAATTAAGGATGCGTCGCATAGGGTCAGCGGCATAAATGTATCGATTTCCAATATTTCAAGACGAGCCAAAAATTCATCGATTATACATTTTAATAGTACATTGATTACAGAATCTTTTGGTACCATGTAGACACCAGCGTACAAATTTTTTAATACTGTAAACATAAAATAAATATGCGTCGCACAGGGTCCGCGTAAAAAAAGTAACAATTTCTAATATTTTAAGACGAGCCAAAAATTAATCGATTATACATTTTAATATTACATTGATTACAGAATCATTTGGTACCAAACAGACACCAGCGTACAAATTTTTTAACTTGATATACATAAAATAATGTTGCGTCGCATAGGGTCAGCGGTAAAAAGTATCGATTTCCAATATTTTAAGACGAGCCAAAAATTCATCGATTATACATTTTAATAGTACATTGATTACAGAATCTTTTGGTACCATGTAGACACCAGCGTACAAATTTTTTAATACTGTAAACATAAAATAAATATGCGTCGCACAGGGTCCGCGTAAAAAAAGTAACAATTTCTAATATTTTAAGACGAGCCAAAAATTAATCGATTATACATTTTAATATTACATTGATTACAGAATCATTTGGTACCAAACAGACACCAGCGTACAAATTTTTTAACTTGATATACATAAAATAATGTTGCGTCGCATAGGGTCAGCGGTAAAAAGTATCGATTTCCAATATTTTAAGACGAGCCAAAAATTCATCGATTATACATTGTAATAGTACATTGATTACAGAATCTTTTGGTACCATGTAGACACCAGCGTACAAATTTTTTAATACTGTAAACATAAAATAAAGATGCGTCGCACAGGGTCCGCGTCAAAAAAGTATCAATTTCTAATATTTTAAGACGAGCCAAAAATTAATCGATTATACATTTTAATATTACATTGATTACAGAATCATTTGGTACCAAACAGACACCAGCGTACAAATTTTTTAACTTGATATACATAAAATAATGTTCCGTCGCATAGGCTCAGCGGTAAGAAGTATCGATTTCCAATATTTTAAGACGAGCCAAAAATTCATCGATTATACATTGTAATAGTACATTGATTACAGAATCTTTTGGTACCATGTAGACACCAGCGTACAAATTTTTTAATACTGTAAACATAAAATAAAGATGCGTCGCACAGGGTCAGCGGTAAAAAGTATCGATTTCCAATATTTTAAGACGAGCCAAAAATTCATTGATTATACATTTTAATAGTACATTGATTACAGAATCTTTTGGTACCATGCAGACACCAGCGTACAAATTTTTTAATACGATACACATAAAATAAGGATGCGTCGCACATGGTCCGCGTCAAAAAAGTATCAATTTCTAATATTTTAAGACGAGCCAAAAATTCATCGATTATACATTTTAATAGTACATTGATTACAGAATCTTTTGGTACCATGTAGACACCAGCGTACAAATTTTTTAATACTGTAAACATAAAATAAGGATGCGTCGCACAGGGTCCGCGTAAAAAAATTAACAATTTCTAATATTTTAAGACGAGCCAAAAATTAATCGATTATACATTTTAATATTACATTGATTACAGAATCATTTGGTACCAAACAGACACCAGCGTATAAATTTTTTAACTTGATATACATAAAATAATGTTGCGTCGCATAGGGTCAGCGGTAAAAAGTATCGATTTCCAATATTTCAAGACGAGCCAAAAATTCATCGATTATACATTTTAATAGTACATTGATTACAGAATCTTTTGGTACCATGCAGACACCAGCGTACAAATTTTTTAATACGATACACATAAAATAAGGATGCGTCGCACAGGGTCCGCGTCAAAATAGTATGGATTTCTAATATTTTAAGACGAGCCAAAAATTAATCGATTATACATTTTAATATTACATTGATTACAGAATCATTTCGTACCAAACAGACACCAGCGTACAAATTTTTTAAGTTGATATACATAAAATAATGTTGCGTCGCATAGGGTCAGCGGTAAAAAGTATCGATTTCCAATATTTCAAGACGAGCCAAAAATTCATCGATTATACATTTTAATAGTACATTGATTACAGAATCTTTTGGTACCATGCAGACACCAGCGTACAAATTTTTTAATACGATACACAAAAAATAAGGATGCGTCGCACTGGGTCCGCGTCCAAATAGTATGGATTTCTAATATTTAAAGACGAGCCAAAAATTCATCGATTATACATTTTAGTAGTACATTGATTACAGAATCTTTTGGTACCATGTAGACACCAGCGTACAAATTTTTTAATACTGTAAACATAAAATAAAGGTGCGTCGCACAGGGTCAGCGGTAAAAAGTATCGATTTCCAATATTTTAAGACGAGCCAAAAATTCATTGATTATACATTTTAATAGTACATTGATTACAGAATCTTTTGGTACCATGCAGACACCAGCGTACAAATTTTTTAATACTGTAAACATAAAATAAATATGCGTCGCACAGGGTCCGCGTAAAAAAAGTAACAATTTCTAATATTTTAAGACGAGCCAAAAATTAATCGATTATACATTTTAATATTACATTGATTACAGAATCATTTGGTACCAAACAGACACCAGCGTACAAATTTTTTAACTTGATATACATAAAATAATGTTGCGTCGCATAGGGTCAGCGGTAAAAAGCATCGATTTCCAATATTTTAAGACGAGCCAAAAATTCATCGATTATACATTTTAATAGTACATTGATTACAGAATCTTTTGGTACCATGTAGACACCAGCGTACAAATTTTTTAATACTGTAAACATAAAATAAAGATGCGTCGCACAGGGTCCGCGTCAAAAAAGTATCAATTTCTAATATTTTAAGACGAGCCAAAAATTAATCGATTATACATTTTAATATTACATTGATTACAGAATAATTGGTACCAAACAGACACCAGCGTACAAATTTTTTAACTTGATATACATAAAATAATGTTGCGTCGCATAGGGTCAGCGGTAAAAAGTATCGATTTCCAATATTTTAAGACGAGCCAAAAATTCATCGATTATACATTTTAATATTACATTGATTACAGAATCATTTGGTACCAAACAGACACCAGCGTACAAATTTTTTAACTTGATATACATAAAATAATGTTGCGTCGCATAGGGTCAGCGGTAAAAAGTATCGATTTCCAATATTTTAAGACGAGCCAAAAATTCATCGATTATACATTTTAATATTACATTGATTACAGAATCATATGGTACCAAGCTGACAACAGCGTACAAACTTTTTCATTTTCTATACATAAATTAAGGATGCGTCGCATAGGGTCAGCGGCATAAATGTATCGATTTCCAATATTTCAAGACGAGCCAAAAATTCATCGATTATACATTTTAATAGTACATTGATTACAGAATCTTTTGGTACCATGTAGACACCAGCGTACAAATTTTTTAATACTGTAAACATAAAATAAATATGCGTCGCACAGGGTCCGCGTAAAAAAAGTAACAATTTCTAATATTTTAAGACGAGCCAAAAATTAATCGATTATACATTTTAATATTACATTGATTACAGAATCATTTGGTACCAAACAGACACCAGCGTATAAATTTTTTAACTTGATATACATAAAATAATGTTGCGTCGCATAGGGTCAGCGGTAAAAAGTATCGATTTCCAATATTTTAAGACGAGCCAAAAATTCATCGATTATACATTTTAATAGTACATTGATTACAGAATCTTTTGGTACCATGTAGACACCAGCGTACAAATTTTTTAATACTGTAAACATAAAATAAATATGCGTCGCACAGGGTCCGCGTAAAAAAAGTAACAATTTCTAATATTTTAAGACGAGCCAAAAATTAATCGATTATACATTTTAATATTACATTGATTACAGAATCATTTGGTACCAAACAGACACCAGCGTACAAATTTTTTAACTTGATATACATAAAATAATGTTGCGTCGCATAGGGTCAGCGGTAAAAAGTATCGATTTCCAATATTTTAAGACGAGCCAAAAATTCATCGATTATACATTGTAATAGTACATTGATTACAGAATCTTTTGGTACCATGTAGACACCAGCGTACAAATTTTTTAATACTGTAAACATAAAATAAAGATGCGTCGCACAGGGTCCGCGTCGAAAAAGTATCAATTTCTAATATTTTAAGACGAGCCAAAAATTAATCGATTATACATTTTAATATTACATTGATTACAGAATCATTTGGTACCAAACAGACACCAGCGTACAAATTTTTTAACTTGATATACATAAAATAATGTTCCGTCGCATAGGCTCAGCGGTAAGAAGTATCGATTTCCAATATTTTAAGACGAGCCAAAAATTCATCGATTATACATTGTAATAGTACATTGATTACAGAATCTTTTGGTACCATGTAGACACCAGCGTACAAATTTTTTAATACTGTAAACATAAAATAAAGATGCGTCGCACAGGGTCAGCGGTAAAAAGTATCGATTTCCAATATTTTAAGACGAGCCAAAAATTCATTGATTATACATTTTAATAGTACATTGATTACAGAATCTTTTGGTACCATGCAGACACCAGCGTACAAATTTTTTAATACGATACACATAAAATAAGGATGCGTCGCACATGGTCCGCGTCAAAAAAGTATCAATTTCTAATATTTTAAGACGAGCCAAAAATTCATCGATTATACATTTTAATAGTACATTGATTACAGAATCTTTTGGTACCATGTAGACACCAGCGTACAAATTTTTTAATACTGTAAACATAAAATAAGGATGCGTCGCACAGGGTCCGCGTAAAAAAATTAACAATTTCTAATATTTTAAGACGAGCCAAAAATTAATCGATTATACATTTTAATATTACATTGATTACAGAATCATTTGGTACCAAACAGACACCAGCGTATAAATTTTTTAACTTGATATACATAAAATAATGTTGCGTCGCATAGGGTCAGCGGTAAAAAGTATCGATTTCCAATATTTCAAGACGAGCCAAAAATTCATCGATTATACATTTTAATAGTACATTGATTACAGAATCTTTTGGTACCATGCAGACACCAGCGTACAAATTTTTTAATACGATACACATAAAATAAGGATGCGTCGCACAGGGTCCGCGTCAAAATAGTATGGATTTCTAATATTTTAAGACGAGCCAAAAATTAATCGATTATACATTTTAATATTACATTGATTACAGAATCATTTCGTACCAAACAGACACCAGCGTACAAATTTTTTAAGTTGATATACATAAAATAATGTTGCGTCGCATAGGGTCAGCGGTAAAAAGTATCGATTTCCAATATTTCAAGACGAGCCAAAAATTCATCGATTATACATTTTAATAGTACATTGATTACAGAATCTTTTGGTACCATGCAGACACCAGCGTACAAATTTTTTAATACGATACACAAAAAATAAGGATGCGTCGCACTGGGTCCGCGTCCAAATAGTATGGATTTCTAATATTTAAAGACGAGCCAAAAATTCATCGATTATACATTTTAGTAGTACATTGATTACAGAATCTTTTGGTACCATGTAGACACCAGCGTACAAATTTTTTAATACTGTAAACATAAAATAAAGGTGCGTCGCACAGGGTCAGCGGTAAAAAGTATCGATTTCCAATATTTTAAGACGAGCCAAAAATTCATTGATTATACATTTTAATAGTACATTGATTACAGAATCTTTTGGTACCATGCAGACACCAGCGTACAAATTTTTTAATACTGTAAACATAAAATAAATATGCGTCGCACAGGGTCCGCGTAAAAAAAGTAACAATTTCTAATATTTTAAGACGAGCCAAAAATTAATCGATTATACATTTTAATATTACATTGATTACAGAATCATTTGGTACCAAACAGACACCAGCGTACAAATTTTTTAACTTGATATACATAAAATAATGTTGCGTCGCATAGGGTCAGCGGTAAAAAGCATCGATTTCCAATATTTTAAGACGAGCCAAAAATTCATCGATTATACATTTTAATAGTACATTGATTACAGAATCTTTTGGTACCATGTAGACACCAGCGTACAAATTTTTTAATACTGTAAACATAAAATAAAGATGCGTCGCACAGGGTCCGCGTCAAAAAAGTATCAATTTCTAATATTTTAAGACGAGCCAAAAATTAATCGATTATACATTTTAATATTACATTGATTACAGAATAATTGGTACCAAACAGACACCAGCGTACAAATTTTTTAACTTGATATACATAAAATAATGTTGCGTCGCATAGGGTCAGCGGTAAAAAGTATCGATTTCCAATATTTTAAGACGAGCCAAAAATTCATCGATTATACATTTTAATATTACATTGATTACAGAATCATTTGGTACCAAACAGACACCAGCGTACAAATTTTTTAACTTGATATACATAAAATAATGTTGCGTCGCATAGGGTCAGCGGTAAAAAGTATCGATTTCCAATATTTTAAGACGAGCCAAAAATTCATCGATTATACATTTTAATAGTACAATGATTACAGAATCTTTTGGTACCATGTAGACACCAGCGTACAAATTTTTTAATACTGCAAACATAAAATAAAGATGCGTCGCACAGGGTCCGCGTCAAAAAAGTATCAATTTCTAATATTTTAAGACGAGCCAAAAATTAATCGATTATACATTTTAATATTACATTGATTACAGAATCATTTGGTACCAAACAGACACCAGCGTACAAATTTTTTAACTTGATATACATAAAATAATGTTGCGTCGCATAGGGTCAGCGGTAAAAAGTATCGATTTCCAATATTTTAAGACGAGCCAAAAATTCATCGATTATACATTTTAATATTACATTGATTACAGAATCATTTGGTACCAAACAGACACCAGCGTACAAATTTTTTAACTTGATATACATAAAATAATGTTGCGTCGCATAGGGTCAGCGGTAAAATGTATCGATTTCCAATATTTTAAGACGAGCCAAAAATTCATCGATTATACATTTTAATAGTACATTGATTACAGAATCTTTTGGTACCATGTAGACACCAGCGTACAAATTTTTTAATACTGTAAACATAAAATAAAGATGCGTCGCACAGGGTCCGCGTCAAAAAAGTATCAATTTCTAATATTTTAAGACGAGCCAAAAATTAATCGATTATACATTTTAATATTACATTGATTACAGAATCATTTGGTACCAAACAGACACCAGCGTACAAATTTTTTAACTTGATATACATAAAATAATGTTGCGTCGCATAGGGTCAGCGGTAAAAAGTATCGATTTCCAATATTTCAAGACGAGCCAAAAATTCATCGATTATACATTTTAATAGTACATTGATTACAGAATCTTTTGGTACCATGCAGACACCAGCGTACAAATTTTTTAATACGATACACAAAAAATAAGGATGCGTCGCACAGGGTCCGCGTCAAAATAGTATGGATTTCTAATATTTAAAGACGAGCCAAAAATTCATCGATTATACATTTTAGTAGTACATTGATTACAGAATCTTTTGGTACCATGTAGACACCAGCGTACAAATTTTTTAACTTGATATACATAAAATAATGTTGCGTCGCATAGGGTCAGCGGTAAAAAGTATCGATTTCCAATATTTCAAGACGAGCCAAAAATTCATCGATTATACATTTTAATAGTACATTGATTACAGAATCTTTTGGTACCATGCAGACACCAGCGTACAAATTTTTTAATACGATACACATAAAATAAGGATGCGTCGCACAGGGTCCGCGTCAAAATAGTATGGATTTCTAATATTTTAAGACGAGCCAAAAATTAATCGATTATACATTTTAATATTACATTGATTACAGAATCATTTCGTACCAAACAGACACCAGCGTACAAATTTTTTAAGTTGATATACATAAAATAATGTTGCGTCGCATAGGGTCAGCGGTAAAAAGTATCGATTTCCAATATTTCAAGACGAGCCAAAAATTCATCGATTATACATTTTAATAGTACATTGATTACAGAATCTTTTGGTACCATGCAGACACCAGCGTACAAATTTTTTAATACGATACACAAAAAATAAGGATGCGTCGCCCTGGGTCCGCGTCCAAATAGTATGGATTTCTAATATTTAAAGACGAGCCAAAAATTCATCGATTATACATTTTAGTAGTACATTGATTACAGAATCTTTTGGTACCATGTAGACACCAGCGTACAAATTTTTTAATACTGTAAACATAAAATAAAGGTGCGTCGCACAGGGTCAGCGGTAAAAAGTATCGATTTCCAATATTTTAAGACGAGCCAAAAATTCATTGATTATACATTTTAATAGTACATTGATTACAGAATCTTTTGGTACCATGCAGACACCAGCGTACAAATTTTTTAATACTGTAAACATAAAATAAATATGCGTCGCACAGGGTCCGCGTAAAAAAAGTAACAATTTCTAATATTTTAAGACGAGCCAAAAATTAATCGATTATACATTTTAATATTACATTGATTACAGAATCATTTGGTACCAAACAGACACCAGCGTACAAATTTTTTAACTTGATATACATAAAATAATGTTGCGTCGCATAGGGTCAGCGGTAAAAAGCATCGATTTCCAATATTTTAAGACGAGCCAAAAATTCATCGATTATACATTTTAATAGTACATTGATTACAGAATCTTTTGGTACCATGTAGACACCAGCGTACAAATTTTTTAATACTGTAAACATAAAATAAGGATGCGTCGCACAGGGTCCGCGTCAAAATAGTATGGATTTCTAATATTTTAAGACGAGCCAAAAATTAATCGATTATACATTTTAATATTACATTGATTACAGAATCATTTCGTACCAAACAGACACCAGCGTACAAATTTTTTAAGTTGATATACATAAAATAATGTTGCGTCGCATAGGGTCAGCGGTAAAAAGTATCGATTTCCAATATTTCAAGACGAGCCAAAAATTCATCGATTATACATTTTAATAGTACATTGATTACAGAATCTTTTGGTACCATGCAGACACCAGCGTACAAATTTTTTAATACGATACACAAAAAATAAGGATGCGTCGCACTGGGTCCGCGTCAAAATAGTATGGATTTCTAATATTTAAAGACGAGCCAAAATTCATCGATTATACATTTTAGTAGTACATTGATTACAGAATCTTTTGGTACCATGTAGACACCAGCGTACAAATTTTTTAATACTGTAAACATAAAATAAACGTGCGTCGCACAGGGTCAGCGGTAAAAAGTATCGATTTCCAATATTTTAAGACGAGCCAAAAATTCATTGATTATACATTTTAATAGTACATTGATTACAGAATCTTTTGGTACCATGCAGACACCAGCGTACAAATTTTTTAATACTGTAAACATAAAATAAATATGCGTCGCACAGGGTCCGCGTAAAAAAAGTAACAATTTCTAATATTTTAAGACGAGCCAAAAATTAATCGATTATACATTTTAATATTACATTGATTACAGAATCATTTGGTACCAAACAGACACCAGCGTACAAATTTTTTAACTTGATATACATAAAATAATGTTGCGTCGCATAGGGTCAGCGGTAAAAAGCATCGATTTCCAATATTTTAAGACGAGCCAAAAATTCATCGATTATACATTTTAATAGTACATTGATTACAGAATCTTTTGGTACCATGTAGACACCAGCGTACAAATTTTTTAATACTGTAAACATAAAATAAAGATGCGTCGCACAGGGTCCGCGTCAAAAAAGTATCAATTTCTAATATTTTAAGACGAGCCAAAAATTAATCGATTATACATTTTAATATTACATTGATTACAGAATCATTTGGTACCAAACAGACACCAGCGTACAAATTTTTTAACTTGATATACATAAAATAATGTTGCGTCGCATAGGGTCAGCGGTAAAAAGTATCGATTTCCAATATTTCAAGACGAGCCAAAAATTCATCGATTATACATTTTAATAGTACATTGATTACAGAATCTTTTGGTACCATGCAGACACCAGCGTTCAAATTTTTTAATACGATACACAAAAAATAAGGATGCGTCGCACAGGGTCCGCGTCAAAATAGTATGGATTTCTAATATTTAAAGACGAGCCAAAAATTCATCGATTATACATTTTAGTAGTACATTGATTACAGAATCTTTTGGTACCATGTAGACACCAGCGTACAAATTTTTTAACTTGATATACATAAAATAATGTTGCGTCGCATAGGGTCAGCGGTAAAAAGTATCGATTTCCAATATTTCAAGACGAGCCAAAAATTCATCGATTATACATTTTAATAGTACATTGATTACAGAATCTTTTGGTACCATGCAGACACCAGCGTACAAATTTTTTAATACGATACACATAAAATAAGGATGCGTCGCACAGGGTCCGCGTCAAAATAGTATGGATTTCTAATATTTTAAGACGAGCCAAAAATTAATCGATTATACATTTTAATATTACATTGATTACAGAATCATTTCGTACCAAACAGACACCAGCGTACAAATTTTTTAAGTTGATATACATAAAATAATGTTGCGTCGCATAGGGTCAGCGGTAAAAAGTATCGATTTCCAATATTTCAAGACGAGCCAAAAATTCATCGATTATACATTTTAATAGTACATTGATTACAGAATCTTTTGGTACCATGCAGACACCAGCGTACAAATTTTTTAATACGATACACAAAAAATAAGGATGCGTCGCCCTGGGTCCGCGTCCAAATAGTATGGATTTCTAATATTTAAAGACGAGCCAAAAATTCATCGATTATACATTTTAGTAGTACATTGATTACAGAATCTTTTGGTACCATGTAGACACCAGCGTACAAATTTTTTAATACTGTAAACATAAAATAAAGGTGCGTCGCACAGGGTCAGCGGTAAAAAGTATCGATTTCCAATATTTTAAGACGAGCCAAAAATTCATTGATTATACATTTTAATAGTACATTGATTACAGAATCTTTTGGTACCATGCAGACACCAGCGTACAAATTTTTTAATACTGTAAACATAAAATAAATATGCGTCGCACAGGGTCCGCGTAAAAAAAGTAACAATTTCTAATATTTTAAGACGAGCCAAAAATTAATCGATTATACATTTTAATATTACATTGATTACAGAATCATTTGGTACCAAACAGACACCAGCGTACAAATTTTTTAACTTGATATACATAAAATAATGTTGCGTCGCATAGGGTCAGCGGTAAAAAGCATCGATTTCCAATATTTTAAGACGAGCCAAAAATTCATCGATTATACATTTTAATAGTACATTGATTACAGAATCTTTTGGTACCATGTAGACACCAGCGTACAAATTTTTTAATACTGTAAACATAAAATAAGGATGCGTCGCACAGGGTCCGCGTAAAAAAAATAACAATTTCTAATATTTTAAGACGAGCCAAAAATTAATCGATTATACATTTTAATATTACATTGATTACAGAATCATTTCGTACCAAACAGACACCAGCGTACAAATTTTTTAAGTTGATATACATAAAATAATGTTGCGTCGCATAGGGTCAGCGGTAAAAAGTATCGATTTCCAATATTTCAAGACGAGCCAAAAATTCATCGATTATACATTTTAATAGTACATTGATTACAGAATCTTTTGGTACCATGCAGACACCAGCGTACAAATTTTTTAATACGATACACAAAAAATAAGGATGCGTCGCACTGGGTCCGCGTCCAAATAGTATGGATTTCTAATATTTAAAGACGAGCCAAAAATTCATCGATTATACATTTTAGTAGTACATTGATTACAGAATCTTTTGGTACCATGTAGACACCAGCGTACAAATTTTTTAATACTGTAAACATAAAATAAAGGTGCGTCGCACAGGGTCAGCGGTAAAAAGTATCGATTTCCAATATTTTAAGACGAGCCAAAAATTCATTGATTATACATTTTAATAGTACATTGATTACAGAATCTTTTGGTACCATGCAGACACCAGCGTACAAATTTTTTAATACTGTAAACATAAAATAAATATGCGTCGCACAGGGTCCGCGTAAAAAAAGTAACAATTTCTAATATTTTAAGACGAGCCAAAAATTAATCGATTATACATTTTAATATTACATTGATTACAGAATCATTTGGTACCAAACAGACACCAGCGTACAAATTTTTTAACTTGATATACATAAAATAATGTTGCGTCGCATAGGGTCAGCGGTAAAAAGCATCGATTTCCAATATTTTAAGACGAGCCAAAAATTCATCGATTATACATTTTAATAGTACATTGATTACAGAATCTTTTGGTACCATGTAGACACCAGCGTACAAATTTTTTAATACTGTAAACATAAAATAAAGATGCGTCGCACAGGGTCCGCGTCAAAAAAGTATCAATTTCTAATATTTTAAGACGAGCCAAAAATTAATCGATTATACATTTTAATATTACATTGATTACAGTATCATTTGGTACCAAACAGACACCAGCGTAAAAATTTTTTAACTTGATATACATAAAATAATGTTGCGTCGCATAGGGTCAGCGGTAAAAAGTATCGATTTCCAATATTTTAAGACGAGCCAAAAATTCATCGATTATACATTTTAATATTACATTGATTACAGAATCATTTGGTACCAAACAGACACCAGCGTACAAATTTTTTAACTTGATATACATAAAATAATGTTGCGTCGCATAGGGTCAGCGGTAAAAAGTATCGATTTCCAATATTTTAAGACGAGCCAAAAATTCATCGATTATACATTTTAATAGTACATTGATTACAGAATCTTTTGGTACCATGTAGACACCAGCGTACAAATTTTTTAATACTGTAAACATAAAATAAATATGCGTCGCACAGGGTCCGCGTCAAAAAAGTATCAATTTCTAATATTTTAAGACGAGCCAAAAATTAATCGATTATACATTTTAATATTACATTGATTACAGAATCATTTAGTACCAAACAGACACCAGCGTACAAATTTTTTAACTTGATATACATAAAATAATGTTGCGTCGCATAGGGTCAGCGGTAAAAAGTATCGATTTCCAATATTTTAAGACGAGCCAAAAATTCATCGTTTATACATTTTAATAGTATATTGATTACAGAATCTTTTGGTACCATGCAGACACCAGCGTACAAATTTTTTCATTTGCTATACATAAATTAAGGATGCGTCGCATAGGGTCAGCGGCATAAATATATCGATTTCCAATATTTTAAGACGAGCCAAAAATTCATCGATTATACATTTTAATAGTACATTGATTACAGAATCTTTTGGTACCATGTAGACACCAGCGTACAAATTTTTTAATACTGTAAACATAAAATAAAGATGCGTCGCATAGGGTCCGCGTCAAAAAAGTATCAATTTCTAATATTTTAAGACGAGCCAAAAATTAATCGATTATACATTTTAATATTACATTGATTACAGAATCATTTAGTACCAAACAGACACCAGCGTACAAATTTTTTAACTTGATATACATAAAATAATGTTGCGTCGCATAGGGTCAGCGGTAAAAAGTATCGATTTCCAATATTTCAAGACGAGCCAAAAATTCATCGATTATACATTTTAATAGTACATTGATTACAGAATCTTTTGGTACCATGCAGACACCAGCGTACAAATTTTTTAATACGATACACAAAAAATAAGGATGCGTCGCACAGGGTCCGCGTCAAAATAGTATGGATTTCTAATATTTAAAGACGAGCCAAAAATTCATCGATTATACATTTTAGTAGTACATTGATTACAGAATCTTTTGGTACCATGTAGACACCAGCGTACAAATTTTTTAACTTGATATACATAAAATAATGTTGCGTCGCATAGGGTCAGCGGTAAAAAGTATCGATTTCCAATATTTTAAGACGAGCCAAAAATTCATCGATTATACATTTTAATAGTACATTGATTACAGAATCTTTTGGTACCATGTAGACACCAGCGTACAAATTTTTTAATACTGTAAACATAAAATAAAGATGCGTCGCACAGGGTCCGCGTCAAAAAAGTATAAATTTCTAATATTTTAAGACGAGCCAAAAATTAATCGATTATACATTTTAATATTACATTGATTACAGAATCATTTGGTACCAAACAGACACCAGCGTACAAATTTTTTAACTTGATATACATAAAATAATGTTGCGTCGCATAAGGTCAGCGGTAAAAAGTATCGATTTCCAATATTTTAAGACGAGACAAAAATTCATCGATTATACATTTTAATAGTACATTGATTACAGAATCTTTTGGTACCATGCAGACACCAGCGTACAAATTTTTTAATACGATACACATAAAATAAGGATGCGTCGCACAGGGTCCGCGTCAAAATAGTATTGATTTCTAATATTTTAAGACGAGCCAAAAATTCATCGATTATACATTTTAGTAATACATTGATTACAGAATCTTTTGGTACCATGTAGACACCAGCGTACAAATTTTTTAATACTGTAAACATAAAATAAGGATGCGTCGCACAGGGTCAGCGGTAAAAAGTATCGATTTCCAATATTTTAAGACGAGCCAAAAATTCATCGATTATACATTTTAATAGTACATTTATTACAGAATCTTTTGGTACCATGTAGACACCAGCGTACAAATTTTTTAATACTGTAAACATAAAATAAAGATGCGTCGCACAGGGTCCGCGTCAAAATGGTATCGATTTCTAATATTTTAAGACGAGCCAAAAATTCATCGATTATACATTTTAATATTACATTGATTACAGAATCATTTAGTACCAACCAGACACCAGCGTACAAATTTTTTAACTTGATATACATAAAATAATGTTGCGTCGCATAGGGTCAGCGGTAAAAAGTATCGATTTCCAATATTTTAAGACGAGCCAAAAATTCATCGTTTATACATTTTAATAGTATATTGATTACAGAATCTTTTGGTACCATGCAGACACCAGCGTACAAATTTTTTCATTTGCTATACATAAATTAAGGATGCGTCGCATAGGGTCAGCGGCATAAATATATCGATTTCCAATATTTTAAGACGAGCCAAAAATTCATCGATTATACATTTTAATAGTACATTGATTACAGAATCTTTTGGTACCATGTAGACACCAGCGTACAAATTTTTTAATACTGTAAACATAAAATAAAGATGCGTCGCATAGGGTCCGCGTCAAAAAAGTATCAATTTCTAATATTTTAAGACGAGCCAAAAATTAATCGATTATACATTTTAATATTACATTGATTACAGAATCATTTAGTACCAAACAGACACCAGCGTACAAATTTTTTAACTTGATATACATAAAATAATGTTGCGTCGCATAGGGTCAGCGGTAAAAAGTATCGATTTCCAATATTTTAAGACGAGCCAAAAATTCATCGTTTATACATTTTAATAGTATATTGATTACAGAATCTTTTGGTACCAGGCAGACACCAGCGTACAAATTTTTTCATTTGCTATACATAAATTAAGGATGCGTCGCATAGGGTCAGCGGCATAAATATATCGATTTCCAATATTTTAAGACGAGCCAAAAATTCATCGATTATACATTTTAATAGTACATTGATTACAGAATCTTTTGGTACCATGTAGACACCAGCGTACAAATTTTTTAATACTGTAAACATAAAATAAAGATGCGTCGCATAGGGTCCGCGTCAAAAAAGTATCAATTTCTAATATTTTAAGACGAGCCAAAAATTAATCGATTATACATTTTAATATTACATTGATTACAGAATCATTTAGTACCAAACAGACACCAGCGTACAAATTTTTTAACTTGATATACATAAAATAATGTTGCGTCGCATAGGGTCAGCGGTAAAAAGTATCGATTTCCAATATTTTAAGACGAGCCAAAAATTCATTGATTATACATTTTAATAGTACATTGATTACAGAATCTTTTGGTACCATGCAGACACCAGCGTACAAATTTTTTAATACGATACACATAAAATAAGGATGCGTCGCACATGGTCCGCGTCAAAAAAGTATCAATTTCTAATATTTTAAGACGAGCCAAAAATTCATCGATTATACATTTTAATAGTACATTGATTACAGAATCTTTTGGTACCATGCAGACACCAGCGTACAAATTTTTTAATACGATACACAAAAAATAAGGATGCGTCGCACAGGGTCCGCGTCAAAATAGTATGGATTTCTAATATTTAAAGACGAGCCAAAAATTCATCGATTATACATTTTAGTAGTACATTGATTACAGAATCTTTTGGTACCATGTAGACACCAGCGTACAAATTTTTTAATACTGTAAACATAAAATAAAGATGCGTCGCACAGGGTCAGCGGTAAAAAGTATCGATTTCCAATATTTTAAGACGAGCCAAAAATTCATTGATTATACATTTTAATAGTACATTGATTACAGAACCTTTTGGTACCATGCAGACACCAGCGTACAAATTTTTTAATACGATACACATAAAATAAGGATGCGTCGCACATGGTCCGCGTCAAAAAAGTATCGATTTCCAATATTTTAAGACGAGCCAAAAATTCATCGATTATACATTTTAATATTACATTGATTACAGAATCATATGGTACCAAGCAGACAACAGCGTACAAACTTTTTCATTTGCTATACATAAATTAAGGATGCGTCGCATAGGGTCAGCGGCATAAATGTATCGATTTCCAATATTTTAAGACGAGCCAAAAAATCATCGATTATACATTTTAATATTACATTGATTACAGAATCATATGGGACCAAGCAGACAACAGCGTACAAACTTTTTCATTTGCTATACATAAATTAAGGATGCGTCGCATAGGGTCAGCGGTAAAAAGTATCGATTTCCAATATTTTAAGACGAGCCAAAAATTCATCGATTATACATTTTAATAGTACATTGATTACAGAATCTTTTGGTACCATGTAGACACCAGCGTACAAATTTTTTAATACTGTAAACATAAAATAAAGATGCGTCGCACAGGGTCAGCGGTAAAAAGTATCGATTTCCAATATTTTAAGACGAGCCAAAAATTCATTGATTATACATTTTAATAGTACATTGATTACAGAACCTTTTGGTACCATGCAGACACCAGCGTACAAATTTTTTAATACGATACACATAAAATAAGGATGCGTCGCACATGGTCCGCGTCAAAAAAGTATCAATTTCTAATATTTTAAGACGAGCCAAAAATTCATCGATTATACATTTTAATAGTACATTGATTACAGAATCTTTTGGTACCATGTAGACACCAGCGTACAAATTTTTTAATACTGTAAACATAAAATAAATATGCGTCGCACAGGGTCCGCGTAAAAAAAGTAACAATTTCTAATATTTTAAGACGAGCCAAAAATTAATCGATTATACATTTTAATATTACATTGATTACAGAATCATTTGGTACCAAACAGACACCAGCGTACAAATTTTTTAACTTGATATACATAAAATAATGTTGCGTCGCATAGGGTCAGCGGTAAAAAGTATCGATTTCCAATATTTTAAGACGAGCCAAAAATTCATCGATTATACATTGTAATAGTACATTGATTACAGAATCTTTTGGTACCATGTAGACACCAGCGTACAAATTTTTTAATACTGTAAACATAAAATAAAGATGCGTCGCACAGGGTCCGCGTCAAAAAAGTATCAATTTCTAATATTTTAAGACGAGCCAAAAATTCATCGATTATACATTTTAATATTACATTGATTACAGAATCATTTGGTACCAAACAGACACCAGCGTACAAATTTTTTAACTTGATATACATAAAATAATGTTGCGTCGCATAGGGTCAGCGGTAAAAAGTATCGATTTCCAATATTTTAAGACGAGCCAAAAATTCATCGATTATACATTTTAATAGTACATTGATTACAGAATCTTTTGGTACCATGTAGACACCAGCGTACAAATTTTTTAATACTGTAAACATAAAATAAAGATGCGTCGCACAGGGTCCGCGTCAAAAAAGTATCAATTTCTAATATTTTAAGACGAGCCAAAAATTAATCGATTATACATTTTAATATTACATTGATTACAGAATCATTTGGTACCAAACAGACACCAGCGTACAAATTTTTTAACTTTATATACATAAAATAATGTTGCGTCGCAAAGGGTCAGCGGTAAAAAGTATCAATTTCTAATATTTTAAGACGAGCCAAAAATTCATCGATTATACATTTTAATATTACATTGATTACAGAATCATTTGGTACCAAACAGACACCAGCGTACAAATTTTTTAACTTGATATACATAAAATAATGTTGCGCCGCATAGGGTCAGCGGTAAAATGTATCGATTTCCAATATTTTAAGACGAGCCAAAAATTCATCGATTATACATTTTAATAGTACATTGATTACAGAATCTTTTGGTACCATGCAGACACCAGCGTACAAATTTTTTAATACGATACACATTAAATAAGGATGCGTCGCACAGGGTCCGCGTCAAAAAAGTATCAATTTCTAATATTTTAAGACGAGCCAAAAATTAATCGATTATACATTTTAATATTACATTGATTACAGAATCATTTGGTACCAAACAGACACCAGCGTACAAATTTTTTAACTTGATATACATAAAATAATGTTGCGTCGCATAGGGTCAGCGGTAAAAAGTATCGATTTCCAATATTTTAAGACGAGCCAAAAATTCATCGATTATACATTTTAATATTACATTGATTACAGAATCATATGGTACCAAGCTGACAACAGCGTACAAACTTTTTCATTTTCTATACATAAATTAAGGATGCGTCGCATAGGGTCAGCGGCATAAATGTATCGATTTCCAATATTTCAAGACGAGCCAAAAATTCATCGATTATACATTTTAATAGTACATTGATTACAGAATCTTTTGGTACCATGTAGACACCAGCGTACAAATTTTTTAATACTGTAAACATAAAATAAATATGCGTCGCACAGGGTCCGCGTAAAAAAAGTAACAATTTCTAATATTTTAAGACGAGCCAAAAATTAATCGATTATACATTTTAATATTACATTGATTACAGAATCATTTGGTACCAAACAGACACCAGCGTACAAATTTTTTAACTTGATATACATAAAATAATGTTGCGTCGCATAGGGTCAGCGGTAAAAAGTATCGATTTCCAATATTTTAAGACGAGCCAAAAATTCATCGATTATACATTGTAATAGTACATTGATTACAGAATCTTTTGGTACCATGTAGACACCAGCGTACAAATTTTTTAATACTGTAAACATAAAATAAAGATGCGTCGCACAGGGTCCGCGTCAAAAAAGTATCAATTTCTAATATTTTAAGACGAGCCAAAAATTAATCGATTATACATTTTAATATTACATTGATTACAGAATCATTTCGTACCAAACAGACACCAGCGTACAAATTTTTTAAGTTGATATACATAAAATAATGTTGCGTCGCATAGGGTCAGCGGTAAAAAGTATCGATTTCCAATATTTCAAGACGAGCCAAAAATTCATCGATTATACATTTTAATAGTACATTGATTACAGAATCTTTTGGTACCATGCAGACACCAGCGTACAAATTTTTTAATACGATACACAAAAAATAAGGATGCGTCGCCCTGGGTCCGCGTCCAAATAGTATGGATTTCTAATATTTAAAGACGAGCCAAAAATTCATCGATTATACATTTTAGTAGTACATTGATTACAGAATCTTTTGGTACCATGTAGACACCAGCGTACAAATTTTTTAATACTGTAAACATAAAATAAAGGTGCGTCGCACAGGGTCAGCGGTAAAAAGTATCGATTTCCAATATTTTAAGACGAGCCAAAAATTCATTGATTATACATTTTAATAGTACATTGATTACAGAATCTTTTGGTACCATGCAGACACCAGCGTACAAATTTTTTAATACTGTAAACATAAAATAAATATGCGTCGCACAGGGTCCGCGTAAAAAAAGTAACAATTTCTAATATTTTAAGACGAGCCAAAAATTAATCGATTATACATTTTAATATTACATTGATTACAGAATCATTTGGTACCAAACAGACACCAGCGTACAAATTTTTTAACTTGATATACATAAAATAATGTTGCGTCGCATAGGGTCAGCGGTAAAAAGCATCGATTTCCAATATTTTAAGACGAGCCAAAAATTCATCGATTATACATTTTAATAGTACATTGATTACAGAATCTTTTGGTACCATGTAGACACCAGCGTACAAATTTTTTAATACTGTAAACATAAAATAAGGATGCGTCGCACAGGGTCCGCGTAAAAAAAATAACAATTTCTAATATTTTAAGACGAGCCAAAAATTAATCGATTATACATTTTAATATTACATTGATTACAGAATCATTTCGTACCAAACAGACACCAGCGTACAAATTTTTTAAGTTGATATACATAAAATAATGTTGCGTCGCATAGGGTCAGCGGTAAAAAGTATCGATTTCCAATATTTCAAGACGAGCCAAAAATTCATCGATTATACATTTTAATAGTACATTGATTACAGAATCTTTTGGTACCATGCAGACACCAGCGTACAAATTTTTTAATACGATACACAAAAAATAAGGATGCGTCGCACTGGGTCCGCGTCCAAATAGTATGGATTTCTAATATTTAAAGACGAGCCAAAAATTCATCGATTATACATTTTAGTAGTACATTGATTACAGAATCTTTTGGTACCATGTAGACACCAGCGTACAAATTTTTTAATACTGTAAACATAAAATAAAGGTGCGTCGCACAGGGTCAGCGGTAAAAAGTATCGATTTCCAATATTTTAAGACGAGCCAAAAATTCATTGATTATACATTTTAATAGTACATTGATTACAGAATCTTTTGGTACCATGCAGACACCAGCGTACAAATTTTTTAATACTGTAAACATAAAATAAATATGCGTCGCACAGGGTCCGCGTAAAAAAAGTAACAATTTCTAATATTTTAAGACGAGCCAAAAATTAATCGATTATACATTTTAATATTACATTGATTACAGAATCATTTGGTACCAAACAGACACCAGCGTACAAATTTTTTAACTTGATATACATAAAATAATGTTGCGTCGCATAGGGTCAGCGGTAAAAAGCATCGATTTCCAATATTTTAAGACGAGCCAAAAATTCATCGATTATACATTTTAATAGTACATTGATTACAGAATCTTTTGGTACCATGTAGACACCAGCGTACAAATTTTTTAATACTGTAAACATAAAATAAAGATGCGTCGCACAGGGTCCGCGTCAAAAAAGTATCAATTTCTAATATTTTAAGACGAGCCAAAAATTAATCGATTATACATTTTAATATTACATTGATTACAGTATCATTTGGTACCAAACAGACACCAGCGTAAAAATTTTTTAACTTGATATACATAAAATAATGTTGCGTCGCATAGGGTCAGCGGTAAAAAGTATCGATTTCCAATATTTTAAGACGAGCCAAAAATTCATCGATTATACATTTTAATATTACATTGATTACAGAATCATTTGGTACCAAACAGACACCAGCGTACAAATTTTTTAACTTGATATACATAAAATAATGTTGCGTCGCATAGGGTCAGCGGTAAAAAGTATCGATTTCCAATATTTTAAGACGAGCCAAAAATTCATCGATTATACATTTTAATAGTACATTGATTACAGAATCTTTTGGTACCATGTAGACACCAGCGTACAAATTTTTTAATACTGTAAACATAAAATAAATATGCGTCGCACAGGGTCCGCGTCAAAAAAGTATCAATTTCTAATATTTTAAGACGAGCCAAAAATTAATCGATTATACATTTTAATATTACATTGATTACAGAATCATTTAGTACCAAACAGACACCAGCGTACAAATTTTTTAACTTGATATACATAAAATAATGTTGCGTCGCATAGGGTCAGCGGTAAAAAGTATCGATTTCCAATATTTTAAGACGAGCCAAAAATTCATCGTTTATACATTTTAATAGTATATTGATTACAGAATCTTTTGGTACCATGCAGACACCAGCGTACAAATTTTTTCATTTGCTATACATAAATTAAGGATGCGTCGCATAGGGTCAGCGGCATAAATATATCGATTTCCAATATTTTAAGACGAGCCAAAAATTCATCGATTATACATTTTAATAGTACATTGATTACAGAATCTTTTGGTACCATGTAGACACCAGCGTACAAATTTTTTAATACTGTAAACATAAAATAAAGATGCGTCGCATAGGGTCCGCGTCAAAAAAGTATCAATTTCTAATATTTTAAGACGAGCCAAAAATTAATCGATTATACATTTTAATATTACATTGATTACAGAATCATTTAGTACCAAACAGACACCAGCGTACAAATTTTTTAACTTGATATACATAAAATAATGTTGCGTCGCATAGGGTCAGCGGTAAAAAGTATCGATTTCCAATATTTCAAGACGAGCCAAAAATTCATCGATTATACATTTTAATAGTACATTGATTACAGAATCTTTTGGTACCATGCAGACACCAGCGTACAAATTTTTTAATACGATACACAAAAAATAAGGATGCGTCGCACAGGGTCCGCGTCAAAATAGTATGGATTTCTAATATTTAAAGACGAGCCAAAAATTCATCGATTATACATTTTAGTAGTACATTGATTACAGAATCTTTTGGTACCATGTAGACACCAGCGTACAAATTTTTTAACTTGATATACATAAAATAATGTTGCGTCGCATAGGGTCAGCGGTAAAAAGTATCGATTTCCAATATTTTAAGACGAGCCAAAAATTCATCGATTATACATTTTAATAGTACATTGATTACAGAATCTTTTGGTACCATGTAGACACCAGCGTACAAATTTTTTAATACTGTAAACATAAAATAAAGATGCGTCGCACAGGGTCCGCGTCAAAAAAGTATAAATTTCTAATATTTTAAGACGAGCCAAAAATTAATCGATTATACATTTTAATATTACATTGATTACAGAATCATTTAGTACCAAACAGACACCAGCGTACAAATTTTTTAACTTGATATACATAAAATAATGTTGCGTCGCATAAGGTCAGCGGTAAAAAGTATCGATTTCCAATATTTTAAGACGAGACAAAAATTCATCGATTATACATTTTAATAGTACATTGATTACAGAATCTTTTGGTACCATGCAGACATCAGCGTACAAATTTTTTAATACGATACACATAAAATAAGGATGCGTCGCACAGGGTCCGCGTCAAAATAGTATTGATTTCTAATATTTTAAGACGAGCCAAAAATTCATCGATTATACATTTTAGTAATACATTGATTACAGAATCTTTTGGTACCATGTAGACACCAGCGTACAAATTTTTTAATACTGTAAACATAAAATAAGGATGCGTCGCACAGGGTCAGCGGTAAAAAGTATCGATTTCCAATATTTTAAGACGAGCCAAAAATTCATCGATTATACATTTTAATAGTACATTTATTACAGAATCTTTTGGTACCATGTAGACACCAGCGTACAAATTTTTTAATACTGTAAACATAAAATAAAGATGCGTCGCACAGGGTCCGCGTCAAAATGGTATCGATTTCTAATATTTTAAGACGAGCCAAAAATTCATCGATTATACATTTTAATATTACATTGATTACAGAATCATTTAGTACCAACCAGACACCAGCGTACAAATTTTTTAACTTGATATACATAAAATAATGTTGCGTCGCATAGGGTCAGCGGTAAAAAGTATCGATTTCCAATATTTTAAGACGAGCCAAAAATTCATCGTTTATACATTTTAATAGTATATTGATTACAGAATCTTTTGGTACCATGCAGACACCAGCGTACAAATTTTTTCATTTGCTATACATAAATTAAGGATGCGTCGCATAGGGTCAGCGGCATAAATATATCGATTTCCAATATTGTAAGACGAGCCAAAAATTCATCGATTATACATTTTAATAGTACATTGATTACAGAATCTTTTGGTACCATGTAGACACCAGCGTACAAATTTTTTAATACTGTAAACATAAAATAAAGATGCGTCGCATAGGGTCCGCGTCAAAAAAGTATCAATTTCTAATATTTTAAGACGAGCCAAAAATTAATCGATTATACATTTTAATATTACATTGATTACAGAATCATTTAGTACCAAACAGACACCAGCGTACAAATTTTTTAACTTGATATACATAAAATAATGTTGCGTCGCATAGGGTCAGCGGTAAAAAGTATCGATTTCCAATATTTTAAGACGAGCCAAAAATTCATCGTTTATACATTTTAATAGTATATTGATTACAGAATCTTTTGGTACCAGGCAGACACCAGCGTACAAATTTTTTCATTTGCTATACATAAATTAAGGATGCGTCGCATAGGGTCAGCGGCATAAATATATCGATTTCCAATATTTTAAGACGAGCCAAAAATTCATCGATTATACATTTTAATAGTACATTGATTACAGAATCTTTTGGTACCATGTAGACACCAGCGTACAAATTTTTTAATACTGTAAACATAAAATAAAGATGCGTCGCATAGGGTCCGCGTCAAAAAAGTATCAATTTCTAATATTTTAAGACGAGCCAAAAATTAATCGATTATACATTTTAATATTACATTGATTACAGAATCATTTAGTACCAAACAGACACCAGCGTACAAATTTTTTAACTTGATATACATAAAATAATGTTGCGTCGCATAGGGTCAGCGGTAAAAAGTATCGATTTCCAATATTTTAAGACGAGCCAAAAATTCATTGATTATACATTTTAATAGTACATTGATTACAGAATCTTTTGGTACCATGCAGACACCAGCGTACAAATTTTTTAATACGATACACATAAAATAAGGATGCGTCGCACATGGTCCGCGTCAAAAAAGTATCAATTTCTAATATTTTAAGACGAGCCAAAAATTCATCGATTATACATTTTAATAGTACATTGATTACAGAATCTTTTGGTACCATGCAGACACCAGCGTACAAATTTTTTAATACGATACACAAAAAATAAGGATGCGTCGCACAGGGTCCGCGTCAAAATAGTATGGATTTCTAATATTTAAAGACGAGCCAAAAATTCATCGATTATACATTTTAGTAGTACATTGATTACAGAATCTTTTGGTACCATGTAGACACCAGCGTACAAATTTTTTAATACTGTAAACATAAAATAAAGATGCGTCGCACAGGGTCAGCGGTAAAAAGTATCGATTTCCAATATTTTAAGACGAGCCAAAAATTCATTGATTATACATTTTAATAGTACATTGATTACAGAACCTTTTGGTACCATGCAGACACCAGCGTACAAATTTTTTAATACGATACACATAAAATAAGGATGCGTCGCACATGGTCCGCGTCAAAAAAGTATCGATTTCCAATATTTTAAGACGAGCCAAAAATTCATCGATTATACATTTTAATATTACATTGATTACAGAATCATATGGTACCAAGCAGACAACAGCGTACAAACTTTTTCATTTGCTATACATAAATTAAGGATGCGTCGCATAGGGTCAGCGGCATAAATGTATCGATTTCCAATATTTTAAGACGAGCCAAAAAATCATCGATTATACATTTTAATATTACATTGATTACAGAATCATATGGGACCAAGCAGACAACAGCGTACAAACTTTTTCATTTGCTATACATAAATTAAGGATGCGTCGCATAGGGTCAGCGGTAAAAAGTATCGATTTCCAATATTTTAAGACGAGCCAAAAATTCATCGATTATACATTTTAATAGTACATTGATTACAGAATCTTTTGGTACCATGTAGACACCAGCGTACAAATTTTTTAATACTGTAAACATAAAATAAAGATGCGTCGCACAGGGTCCGCGTCAAAAAAGTATCAATTTCTAATATTTTAAGACGAGCCAAAAATTAATCGATTATACATTTTAATATTACATTGATTACAGAATCATTTGGTACCAAACAGACACCAGCGTACAAATTTTTTAATACTGTAAACATAAAATAAAGATGCGTCGCACAGGGTCAGCGGTAAAATGTATCGATTTCCAATATTTAAAGACGAGCCAAAAATTCATCGATTATACATTTTAGTAGTACATTGATTACAGAATCTTTTGGTACCATGTAGACACCAGCGTACAAATTTTTTAATACTGTAAACATAAAATAAAGATGCGTCGCACAGGGTCAGCGGTAAAAAGTATCGATTTCCAATATTTTAAGACGAGCCAAAAATTCATTGATTATACATTTTAATAGTACATTGATTACAGAACCTTTTGGTACCATGCAGACACCAGCGTACAAATTTTTTAATACGATACACATAAAATAAGGATGCGTCGCACATGGTCCGCGTCAAAAAAGTATCAATTTCTAATATTTTAAGACGAGCCAAAAATTCATCGATTATACATTTTAATAGTACATTGATTACAGAATCTTTTGGTACCATGTAGACACCAGCGTACAAATTTTTTAATACTGTAAACATAAAATAAATATGCGTCGCACAGGGTCCGCGTAAAAAAAGTAACAATTTCTAATATTTTAAGACGAGCCAAAAATTAATCGATTATACATTTTAATATTACATTGATTACAGAATCATTTGGTACCAAACAGACACCAGCGTACAAATTTTTTAACTTGATATACATAAAATAATGTTGCGTCGCATAGGGTCAGCGGTAAAAAGTATCGATTTCCAATATTTTAAGACGAGCCAAAAATTCATCGATTATACATTGTAATAGTACATTGATTACAGAATCTTTTGGTACCATGTAGACACCAGCGTACAAATTTTTTAATACTGTAAACATAAAATAAAGATGCGTCGCACAGGGTCCGCGTCAAAAAAGTATCAATTTCTAATATTTTAAGACGAGCCAAAAATTCATCGATTATACATTTTAATATTACATTGATTACAGAATCATTTGGTACCAAACAGACACCAGCGTACAAATTTTTTAACTTGATATACATAAAATAATGTTGCGTCGCATAGGGTCAGCGGTAAAAAGTATCGATTTCCAATATTTTAAGACGAGCCAAAAATTCATCGATTATACATTTTAATAGTACATTGATTACAGAATCTTTTGGTACCATGTAGACACCAGCGTACAAATTTTTTAATACTGTAAACATAAAATAAAGATGCGTCGCACAGGGTCCGCGTCAAAAAAGTATCAATTTCTAATATTTTAAGACGAGCCAAAAATTAATCGATTATACATTTTAATATTACATTGATTACAGAATCATTTGGTACCAAACAGACACCAGCGTACAAATTTTTTAACTTTATATACATAAAATAATGTTGCGTCGCAAAGGGTCAGCGGTAAAAAGTATCAATTTCTAATATTTTAAGACGAGCCAAAAATTCATCGATTATACATTTTAATATTACATTGATTACAGAATCATTTGGTACCAAACAGACACCAGCGTACAAATTTTTTAACTTGATATACATAAAATAATGTTGCGCCGCATAGGGTCAGCGGTAAAATGTATCGATTTCCAATATTTTAAGACGAGCCAAAAATTCATCGATTATACATTTTAATAGTACATTGATTACAGAATCTTTTGGTACCATGCAGACACCAGCGTACAAATTTTTTAATACGATACACATTAAATAAGGATGCGTCGCACAGGGTCCGCGTCAAAAAAGTATCAATTTCTAATATTTTAAGACGAGCCAAAAATTAATCGATTATACATTTTAATATTACATTGATTACAGAATCATTTGGTACCAAACAGACACCAGCGTACAAATTTTTTAACTTGATATACATAAAATAATGTTGCGTCGCATAGGGTCAGCGGTAAAAAGTATCGATTTCCAATATTTTAAGACGAGCCAAAAATTCATCGATTATACATTTTAATATTACATTGATTACAGAATCATATGGTACCAAGCTGACAACAGCGTACAAACTTTTTCATTTTCTATACATAAATTAAGGATGCGTCGCATAGGGTCAGCGGCATAAATGTATCGATTTCCAATATTTCAAGACGAGCCAAAAATTCATCGATTATACATTTTAATAGTACATTGATTACAGAATCTTTTGGTACCATGTAGACACCAGCGTACAAATTTTTTAATACTGTAAACATAAAATAAATATGCGTCGCACAGGGTCCGCGTAAAAAAAGTAACAATTTCTAATATTTTAAGACGAGCCAAAAATTAATCGATTATACATTTTAATATTACATTGATTACAGAATCATTTGGTACCAAACAGACACCAGCGTACAAATTTTTTAACTTGATATACATAAAATAATGTTGCGTCGCATAGGGTCAGCGGTAAAAAGTATCGATTTCCAATATTTTAAGACGAGCCAAAAATTCATCGATTATACATTTTAATAGTACATTGATTACAGAATCTTTTGGTACCATGTAGACACCAGCGTACAAATTTTTTAATACTGTAAACATAAAATAAATATGCGTCGCACAGGGTCCGCGTAAAAAAAGTAACAATTTCTAATATTTTAAGACGAGCCAAAAATTAATCGATTATACATTTTAATATTACATTGATTACAGAATCATTTGGTACCAAACAGACACCAGCGTACAAATTTTTTAACTTGATATACATAAAATAATGTTGCGTCGCATAGGGTCAGCGGTAAAAAGTATCGATTTCCAATATTTTAAGACGAGCCAAAAATTCATCGATTATACATTGTAATAGTACATTGATTACAGAATCTTTTGGTACCATGTAGACACCAGCGTACAAATTTTTTAATACTGTAAACATAAAATAAAGATGCGTCGCACAGGGTCCGCGTCAAAAAAGTATCAATTTCTAATATTTTAAGACGAGCCAAAAATTAATCGATTATACATTTTAATATTACATTGATTACAGAATCATTTGGTACCAAACAGACACCAGCGTACAAATTTTTTAACTTGATATACATAAAATAATGTTCCGTCGCATAGGCTCAGCGGTAAGAAGTATCGATTTCCAATATTTTAAGACGAGCCAAAAATTCATCGATTATACATTGTAATAGTACATTGATTACAGAATCTTTTGGTACCATGTAGACACCAGCGTACAAATTTTTTAATACTGTAAACATAAAATAAAGATGCGTCGCACAGGGTCAGCGGTAAAAAGTATCGATTTCCAATATTTTAAGACGAGCCAAAAATTCATTGATTATACATTTTAATAGTACATTGATTACAGAATCTTTTGGTACCATGCAGACACCAGCGTACAAATTTTTTAATACGATACACATAAAATAAGGATGCGTCGCACATGGTCCGCGTCAAAAAAGTATCAATTTCTAATATTTTAAGACGAGCCAAAAATTCATCGATTATACATTTTAATAGTACATTGATTACAGAATCTTTTGGTACCATGTAGACACCAGCGTACAAATTTTTTAATACTGTAAACATAAAATAAGGATGCGTCGCACAGGGTCCGCGTAAAAAAATTAACAATTTCTAATATTTTAAGACGAGCCAAAAATTAATCGATTATACATTTTAATATTACATTGATTACAGAATCATTTGGTACCAAACAGACACCAGCGTACAAATTTTTTAACTTGATATACATAAAATAATGTTCCGTCGCATAGGCTCAGCGGTAAGAAGTATCGATTTCCAATATTTTAAGACGAGCCAAAAATTCATCGATTATACATTGTAATAGTACATTGATTACAGAATCTTTTGGTACCATGTAGACACCAGCGTACAAATTTTTTAATACTGTAAACATAAAATAAAGATGCGTCGCACAGGGTCAGCGGTAAAAAGTATCGATTTCCAATATTTTAAGACGAGCCAAAAATTCATTGATTATACATTTTAATAGTACATTGATTACAGAATCTTTTGGTACCATGCAGACACCAGCGTACAAATTTTTTAATACGATACACATAAAATAAGGATGCGTCGCACATGGTCCGCGTCAAAAAAGTATCAATTTCTAATATTTTAAGACGAGCCAAAAATTCATCGATTATACATTTTAATAGTACATTGATTACAGAATCTTTTGGTACCATGTAGACACCAGCGTACAAATTTTTTAATACTGTAAACATAAAATAAGGATGCGTCGCACAGGGTCCGCGTAAAAAAATTAACAATTTCTAATATTTTAAGACGAGCCAAAAATTAATCGATTATACATTTTAATATTACATTGATTACAGAATCATTTGGTACCAAACAGACACCAGCGTATAAATTTTTTAACTTGATATACATAAAATAATGTTGCGTCGCATAGGGTCAGCGGTAAAAAGTATCGATTTCCAATATTTCAAGACGAGCCAAAAATTCATCGATTATACATTTTAATAGTACATTGATTACAGAATCTTTTGGTACCATGCAGACACCAGCGTACAAATTTTTTAATACGATACACATAAAATAAGGATGCGTCGCACAGGGTCCGCGTCAAAATAGTATGGATTTCTAATATTTTAAGACGAGCCAAAAATTAATCGATTATACATTTTAATATTACATTGATTACAGAATCATTTCGTACCAAACAGACACCAGCGTACAAATTTTTTAAGTTGATATACATAAAATAATGTTGCGTCGCATAGGGTCAGCGGTAAAAAGTATCGATTTCCAATATTTCAAGACGAGCCAAAAATTCATCGATTATACATTTTAATAGTACATTGATTACAGAATCTTTTGGTACCATGCAGACACCAGCGTACAAATTTTTTAATACGATACACAAAAAATAAGGATGCGTCGCACTGGGTCCGCGTCCAAATAGTATGGATTTCTAATATTTAAAGACGAGCCAAAAATTCATCGATTATACATTTTAGTAGTACATTGATTACAGAATCTTTTGGTACCATGTAGACACCAGCGTACAAATTTTTTAATACTGTAAACATAAAATAAAGGTGCGTCGCACAGGGTCAGCGGTAAAAAGTATCGATTTCCAATATTTTAAGACGAGCCAAAAATTCATTGATTATACATTTTAATAGTACATTGATTACAGAATCTTTTGGTACCATGCAGACACCAGCGTACAAATTTTTTAATACTGTAAACATAAAATAAATATGCGTCGCACAGGGTCCGCGTAAAAAAAGTAACAATTTCTAATATTTTAAGACGAGCCAAAAATTAATCGATTATACATTTTAATATTACATTGATTACAGAATCATTTGGTACCAAACAGACACCAGCGTACAAATTTTTTAACTTGATATACATAAAATAATGTTGCGTCGCATAGGGTCAGCGGTAAAAAGCATCGATTTCCAATATTTTAAGACGAGCCAAAAATTCATCGATTATACATTTTAATAGTACATTGATTACAGAATCTTTTGGTACCATGTAGACACCAGCGTACAAATTTTTTAATACTGTAAACATAAAATAAAGATGCGTCGCACAGGGTCCGCGTCAAAAAAGTATCAATTTCTAATATTTTAAGACGAGCCAAAAATTAATCGATTATACATTTTAATATTACATTGATTACAGAATAATTGGTACCAAACAGACACCAGCGTACAAATTTTTTAACTTGATATACATAAAATAATGTTGCGTCGCATAGGGTCAGCGGTAAAAAGTATCGATTTCCAATATTTTAAGACGAGCCAAAAATTCATCGATTATACATTTTAATATTACATTGATTACAGAATCATTTGGTACCAAACAGACACCAGCGTACAAATTTTTTAACTTGATATACATAAAATAATGTTGCGTCGCATAGGGTCAGCGGTAAAAAGTATCGATTTCCAATATTTTAAGACGAGCCAAAAATTCATCGATTATACATTTTAATATTACATTGATTACAGAATCATATGGTACCAAGCTGACAACAGCGTACAAACTTTTTCATTTTCTATACATAAATTAAGGATGCGTCGCATAGGGTCAGCGGCATAAATGTATCGATTTCCAATATTTCAAGACGAGCCAAAAATTCATCGATTATACATTTTAATAGTACATTGATTACAGAATCTTTTGGTACCATGTAGACACCAGCGTACAAATTTTTTAATACTGTAAACATAAAATAAATATGCGTCGCACAGGGTCCGCGTAAAAAAAGTAACAATTTCTAATATTTTAAGACGAGCCAAAAATTAATCGATTATACATTTTAATATTACATTGATTACAGAATCATTTGGTACCAAACAGACACTAGCGTACAAATTTTTTAACTTGATATACATAAAATAATGTTGCGTCGCATAGGGTCAGCGGTAAAAAGTATCGATTTCCAATATTTTAAGACGAGCCAAAAATTCATCGATTATACATTTTAATAGTACATTGATTACAGAATCTTTTGGTACCATGTAGACACCAGCGTACAAATTTTTTAATACTGTAAACATAAAATAAATATGCGTCGCACAGGGTCCGCGTAAAAAAAGTAACAATTTCTAATATTTTAAGACGAGCCAAAAATTAATCGATTATACATTTTAATATTACATTGATTACAGAATCATTTGGTACCAAACAGACACCAGCGTACAAATTTTTTAACTTGATATACATAAAATAATGTTGCGTCGCATAGGGTCAGCGGTAAAAAGTATCGATTTCCAATATTTTAAGACGAGCCAAAAATTCATCGATTATACATTGTAATAGTACATTGATTACAGAATCTTTTGGTACCATGTAGACACCAGCGTACAAATTTTTTAATACTGTAAACATAAAATAAAGATGCGTCGCACAGGGTCCGCGTCAAAAAAGTATCAATTTCTAATATTTTAAGACGAGCCAAAAATTAATCGATTATACATTTTAATATTACATTGATTACAGAATCATTTGGTACCAAACAGACACCAGCGTACAAATTTTTTAACTTGATATACATAAAATAATGTTCCGTCGCATAGGCTCAGCGGTAAGAAGTATCGATTTCCAATATTTTAAGACGAGCCAAAAATTCATCGATTATACATTGTAATAGTACATTGATTACAGAATCTTTTGGTACCATGTAGACACCAGCGTACAAATTTTTTAATACTGTAAACATAAAATAAAGATGCGTCGCACAGGGTCAGCGGTAAAAAGTATCGATTTCCAATATTTTAAGACGAGCCAAAAATTCATTGATTATACATTTTAATAGTACATTGATTACAGAATCTTTTGGTACCATGCAGACACCAGCGTACAAATTTTTTAATACGATACACATAAAATAAGGATGCGTCGCACATGGTCCGCGTCAAAAAAGTATCAATTTCTAATATTTTAAGACGAGCCAAAAATTCATCGATTATACATTTTAATAGTACATTGATTACAGAATCTTTTGGTACCATGTAGACACCAGCGTACAAATTTTTTAATACTGTAAACATAAAATAAGGATGCGTCGCACAGGGTCCGCGTAAAAAAATTAACAATTTCTAATATTTTAAGACGAGCCAAAAATTAATCGATTATACATTTTAATATTACATTGATTACAGAATCATTTGGTACCAAACAGACACCAGCGTATAAATTTTTTAACTTGATATACATAAAATAATGTTGCGTCGCATAGGGTCAGCGGTAAAAAGTATCGATTTCCAATATTTCAAGACGAGCCAAAAATTCATCGATTATACATTTTAATAGTACATTGATTACAGAATCTTTTGGTACCATGCAGACACCAGCGTACAAATTTTTTAATACGATACACATAAAATAAGGATGCGTCGCACAGGGTCCGCGTCAAAATAGTATGGATTTCTAATATTTTAAGACGAGCCAAAAATTAATCGATTATACATTTTAATATTACATTGATTACAGAATCATTTCGTACCAAACAGACACCAGCGTACAAATTTTTTAAGTTGATATACATAAAATAATGTTGCGTCGCATAGGGTCAGCGGTAAAAAGTATCGATTTCCAATATTTCAAGACGAGCCAAAAATTCATCGATTATACATTTTAATAGTACATTGATTACAGAATCTTTTGGTACCATGCAGACACCAGCGTACAAATTTTTTAATACGATACACAAAAAATAAGGATGCGTCGCACTGGGTCCGCGTCCAAATAGTATGGATTTCTAATATTTAAAGACGAGCCAAAAATTCATCGATTATACATTTTAGTAGTACATTGATTACAGAATCTTTTGGTACCATGTAGACACCAGCGTACAAATTTTTTAATACTGTAAACATAAAATAAAGGTGCGTCGCACAGGGTCAGCGGTAAAAAGTATCGATTTCCAATATTTTAAGACGAGCCAAAAATTCATTGATTATACATTTTAATAGTACATTGATTACAGAATCTTTTGGTACCATGCAGACACCAGCGTACAAATTTTTTAATACTGTAAACATAAAATAAATATGCGTCGCACAGGGTCCGCGTAAAAAAAGTAACAATTTCTAATATTTTAAGACGAGCCAAAAATTAATCGATTATACATTTTAATATTACATTGATTACAGAATCATTTGGTACCAAACAGACACCAGCGTACAAATTTTTTAACTTGATATACATAAAATAATGTTGCGTCGCATAGGGTCAGCGGTAAAAAGCATCGATTTCCAATATTTTAAGACGAGCCAAAAATTCATCGATTATACATTTTAATAGTACATTGATTACAGAATCTTTTGGTACCATGTAGACACCAGCGTACAAATTTTTTAATACTGTAAACATAAAATAAAGATGCGTCGCACAGGGTCCGCGTCAAAAAAGTATCAATTTCTAATATTTTAAGACGAGCCAAAAATTAATCGATTATACATTTTAATATTACATTGATTACAGAATAATTGGTACCAAACAGACACCAGCGTACAAATTTTTTAACTTGATATACATAAAATAATGTTGCGTCGCATAGGGTCAGCGGTAAAAAGTATCGATTTCCAATATTTTAAGACGAGCCAAAAATTCATCGATTATACATTTTAATATTACATTGATTACAGAATCATTTGGTACCAAACAGACACCAGCGTACAAATTTTTTAACTTGATATACATAAAATAATGTTGCGTCGCATAGGGTCAGCGGTAAAAAGTATCGATTTCCAATATTTTAAGACGAGCCAAAAATTCATCGATTATACATTTTAATAGTACAATGTTTACAGAATCTTTTGGTACCATGTAGACACCAGCGTACAAATTTTTTAATACTGCAAACATAAAATAAAGATGCGTCGCACAGGGTCCGCGTCAAAAAAGTATCAATTTCTAATATTTTAAGACGAGCCAAAAATTAATCGATTATACATTTTAATATTACATTGATTACAGAATCATTTGGTACCAAACAGACACCAGCGTACAAATTTTTTAACTTGATATACATAAAATAATGTTGCGTCGCATAGGGTCAGCGGTAAAAAGTATCGATTTCCAATATTTTAAGACGAGCCAAAAATTCATCGATTATACATTTTAATATTACATTGATTACAGAATCATTTGGTACCAAACAGACACCAGCGTACAAATTTTTTAACTTGATATACATAAAATAATGTTGCGTCGCATAGGGTCAGCGGTAAAATGTATCGATTTCCAATATTTTAAGACGAGCCAAAAATTCATCGATTATACATTTTAATAGTACATTGATTACAGAATCTTTTGGTACCATGTAGACACCAGCGTACAAATTTTTTAATACTGTAAACATAAAATAAAGATGCGTCGCACAGGGTCCGCGTCAAAAAAGTATCAATTTCTAATATTTTAAGACGAGCCAAAAATTAATCGATTATACATTTTAATATTACATTGATTACAGAATCATTTGGTACCAAACAGACACCAGCGTACAAATTTTTTAACTTGATATACATAAAATAATGTTGCGTCGCATAGGGTCAGCGGTAAAAAGTATCGATTTCCAATATTTCAAGACGAGCCAAAAATTCATCGATTATACATTTTAATAGTACATTGATTACAGAATCTTTTGGTACCATGCAGACACCAGCGTACAAATTTTTTAATACGATACACAAAAAATAAGGATGCGTCGCACAGGGTCCGCGTCAAAATAGTATGGATTTCTAATATTTAAAGACGAGCCAAAAATTCATCGATTATACATTTTAGTAGTACATTGATTACAGAATCTTTTGGTACCATGTAGACACCAGCGTACAAATTTTTTAACTTGATATACATAAAATAATGTTGCGTCGCATAGGGTCAGCGGTAAAAAGTATCGATTTCCAATATTTCAAGACGAGCCAAAAATTCATCGATTATACATTTTAATAGTACATTGATTACAGAATCTTTTGGTACCATGCAGACACCAGCGTACAAATTTTTTAATACGATACACATAAAATAAGGATGCGTCGCACAGGGTCCGCGTCAAAATAGTATGGATTTCTAATATTTTAAGACGAGCCAAAAATTAATCGATTATACATTTTAATATTACATTGATTACAGAATCATTTCGTACCAAACAGACACCAGCGTACAAATTTTTTAAGTTGATATACATAAAATAATGTTGCGTCGCATAGGGTCAGCGGTAAAAAGTATCGATTTCCAATATTTCAAGACGAGCCAAAAATTCATCGATTATACATTTTAATAGTACATTGATTACAGAATCTTTTGGTACCATGCAGACACCAGCGTACAAATTTTTTAATACGATACACAAAAAATAAGGATGCGTCGCCCTGGGTCCGCGTCCAAATAGTATGGATTTCTAATATTTAAAGACGAGCCAAAAATTCATCGATTATACATTTTAGTAGTACATTGATTACAGAATCTTTTGGTACCATGTAGACACCAGCGTACAAATTTTTTAATACTGTAAACATAAAATAAAGGTGCGTCGCACAGGGTCAGCGGTAAAAAGTATCGATTTCCAATATTTTAAGACGAGCCAAAAATTCATTGATTATACATTTTAATAGTACATTGATTACAGAATCTTTTGGTACCATGCAGACACCAGCGTACAAATTTTTTAATACTGTAAACATAAAATAAATATGCGTCGCACAGGGTCCGCGTAAAAAAAGTAACAATTTCTAATATTTTAAGACGAGCCAAAAATTAATCGATTATACATTTTAATATTACATTGATTACAGAATCATTTGGTACCAAACAGACACCAGCGTACAAATTTTTTAACTTGATATACATAAAATAATGTTGCGTCGCATAGGGTCAGCGGTAAAAAGCATCGATTTCCAATATTTTAAGACGAGCCAAAAATTCATCGATTATACATTTTAATAGTACATTGATTACAGAATCTTTTGGTACCATGTAGACACCAGCGTACAAATTTTTTAATACTGTAAACATAAAATAAGGATGCGTCGCACAGGGTCCGCGTCAAAATAGTATGGATTTCTAATATTTTAAGACGAGCCAAAAATTAATCGATTATACATTTTAATATTACATTGATTACAGAATCATTTCGTACCAAACAGACACCAGCGTACAAATTTTTTAAGTTGATATACATAAAATAATGTTGCGTCGCATAGGGTCAGCGGTAAAAAGTATCGATTTCCAATATTTCAAGACGAGCCAAAAATTCATCGATTATACATTTTAATAGTACATTGATTACAGAATCTTTTGGTACCATGCAGACACCAGCGTACAAATTTTTTAATACGATACACAAAAAATAAGGATGCGTCGCACTGGGTCCGCGTCAAAATAGTATGGATTTCTAATATTTAAAGACGAGCCAAAAATTCATCGATTATACATTTTAGTAGTACATTGATTACAGAATCTTTTGGTACCATGTAGACACCAGCGTACAAATTTTTTAATACTGTAAACATAAAATAAACGTGCGTCGCACAGGGTCAGCGGTAAAAAGTATCGATTTCCAATATTTTAAGACGAGCCAAAAATTCATTGATTATACATTTTAATAGTACATTGATTACAGAATCTTTTGGTACCATGCAGACACCAGCGTACAAATTTTTTAATACTGTAAACATAAAATAAATATGCGTCGCACAGGGTCCGCGTAAAAAAAGTAACAATTTCTAATATTTTAAGACGAGCCAAAAATTAATCGATTATACATTTTAATATTACATTGATTACAGAATCATTTGGTACCAAACAGACACCAGCGTACAAATTTTTTAACTTGATATACATAAAATAATGTTGCGTCGCATAGGGTCAGCGGTAAAAAGCATCGATTTCCAATATTTTAAGACGAGCCAAAAATTCATCGATTATACATTTTAATAGTACATTGATTACAGAATCTTTTGGTACCATGTAGACACCAGCGTACAAATTTTTTAATACTGTAAACATAAAATAAAGATGCGTCGCACAGGGTCCGCGTCAAAAAAGTATCAATTTCTAATATTTTAAGACGAGCCAAAAATTAATCGATTATACATTTTAATATTACATTGATTACAGAATCATTTGGTACCAAACAGACACCAGCGTACAAATTTTTTAACTTGATATACATAAAATAATGTTGCGTCGCATAGGGTCAGCGGTAAAAAGTATCGATTTCCAATATTTCAAGACGAGCCAAAAATTCATCGATTATACATTTTAATAGTACATTGATTACAGAATCTTTTGGTACCATGCAGACACCAGCGTTCAAATTTTTTAATACGATACACAAAAAATAAGGATGCGTCGCACAGGGTCCGCGTCAAAATAGTATGGATTTCTAATATTTAAAGACGAGCCAAAAATTCATCGATTATACATTTTAGTAGTACATTGATTACAGAATCTTTTGGTACCATGTAGACACCAGCGTACAAATTTTTTAACTTGATATACATAAAATAATGTTGCGTCGCATAGGGTCAGCGGTAAAAAGTATCGATTTCCAATATTTCAAGACGAGCCAAAAATTAATCGATTATACATTTTAATAGTACATTGATTACAGAATCTTTTGGTACCATGCAGACACCAGCGTACAAATTTTTTAATACGATACACATAAAATAAGGATGCGTCGCACAGGGTCCGCGTCAAAATAGTATGGATTTCTAATATTTTAAGACGAGCCAAAAATTAATCGATTATACATTTTAATATTACATTGATTACAGAATCATTTCGTACCAAACAGACACCAGCGTACAAATTTTTTAAGTTGATATACATAAAATAATGTTGCGTCGCATAGGGTCAGCGGTAAAAAGTATCGATTTCCAATATTTCAAGACGAGCCAAAAATTCATCGATTATACATTTTAATAGTACATTGATTACAGAATCTTTTGGTACCATGCAGACACCAGCGTACAAATTTTTTAATACGATACACAAAAAATAAGGATGCGTCGCCCTGGGTCCGCGTCCAAATAGTATGGATTTCTAATATTTAAAGACGAGCCAAAAATTCATCGATTATACATTTTAGTAGTACATTGATTACAGAATCTTTTGGTACCATGTAGACACCAGCGTACAAATTTTTTAATACTGTAAACATAAAATAAAGGTGCGTCGCACAGGGTCAGCGGTAAAAAGTATCGATTTCCAATATTTTAAGACGAGCCAAAAATTCATTGATTATACATTTTAATAGTACATTGATTACAGAATCTTTTGGTACCATGCAGACACCAGCGTACAAATTTTTTAATACTGTAAACATAAAATAAATATGCGTCGCACAGGGTCCGCGTAAAAAAAGTAACAATTTCTAATATTTTAAGACGAGCCAAAAATTAATCGATTATACATTTTAATATTACATTGATTACAGAATCATTTGGTACCAAACAGACACCAGCGTACAAATTTTTTAACTTGATATACATAAAATAATGTTGCGTCGCATAGGGTCAGCGGTAAAAAGCATCGATTTCCAATATTTTAAGACGAGCCAAAAATTCATCGATTATACATTTTAATAGTACATTGATTACAGAATCTTTTGGTACCATGTAGACACCAGCGTACAAATTTTTTAATACTGTAAACATAAAATAAGGATGCGTCGCACAGGGTCCGCGTAAAAAAAATAACAATTTCTAATATTTTAAGACGAGCCAAAAATTAATCGATTATACATTTTAATATTACATTGATTACAGAATCATTTCGTACCAAACAGACACCAGCGTACAAATTTTTTAAGTTGATATACATAAAATAATGTTGCGTCGCATAGGGTCAGCGGTAAAAAGTATCGATTTCCAATATTTCAAGACGAGCCAAAAATTCATCGATTATACATTTTAATAGTACATTGATTACAGAATCTTTTGGTACCATGCAGACACCAGCGTACAAATTTTTTAATACGATACACAAAAAATAAGGATGCGTCGCACTGGGTCCGCGTCCAAATAGTATGGATTTCTAATATTTAAAGACGAGCCAAAAATTCATCGATTATACATTTTAGTAGTACATTGATTACAGAATCTTTTGGTACCATGTAGACACCAGCGTACAAATTTTTTAATACTGTAAACATAAAATAAAGGTGCGTCGCACAGGGTCAGCGGTAAAAAGTATCGATTTCCAATATTTTAAGACGAGCCAAAAATTCATTGATTATACATTTTAATAGTACATTGATTACAGAATCTTTTGGTACCATGCAGACACCAGCGTACAAATTTTTTAATACTGTAAACATAAAATAAATATGCGTCGCACAGGGTCCGCGTAAAAAAAGTAACAATTTCTAATATTTTAAGACGAGCCAAAAATTAATCGATTATACATTTTAATATTACATTGATTACAGAATCATTTGGTACCAAACAGACACCAGCGTACAAATTTTTTAACTTGATATACATAAAATAATGTTGCGTCGCATAGGGTCAGCGGTAAAAAGCATCGATTTCCAATATTTTAAGACGAGCCAAAAATTCATCGATTATACATTTTAATAGTACATTGATTACAGAATCTTTTGGTACCATGTAGACACCAGCGTACAAATTTTTTAATACTGTAAACATAAAATAAAGATGCGTCGCACAGGGTCCGCGTCAAAAAAGTATCAATTTCTAATATTTTAAGACGAGCCAAAAATTAATCGATTATACATTTTAATATTACATTGATTACAGTATCATTTGGTACCAAACAGACACCAGCGTAAAAATTTTTTAACTTGATATACATAAAATAATGTTGCGTCGCATAGGGTCAGCGGTAAAAAGTATCGATTTCCAATATTTTAAGACGAGCCAAAAATTCATCGATTATACATTTTAATATTACATTGATTACAGAATCATTTGGTACCAAACAGACACCAGCGTACAAATTTTTTAACTTGATATACATAAAATAATGTTGCGTCGCATAGGGTCAGCGGTAAAAAGTATCGATTTCCAATATTTTAAGACGAGCCAAAAATTCATCGATTATACATTTTAATAGTACATTGATTACAGAATCTTTTGGTACCATGTAGACACCAGCGTACAAATTTTTTAATACTGTAAACATAAAATAAATATGCGTCGCACAGGGTCCGCGTCAAAAAAGTATCAATTTCTAATATTTTAGGACGAGCCAAAAATTAATCGATTATACATTTTAATATTACATTGATTACAGAATCATATGGTACCAAACAGACACCAGCGTACAAATTTTTTAACTTGATATACATAAAATAATGTTGCGTCGCATAGGGTCAGCGGTAAAAAGTATCGATTTCCAATATTTTAAGACGAGCCAAAAATTCATCGATTATACATTTTAATAGTACATTGATTACAGAATCTTTTGGTACCATGCAGACACCAACGTACAAATTTTTTAATACGATACACATAAAATAAGGATGCGTCGCACAGGGTCCGCATCAAAAAAGTATCAATTTCTAATATTTTAAGACGAGCCAAAAATTCATCGATTATACATTTTAATAGTACATTGATAACAGAATCTTTTGGTACCATGCAGACACCAGCGTACAAATTTTTTAATTCGATACACATAAAATAAGTATGCGTCGCACAGGGTCCGCGTCAAAATGGTATCGATTTCTAATATTTTAAGACGAGCCAAAAATTCATCGATTATACATTTTAATATTACATTGATTACAGAATCATTTAGTACCAAATAGACACCAGCGTACAAATTTTTTAACTTGATATACATAAAATAATGTTGCGTCGCATAGGGTCAGCGGTAAAAAGTATCGATTTCCAATATTTTAAGACGAGCCAAAAATTCATCGATTATACATTTTAATAGTATATTGATTACAGAATCTTTTGGTACCATGCAGACACCAGCGTACAAATTTTTTCATTTGCTATACATAAATTAAGGATGCGTTGCATAGGGTCAGCGGCATAAATATATCGATTTCCAATATTTTAAGACGAGCCAAAAATTCATCGATTATACATTTTAATATTACATTGATTACAGAATCTTTTGGTACCATGTAGACACCAGCGTACAAATTTTTTAACTTGATATACATAAAATAATGTTGCGTCGCATAGGGTCAGCGGTAAAAAGTATCGATTTCCAATATTTTAAGACGAGCCAAAAATTCATCGATTATACATTTTAATAGTACATTGATTACAGAATCTTTTGGTACCATGTAGACACCAGCGTACAAATTTTTTAATACTGTAAACATAAAATAAAGATGCGTCGCACAGGGTCCGCGTCAAAAAAGTATAAATTTCTAATATTTTAAGACGAGCCAAAAATTAATCGATTATACATTTTAATATTACATTGATTACAGAATCATTTGGTACCAAACAGACACCAGCGTACAAATTTTTTAACTTGATATACATAAAATAATGTTGCGTCGCATAGGGTCAGCGGTAAAAAGTATCGATTTCCAATATTTTAAGACGAGCCAAAAATTCATCGATTATACATTTTAATAGTACATTGATTACAGAATCTTTTGGTACCATGTAGACACCAGCGTACAAATTTTTTAATACTGTAAACATAAAATAAAGATGCGTCGCACAGGGTCCGCGTCAAAAAAGTATCAATTTCTAATATTTTAAGACGAGGCAAAAATTAATCGATTATACATTTTAATATTACATTGATTACAGAATCATTTGGTACCAAACAGACACCAGCGTACAAATTTTTTAACTTGTTATACATAAAATAATGTTGCGTCGCACAGGGACCGCGGTAAAAAAGTATCGATTTCTAATATTTTAAGACGAGCCAAAAATTCATCGATTATACATTTTAATAGTACATTGATTACAGAATCATTTGGTACCAAACAGACACCAGCGTACAAATTTTTTAATACGATAAACATAAAATAAGTATGCGTCGCACAGGGTCCGCGTCAAAAAAGTATCGATTTCTAATATTTTAAGACGAGCCAAAAATTCATCGAGTATACATTTGAATAGTACATTTATTACAGAATCTTTTGGTACCATGCAGACACCAGCGTACAAATTTTTTAATACGATAAACATAAAATAATGTTGCGTCGCATAGGGTCAGCGGTAAAAAAGTATCAATATCTAATATTTTAAGACGAGCCAAAAATTCATCGATTATACATTTTAATAGTACATTGATTACAGAATCTTTTGGTACCAACCAGACAACAGCGTACAAATTTTTTAACTTGATATACATAAAATAAGATTGCGTCGCATGGGATCAGCGGTAAAAAAGTATTGTTTTCTAATATGTTGAGATGAGCCAAAAATTCATCGATTATACATTTTAATAGTACATTGATTACAGAATCATTTGGTACCAAACAGACACCAGCGTACAAATTTTTTAACTTGATATACTTAAAATAAGGTTGCGTCGCATAGTGTCAGCGGTAAAAAGTATCGATTTCCAATATTTTAAGACGAGTCAAAAATTCATCGATTATACATTTTAATAGTACATTGATTACAGAATCATTTGGTACCAAACAGACACCAGCGTACAAATTTTTTAATACGATAAACATAAAATAATGTTGCGTCGCATAGGGTCAGCGGTAAAAGGTATCGATTTCCAATATTTAAGACGAGCCAAAAATTCATCGATTATACATTTTAATAGTACATTGATTACAGAATCATTTGGTACCAAACAGACAACAGCGTACAAATTTTTTAACTTGATATACATAAAATAAGATTGCGTCGCATGGGATCAGCGGTAAAAAAGTATCGATTTCTAATATTTTAAGACGAGCCAAAATTTCATCGATTATACATTTTAATAGTACATTGATTACAGAATCATTTGGTACCAAACAGACACCAGCGTACAAATGTTTTAACTTGATATACATAGAATAAGATTGCGTCGCATAGGGTCAACTGTAAAAAAGTATCGATTTCTAATATTTTAAGGCGAGCCAAAAATTCATCGTATATATATTTCAATAGTGTATTGTTTGCAGATTATCTTTGTACCGTAAGCATACCAGCGTACTACCTTTTTGGTCTAATATACGTTATATAAATCTGCGCCGTATGGGATTTGCGGCTTAAAAATTTTAATTTTCGATATTTCAAAACGTGCAAAAAATTAATCTTATATACATTTTAACAGTACATTGTCTGCACATTATTACGAATTATGCGTGACTGCATGCATATATCGCGGTAATATATGTCGAAACTCATTTCTACTGCGCATTCGGAATTCGAATTATATCAAGATTATCGAAAAGTGTCGGACGAAATATATTTGTGACTCTAATTAAGAAAATAATTTTTGTTTTAAAAATTATATTTACGAAACCTTAATTGTAAATTTGTATTCATGTCTCACTTCTATTCTTAACTTAATAAATATACTACTTCTTAATTAAATAAATATATTAAAAAATATTAATATAGTAAGGTAATTAAATTTTAAAATAGTAATATGTTATAAAAATTGAAATAGCAATATATTGTAAATAATATGTTGTAATATCTTATCCTCGATTAATATTTTTGTTACAGAAATCAGCTGATTAAAACGTTAATTTGCTAATTAATTTTTAAAATAATAATTTGTTATAACATTTAAAATAATATGTTTTAAATAATGTAATATATAATTCCTTAAACTCAATTAATATTTATAATAGCTATCAGCTGATTTCTGTCAAAAAATATTAATCGAGTTTAAGGAATTATATATTATTTTAATTTTTATAACATATTTTTATTTTAAAATTTAATTGGCAATGTAATGCTTTAATCATCTGATTTCTGTAAAAAAATATTAATGAAGTTTAAACAAACTTTATATAAATACATCATACTTTTTTTAATAAAATCAAGGAATGGCATAACACGCGCTTGTGTTATTCTAGTCTTTTTCTAAAAAAGACATATTAATTCGATTCTCGCAAATATTGTTGCTTCTTTTCCGCAAAAATATTAATCAAAATTTAAAGTATTATAACATATTATTTAAAACATGTCATTATTTTATTTAATTTTATTTTGGACTAACTGTCAAACTGCTAACTGCTAACCCTCACGATGACAGCCTCTTCATGCTACAAATATAACACATAAGGCGAATGTCAAAAATATTAATCAAGTTTAAAGTATTATAACATATTATTTAAAACATATTATTATTTTATTTTATTTTATTTTGGACTAACTGTCAAACTGCTAACTGCTAACCCTCGTGATGACAGCCTTTCGATGCTACGAATATAACACAACGCGAATCGACAGAGAGCCAATCAGCATCGCGGAAAAGCGACAACAATGTCAATAACATGCCTTTTTTAGAAAGGGGATTTAAAATCCATACTTTATTGCCGCGGACGCTATATAACGCAGACTTTCATTATGTGTACTAAACAAAAAAATTTGTAGGCTCAAATCTATTAGATATAAAAGTAATCTGTATATAATATATTAATTAAAAAAACACACGATTAATTTTTGGCTCTGTTTATAATATATAAAATCGATACTTTATTGCCGCGGACGCTATATAACGCAGACTTTTATTATGTGTATTAAACGAAAAAATTTGTACGCTGTAATCTGTTTGATACGAAAGTAATCTGTATATAATATACTATTAAAAAAAACACACGATTAATTTTTGGCTCTGTTTATAATATATAAAATCGATACTTTATTGCCGCGGACGCTATATAACGCAGACTTTTATTATGTGTATTAAACGAAACAATTTGTACGCTGTAATCTGTTTGATACGAAAGTAATCTGTATATAATATACTATTAAAAAAAACACACGATTAATTTTTGGCTCTGTTTATAATATTTAAAATCTTTATTGCCGCGGACGCTACATAACGCAGACTTTCATTATGTGTATTAAACAAAAAAAGTTGTAGGCTCAAATCTATTAGATATAAAAGTAATCTGTATATAATATATTATTTAAAAAAACACACGATTAATTTTTGGCTTAGTTTAGAGTATTAAAAATCGATACTTTATTGCCGCGGACCCAATATAGCGCAGATTTATATTATGCGAATTAAACGAAAAAAGTTGTACGCTGTAATCTGTTTGATATAAAAGTAATCTGTATATAGTATACTATTACAAAAAACAAACGATTAATTTTTGGCTCTGTTTATAATATTTAAAATCAATACTTTATTGCAGCGGACGCTTTATAACGCAGAATTTTCTTATGTGTATTAAACGATAAAATTTGTACGCCGTAATCTGTTTGATACGAAAGTTATCTGTATATAATATACTATTTAAAAAAACACACGATTAATTTTTGGCTCTGTTTATAATATATAAAATCGATACTTTATTGCCGCGGACGCTATATAACGCAGACTTTTATTATGTGTATTAAACGAAAAAATTTGTACGCTGTAATCTGTTTGATAGGAAAGTAATCTGTATATAATATACTATTCAAAAAAACACACGATTAATTTTTGGCTCTGTTTATAATATTTAAAATCGATACTTTATTGCCGCGGACGCTATATAACGCAGACTTGCATTATGGGTATTAAACAAAAAAATTTGTAGGCTCAAATCTATTAGATATAAAAGTAATCTGTATATAATATATTATTTAAAAAAACACACGATTAATTTTTGGCTTAGTTTAGAGTATTAAAAATCGATACTTTATTGCCGCGGACCCAATATAGCGCAGACTTATGGCCGATACGTCGCAAATTAATTTTAGGCATTTTATATCAAAAAGTTTGTAAGCTCTTGTGCTCTTGGTACCATAATTATCTACTAACTATGTACTCTTGAAATGTATATACGATTAATTTTTTGGCGCCATAAATATATTGAAAATCGAAATTTTGTCACCGCGGACCCCATTCGTCGCATATTAATTATACGCATTTTATATCAAAAAGTTTGTAGGCTCTTGTGCTAATGGTACCATAATTATCTGCTAACTATGTACTCTTGAAATGTATATACGATTAATTTTTGGCGCGCCATAATTATATTGAAAATCGAAAGTTTGTCACCGCGGACCCCATACGTCGCATATTAATTATACGCATTTTATATCAAAAAGTTTGTAGGCTCTTGTGCTAATGGTACCATAATTATCTGCTAACTATGTACTCTTGAAATGTACATACGATTAATTTTTGGCGCGCCATAAATATATTGAAAATCGAAATTTTGTCACCGCGGACCCCATATGTCGCATATTAATTTTACGCATTTTATATCAAAATGTTTGTAGGCTCTTGTACTAATGATGCCATAATTATCTGCTAACTATGTACTCTTGAAATGTATATACGATTAATTTTTGGCGCGCCATAAATATATTGAAAATCGAAATTTTGTCACCGCGGACCCCATACGTCGCATATTAATTATACGCATTTTATATCAAAAAGTTTGTAGGCTCTTGTGCTAATGGTACCATTATTATCTACTAACTATGTACTCTTGAAATGTATATACGATTAATTTTTGGCGCGCTTTAAATATATTGAAAATCGAAATTTTGTCATCGCGGACCCCATAATCTGTATATAATATACTATTAAAAATAACACACGATTAATTTTTGGCTCTGTTTAAAATATATAAAATCGATACTTTATTGCCGCGGACGCTATATAACGCAGACTTTTTTTATGTGTATTAAACAAAAAAATTTGTAGGCTCAAATCTATTAGATGTAAAAGTAATCTGTATATAACATATTATTTAAAAAAACACACGATTAATTTTTGGCTTAGTTTAAAGTATTAAAAATCGATACTTTATTTCCGCGGACCCAATATAGCGCAGACTTATATTATGTGTATTAAACGAAAAAATTTGTACGCTGGAATCTGTTATATATGAAAGTAATCTGTATATAACATATTATTTAAAAAAACACACGATTAATTTTTGGCTTAGTTTATAATATTTAAAATCGATACTTTATTGCCGTGGACGCTATATGTATAACGCAGACTTTTATTATGTGTATTAAACGAAAAAATTTGTAGGTTCGAATTTGTTTGGTGTATAAAAGTAATCTGCATACAATGTAGTATTAAAAAAAAACGGACGATAAATTTTTAGCTCAGTTATATATATTAAAAATCGATAGTTTGTAGCCGCAAACCCCACACGGCGCAGACTTATATTATGTATATGATATGAAGGAATTTGCTGGCTCATATTTATTTAATATAAAGAACCAATAATTCATCGCTTGTTTTTTTCGATAGTACATTGTTCGCAGATTATTTTAATACCAATCATATACAAGCGTGCAAATATTTTTATTTAATAGACATAATAAAAGTCTGCGCCTTTAACGCTTTAATTTGCTGATTTATGACAAAAAATGTTAAACAAACTTTATATAAAAATATCATTCTTTTTATATAAAATCTAGGAAATGGCGCGCGCATATCGCGCACTTGTGTTGTTTTAAATTATATATTTTAATATGTTAAACTCGATTAAAATATCTTTGACAGTTATCAGCTGATATCTGTCAAAAAACATTAATTGCAGATAATGCATTATAACATATTATTTACACCATTTTATTATTATTTTAATTTTTATAACATATATTATTACTTTGAAATTTAATTAGCAAATTAACGCTTTAGTAATATTTTATACAGAAATCAGCTGATTAAAGCGTCAATCTGCTAATTACATTTTTTAATTATAATATATATAAGTATATATATGTTATAAAAATTAAAATAATAATATGTTATGCCGAAAAAGTTCGCACGTACGCCGAGATTTCTACCACTACGACCTTGGCCTTGGCGTGCTGCGCGTTTCGTAACTGGCACAAGCCTGTTTGTTGTTAGATGCATTTTCGGTTGTTCGTGATCAACGTTTTAATTTTATTAATGACATTTCATTATTTTTGCAGAATGCAATAAAATGGCGAAAACTATGATAAAACGCTCGAATGATACTTGTATTGAGAAAAATTCTAAATTTATTTAAAAAATAATATTTTAATTTTACCCGCTCTTGAACGGGTAATAAAAAAATAATAAATTAGTAATTTACTCTTATTTATATTTCTCTTTTCTATTTTTTAATATATTGAGATATTTATTATATATTAGAACAACACAACTCGCGCTTGCCATTCTTCGGTTTTATGTTTAAAAAAAATGGTATATTAAAATAATAATTATAAAGTTTGTTTAAATACGATTAATATTTTCTCACAAGAAATTAGCTGATTAAAGCGTTAATTTGCTAAATAAATTTTAAAATAATAATATACCGCCGAACGCCGAGCCGAGCCGAGCTCCGAGCGCGCACGCCATTCTTACGCTGGACCCCCACCACTACGATTTGGGACTCGGCCATCTTGTCGCACGTGTCACGTGTTGCGCGCCATACTTACGGTGGACCCCCACCACTACGATTTGGGACTCGGCCATCTTGTCGCACGTATCACGTGTTGCGCGCCATACTTACGGTGGACCCCCACCACTACGATTTCGGACTCGGCCATCTTGTCGCACGTATCACGTGTTGCGCGCCATACTTACGCTGGACCCCCACCACTACGACTCGGCCATCTTGTCGCAACGTGTGACGTGTGCGCGTTGCGCGTCCCGTAACTGGCAGTGCCAGTCCGGCAGTCCGACACTCGACGTCAGTATTGCTGTTGCTAGGTACACTTTCGATTGTTCGCACGCGCGATCGACCTTTGCGCGCTCATCGCCGATCCGCGACAGTACGAGCGTGAATTTAGTGTTTTTAAGTGCTTAATTATCATATAAATCCGATCGCGTCGCGAAATCGTGTACCAACATCGTGGTCGCGATCGCACGAGCGAGTCTATTACATGGGCGAGTTTACTACACGGGCGGATCGAATTATCAGCTGCGACGCTTTCGACGCGAATTTCCCGAGTTTTTCGGCGTTGGCGATCCGCGATTTCTACGTCGTTGAATTGTGAAATATAAAACTCTTGGAATATCGACGACTCCTGACCTTACCTAACCTAACCTAAGTGCGTCGCGGGGAAGTCGCCGCATCATCGTCGTTCGATGAGGCCCTCCGATAAGTGGGCCTAGAAAAAAGCGGCGACACGAAAACAAAGCATCGGTTCTATTCGCGCGCGAATAAGCTCTCGCGATTCTCGCGTTTTACCGAAACGCGTCGCGAACGAAAAAAATAACGCGAGTCCAAGTGTTTAGAGTGAGTGCCATAAAGGAACGGTGCGGAGAGAGAGAGAGAGAGAGAGAGAGAGAGAGAGAGAGAGAGAGAGAGAGAGAGAGAGAGAGAGAGAGAGAGAGGTGGCCCGGGGAGGCATCGTGCAACTGCGGAGCAACGATAGGGTAAATATAATTTATAATTTATTTAACTTTTCATTTTTTATTTGTGAGATTAAGTATCTATTTATCTTCGCGATAATGATTCAAATTTTACATTGTTGTATAATAATGAATATAAAATATCCTGGATTTTATATTTTGAAATATTTAGAATATTTAATAATAATAATAAATATAATAATTTTTAATAATTTAATAATAATAAATATTTGTATATGTATAAAATACAATTTTTACATTGTATTATATTTAAGAGATATGTAGATATAATTATTTATATGTAATGCGTACCTAGATTCTTTCACTATTAAATATTTTAATTTAAATATTTTTTATAATTATTTCTATCTTTCTTTAAAAAATATTTCTTTGCAAATTATGTAGTTTTTTAATATCTTAAAGCAAATAACAAAAGTTAACTATGCGCATAATATAATCATTTTTTGAAACATTGAAATTAATATTTAAATTATCAAATTAATTTTAATATTTCAAAAAATGATTTAAAATATTATAAATAATTTAAATATTTTAATAATTGTTTTATATAATATTTATACGTTTATATTTTACAGATTAACATTGTCTACAACTCCGCACATCAAATTGGTGAGTGTTGAATTATTTTAAAAAATTTTATTATTATTGCGGTTAATATCTGTGAATGTTGCCGAGAGTCTCTCTTACTAACTTAGACAAATTTTCAAGCGTATCAAAAGATACAAACATATATATTTTTGATGGTGAACAATATATCTTACATTGTCTATTCCGAGTGCATTTTCTATGCACAATAGCTTACAAATTAAGCGACTGTCAATTAGCTCACAATTATAATTTGTTATTTTTTATAATGTAAAATTATCTTTAAGTTTTAATACTTAAATATTTAAGAAGTCATTTATTAATAATATAAAAAAAAATCTTTATTTTTATAGTAATATCTTATTTTATCAACTGTAGTAATAAATATGTAGGTAGATAATTCCATTAAAAAGTAACTCAATAAGCTTTTTAGAATTATTTTCATGATATAATTTATTCAAATAAATTATGTCATGAATATAATTCTAAGAAGCTTATTGAGTTACTTTTTAATGGAATTATCTACCTACATGTTTATTACTACAGTTGATAAAATAAGATATTACTATAAAAATAACGATTTTTTTTTATATTGTTAATCTCAATCTTAAATATTCAAGTATTAAAAATTAAAAATAATTTTACATTCTTGAGAATTAAAACAAATTTATATCTAAATATCTATTTAAATACATTTTTTTCTAAAATAAAGGCATGTTCAGTCGATTCTCGAAAGTCTCGAAATATTATTGCCTCTTTTCCGCGATGCTGATCAACTATCTCGATACGTGTTATGCATTATATTCATAGTATCAAGAGGCTGTCATCGCTCATCGCGAGGGTTAGCAGTTTAACAGTTAGTCCACAATAAAATTAAATAAAATAATATTAATATGTTTTTAATTTGTTATAATACCTACTTTAAACTTGATTAATATTCTTGACAGTTATCAGCTGATAACTGTCAAAAATTATTAATCGCGGAAAAAGTATATATTATAAGTACATATTATAACATATTATATTATTTACAACATATTATAATTAAAATAATAATATTTTGTAAGTAATATAATGTGTTATAATACTTTATCTGCGATTAATATTTTTGACAAACATCAGCTGATAACTGTCAAAAATATTAATCGAATTTAAAGTATTAAAATATATTTTTTTAAACATATTATTTAATTTAATTTAATTTTGTTTAAACTGTCAAACTGCTAACTCTCCCAATGACAGCTTCTCGATGCTAGGAATATAACGCACAACGCGAATCGAGACAGCCAATCAGCCTCGCGGAAAAGAGGCAACAATACTCGCGAGAATCGACTTAACATATCTTTTTTAGAAAGGGATATTACTATTTTATAACTTTTACCATATTATTATTTTAAAATTTAATTAACAATATATAACATACACAATATAAATATAAATAGGTAAGCTAGAATATTTAATTAGCAAATTTTATTAATATTTTTTGACAGAAAAATCAGCTGATATTAAGAGACATTGAGAGAGAGAATGTCTCTTTCTCCGCAATAATATTTTCTCTCTCGTACTCATAGAAATGTTTTCGAGATGCTTGTGTATTTGAAGCTTGATTATTGTAAAAAATAATTAATTTGTTATATAATTAATTTGTTGTATAATAATTAATTTGAATAATTTGTCGGTGTATCTACCGAGCAATCACGACGTCTGATTAATGTTTTATATTACTACTGAAAAAAAATTAATTGAAGCTCTACATGACATATATGATTAAAGCGTCAGCTGATTAAAGCGTTAATTTACTAATTAATTTTTAAAATAATGTTATAAAAATTAAAATAATATAATATGTATTAAATAATAGGTTATATTATACTTTAAACTCGATTAATATTTTTGACAGTTATCAGCTGATTTCTGTCAAAAAATATTAATCGAGAATAAGGTATTATAACGTATTATTTACAACATATTACTATTTTATAACTTTTACTATATTATTATTTTAAAATTTAATTAACAATATATAACATACACAATATAAATATAAATAGGTAAGCTAGAATATTTAATTAGCAAATTTTATTAATATTTTTTGACAGAAAAATCAGCTGATATTAAGAGACATTGAGAGAGAGAATGTCTCTTTCTCTGCAATAATATTTTCTCTCTCGTACTCATAGAAATGTTTTCGAGATGTCTTGTGTATTTGAAGCTTGATTATTGTAAAAAAAAATTAATTTGTTATATAATTAATTTGTTGTATAATAATTAATTTGGATAATTTGTCAGTGTATCTACCGAGCAATCACGCCGTCTGATTAATGTCTTATATTACTACTGAAAAAAAAATTAATTGAAGCTCTACATGACATATATGATTAAAGCGTCAGCTGATTAAAGCGTTAATTTACTAATTAATTTTTAAAATAATGTTATAAAAATTAAAATAATATAATATGTATTAAATAATAGGTTATATTATACTTTAAACTCGATTAATATTTTTGACAGTTATCAGCTGATTTTTCTGTCAAAAAATATTAATAAAATTTGCTAATTAAATATTGTAGCTTACCTATTTATATTTATATTGTGTATGTTATAATTTGCTAATTAAATTTTAAAATAATAATATGGTAAAAGTTATAAAATAGTAATACGTTGTAAATAATATGTTATAATACCTTATTCTCGAATAATATTTTTTCTTTCTAAAGCTATATCTTTCCGAACGAATCTCCTTCGAGTTTTAATTAATTATTAATATTAAGTCATGTATATAGTATCGCGCGCGCGCTATTAGAGTGAAGTTGCCGATGTTTGTAGCCTCGGCCATTACCGAAACGTCGCGAGTATCAGGCAGTTGGAGCTGCGTCCCGCTGTGATTAATTAGTAAGCATAATCGTTAGAAACGATTTCTAACCTTTGTATTCTAATATTTATCAATCGCATAGTTTCAACGTTAATATGTAGTCGTAATTGTTCGAAACGCATATTTCGCGAAAAATTCGATGCAAAATCTCTTGCCAACATAACCCAACTTAACCTGTTGTCGCGCGCGCGAATGTGTTCCGTGGATCTATCGTTAATTCCAGCTTACATATTTATATTGTGTATGTTATAATGCGAAATAATAAGATTATTCTAATATATGTATGTATTTTATTTGTTACAGGTAGCATTGCGATACACAGTGCGATTCACGCGTCGTGTCGGGATGAGTGCCGTATAAAGTTTCGCGTGTCGGGAGTGCCGTGTAAAGTATCGGGCGATCGTAATTATTTGTATTTTCGCGAGTGTCGTGAGTGCTACCATGGACCAAGAGAGGAGGAGGAGGCCCGGGGAGGCATCGGGCGACGTCGGGGCAACTATGAGGTATGCAAATTAAACATTTTTTCTAAACTGTTTATGAGATATTCGACACACACATATGTATATACAACATAATTTGAATATTTTGTTTTCAGATCAATGTGCTGTGTACTACAACTCTGCTATTGCACGTATTGGTGAGTGAGAAATTGTTTATTTGATAATATTTCTATAGTGGTAATGGGGGTATATATGTTGAAAATATTAAAATAGTAACATATGTTTTGAATAATATGTTATAATATCTTATCGGCGATTAATATTTTTTGACAAAAATCAGCTCTGATAATTGTCAAAAATATTAATCGAATTAAAAATATTATAACATCTTTTTCTAAAAAAGGCACGTTAAGTCGATTCTTGCAAGTATTGTTGCATCTTTTCCGATGCTGATTAACTGTTTCGATTCGCATTATGCGTTATATTCGTATAATATAACGCACAACGCGAATCGAAGCAGCCAATCAACATCGCGGAGAAGAGGCAACAATACTTGTGAGAATTAACTTAACATGCCTTTTTTAGAAAGGGAACATGACTGAATTTTCAAAGAATTTTTTTATTGAATTTTATTTTATTTAATTAAGTGTTTTATTATTCGAATTTACAAAATATTTTTAACTTTTAAAATATTTATAATGCACATATGCACATGCGTGTTTATAATATATGGCGGTTCTTCTCGTCCATAATATTACGGATCTTTAAAACGATTACGGTTAGCCCGTTAAACGTACTAAAAGACCTTCGTCGGGCAAAGATAATTAAAAAGGTAATGAGTAAGCGGATACCTGTTCGTAACGAAAAGGAGAACGATAAGTACCGCCTTAAACATGGTTCGACAGCCGACCGATAAAATAATGACGCAGACGAAAAATCAATCTTCTCCAAAAGATAGAGTTTCTTCAATATTGAAGGAAGCTGAAACTATCGCTATTATAATCAAAAATTTGCAAATAATAATAGAAATGCAACAAAGTGCAGAAAGGATTTAAATGTAAAGCTAAATGTTTAGTGATATAAAAAAATACATGCTTATTATATATATTTTATTTTATATTTATTATACTATAAAATCATATTAAAATTATTATTATATATTTTTAGTTAGACTGCAAATAGAAAATTATAAATCCTTAAAAATAATATTAAAAAAATTTTTTTTTTGATATATTAAAAAGAAATATCTGTGTTTCTAAAAATATAAAGATATGAATAAAATAAAATCCAACACGTGTGTATGCGAACGTATTATTTTATGAAAACTTATAAATAATTAAAAGTTCCTTATTCTTAATAGTTTTATAATTCCTGATAATTAAAATAAATAGCTCTAGCCTTAAACAAAAAAGTAAAGAAAATGCATCAGGACAAACTGGGGCGTTAGTTCACGCAGCACCTCATTTTGTCTTGTAAGATTTTCCTTATCATTTTTCGTCGGATTTTTAAAGATTTATAGCTTTACGTGAGTTTTAGAAAGCGTTCTACTTTTAAAAAGTAAAAAACATTGATTCATTTTAAATAGTCACGAGCAAACGTTCACATGTATAAGTATCGAGATGAGTCAATTATCGAGAATTTTGTTTATTTTTACGAAAAAGCGTTTTACATATCTATAGATGTATTTTTCGGATGAAAAAATTATTCAAAAACTTTTAAATATTGCTTAGGTTCAAAACTTTTTAGAAAAGTCATAAATATGCTTAGAATTATACCAGAATTGTTCTAAAGTAAACACAGTTCTCGAAAAGCTCGACCATAGTGTTTTACTTCGATATTCATTTGCGTTTGCTCGCAGTTATTTTATATTAATCGATATTTTTTTTTTTAAGATAAAACTTTTTCTAGAACTTGAAGCTATTAAAATAAACTATAAATAAAATTAAGTAAGTAAAGTAAATATAAACGTAAAGCTCTAAAATATGAAAATTTGACGATAAATGGTAAAAAAAATTTCGTAAAACAAGCAGATACTGCGTGAATTTATTATCTGTTTGTTCTGATTTTTTTTTTGTTTAACGGCCAGAACTATTTCTTAAATTTATTTAGGAACTATAGAACTATTAAAAGTAAAGCCAGAATTCTTAATTATTCATAAGTTTTCACGAAATTATATTCTATTCTTCTTTACATAAATCAAAAATATATATTTATTTATTTCGTTCACTTATCCATATTTTAAGTCTTTATGCAGCACCTATATGATGATTATTAGAAAACTTGTCGCAAAGTTGATACTCGCTATGTACAGTACGTATCGTACAGTATGTTACAAGAACTTAGTACTTTTCTGAAACATGAAGGAGATTAAGGTGTGAGTGGAGTCTTCGTACAAAGCTTTTCCATAATGAGAAACTTCGTTCTTCAGTTTTTCCACGCGATCCGCATTTTCTTATTTCTTTTTTAGCAACTTTTTCTTGCGGATCATGTCCTGCATGCTGACCGCGAAGATTAAAAACTAGCAGACAACTTATATTAATGTGATGATATCCCGGCATATTCTCTCAAACTTACTAGCAACTTTGTTAATAAAATATATTTAACACTACTTATTTAATCGTAAAAGAAAAACAATTTAATTATATTTTTGAAATCGAATAGAGAAAACGATAAAAAATTTAAAATTATTTACTATAAGAAGCAGAAAAAATGTTAATGTAATTATAATTTGTAATAAAAGAAGAGATAAAAAATATAAATTTAATTTATGCGACAAAATAAGAATGTAAAGACAAAAAAATTTTTTTTGAGTAAATATTCACGATATTTTGTAAATATAATCGATCCTGTGTAATTTCAACAGCATACTAATTTTTTGAAAAAAAAAATCAAAGAAGTAAATAGATAAGAGAAAATTTTTGTGACTTTTTCGGATTATTCGAACACATATAACTATCATATGTAGGAAAATAGTCGAGGAAAATATTCAATATCAACATTGCACGTATATATTTTGCAAGAATTCGCAGAGATCTGGTTATCTGTTTCTCTTGTTCTCTTGTTACGTTCGCATAGGAAAATATTTGCTTGTCCATGTGATCTAACGTAAAGAACAACTTGATTCCTTTTGCACTACATGGAAAATATTTTTCAAATCCCAGTTTTTTTACGTAGCAGTAAGAAAAAAATAAAAGCATTGCTTATCATGAATGAGGAAAACCTCACATCTTTTACGTGCTTGATTTTTATATCATATCGCATAGAGGGAGTATGGTACTTGTTTGTCATGTGTCAGGATTAGTTTATCATTATCACATTATATATACAGATTTATTGCATTAAAAGAGAAAACTTTACATATACATAGAGATATTGCAACATTAATTACAATTTTTACTTATAATCTTATCGTTAGATTACTTCCCAAATTTTTCTAGCTAGAGAACTTTGGAAATATTTTTTATATTAGATACCTTAAAATCTTTATTTTGAGAATGTTAAATAGTATATAAAGAAAATTTATATAAGTAAAATTTCTTAGAAATTAAATGAAGAATAAGGACTGTTCTTCATTTGCATCTATTAAGGTTAATTCGCGAGTTTATAGCAATTACTTAAAAACTTATTTTCAATTATTAAAAAAGAAAAATATTTAAAAAATTTTCAACACAAGATTTGTATCTATGATTTTATTTATTTATAATATTTTGTGAATAATATACAAGTGCATATGATGATGCAAATGTGGTAACATTTTTTTATTTTTTAAAGATATTCGAATTTGAACAATGTATGCGTTATAATTTTTTTATTTTTTTTGTTTATTAATTACATATTAATGATTATTAGTTATAGCAATCACAAACTAATATATTAAATATATTAACAATTTACGTGGCACAAAAAAAGTTTAAAATTATGTTATCGCATATGATCACATAACAACAGAAATATTACGAGATTATGTAATATATAAAATTATTATATAAGTCTATCGTTGGGACGAGGATCAGGATCTTCGGGATAATTTTCGATAATTCTGATTGATTCCTGTGTAGAATTTAAACTTTTATTCTTTCTTCGTGGCGGCGTAGGAATTTGTTTCGAATCCTCGGCTACGTTTTCCAAATTTTGAAATAATCTGCTAGGCTTCTCAGGTGCTTCTCCAATAGACTTTGCGCTATCTTTGTTATTAATCTCAATATCTCCAAAGAATTCAGAGGTTGATCTTAGCTCTGGCGTAACGACAGATGACTTGATATCAAGACTTGTTTCGTTTACATTCTTTGCTTCGCATTCTTCGTTATTTTTTAGATCGATGTCCGTCACCTTCTCTTCCCAGACGCAGAAAGCTACTTTTCTTTTCTTCGGTGTCGACGTCGAATCTCCGAGGATTTGATCCAAGGACACGGACGACTGATCCGACGTCTTATGCTCAAGTGTTTTATCGACTAGAATGTCATCGCTAACTGAACTATGTTGATCTGACATATTTCTATTGACTGCATTGTGCTTGTCTACGGGTACTATATTTGGCTCGAGAAGCTTCTCCATAGGCTCTATCCGTTTAGAATCTCCGTTCGTATTTTCTCGTTTCGCAGTTTCGTCCTGCTGATCTTCCTTCTCTAACATATCCGAAAGCGCCGCCTCCAGCTCGGTGAGGCTCGGCGTCATCGAGCTGAGGTTGCTTCCGTCAGCCGCCTCGTCATTCAGAACCTTTAACAGAGTCGAATGATCGTTGTCCAGGATCTGAGCCTTAATTCTCGGTTCCGGACTCGGCGGCGGCGTCTTCATTCGCTGCCCCTGACAATCCTTCTTCAATTCGTTGGTCGTATCCTTGGCTAACTTCTCATCGAAGAAGTCGATGATTTCCTCGTCGATCCCTTCCAGCATCTCCTGCGGCAGCGATTCCTCCGATATCGTTCTGATTAGCTTGTTCGTTACGTCGGAATGTGCACGCAGCTCCTTCGACTCGTACGGATCGTCGTAGAGCTCGCTCTCGTTCGACAGATTACGGCCAAAGATCAGCCTCGATTGGTCGGATCGATCGGATTCCCGGATGACGACGCCGTTCCTGCAGGACCCTCCGATCGTATCTGCCAAATGGAACGTCCGCGGTTTAACTAGTCACGTACGCGAATAGTTGGGTACCTTCTACCACTCCGGACGATTATCCGAGACCGACCGGGATAGAATCCAAGAGCGGATAAGTACGTGGGTAAGGGAAGGTGCGCGCGCGATTGCGGTCGGACGTATATTCGGTTTACATGGGCGACGATTTCTTGTAAATAGGGGCAAGAATTTCACTCATCGTCACTTTTCACACATTAAGATTTCTATCGAGCCGTTTCTCTTTTGGACTTTATAGAATTTTTAAACGAGAAGATAGGATATCGTAGAGTTAAAATAATTAAAAATATATATCTATGAATTAAAAAAAAATTTAATTTAATTATTTTTATAAGGATTTTTTAAAAATATTATATTATAAATTAATTTTTAGCGTCGATCTCTTTCTATCAGTTAAATTAGAAATGATGGAGAATAGACTTTTATATAATATTAAATTTATATCTTTTAATATGCATATTACAGCTCCATTTTCGAATTGCTATATTATTATTATTACTATTGTTGTTGATATTTACCTAAAGCCGAGCGATGAAGTTCTTCGTTCAAAAAGAATGGCTCTCTGCGAACCGGTGACGTCGCTAACTCGCAAATCGGTGATACGTGACAGATTTCCGACATTTTGGGAGGATCGAAATATCTTAATGGTTTAAAATAAATATATCACACATTAAATTATGTTCAACCAATCTCGCATACAATTTTGTGTATATTGATCTCAGTACCTATCTCGATCTGTGAGCCAATCATCAGGATATTTTGATTCTATATCGGAATCAAACATCGGTGACGGTGCCTTGCCGAAAGATTCCGGCTTCTGCAACGGCGAAGTCATATCTCGACGGACGCATGAGATTTCGACCTCGGTCGTTTCAGCCTCCCCGGTCTCGGTATGTTGCGAATAGTCGACGACATCTATCCCCTTCGAAAATCTTTTCTCTGCTGTTTCGTCGTTATGGATTTGTGGCGAATACTGGAATTTATATTCATGATACTAATGCAAACGTGTTTTCGTCTTTGGATAATAATATTTGGATCAATTTTATTGCACAAAGAGAACGTGAGTGAACTTTTACGAAGTATTTTCTAATCAAAACGATGATATTTTATGACAAAAATTAATTCGCTAGATGTCGTAAAGATAATTTAAATGGATTCGGAATGGCGAAGAGAATGAAGATATACATTTCTCGTACGATTTGATGTCTTAGTCGTTTTAAAAACAGCGCTAACAAGGCGTCGGCTTAATATCGATTTCGACGCAGCTCACTTTATAAACGTACCTCGCCGGAGAGTCGCCGGTTCGGGTCGCAATTACTGATGTCGCTGAGGTCCCAATCTTCCAATTTATTCGGATCGTACTTCATGAATCCGCCGTCGGTGACCTCGTTTTCGCTGGAGCCCAGCTTCCCCAGTATCTGATGCGCCGACAGGTGCTCGATGCTGCCGCGTCGCGGAATATAATCTTCGAGGCGTACGCTGGTTTTCTGCAATCCAGAATAATGATATAATCATTACTCTTAATTCTCTTTGAACATTAGCGTAGCATGCGCGTTTAATTAAAGTGTAAGAAAAAAAATTAAAAAAGATTTAGAAAATATGACTTATCAGGATATTTTTAAATAATGAAATATGAAATATCAAAAAATATTAGATATTTCAAGTTTTAATACTTTGTAAAAATTGACTCACCCTCTTTTTACAATAACTGATTCTCACAGAAACTCTAAAAGAATCGTCTGTACATTTCTTCGCGACTATCTTGACATTTCAGAACTCCTGCGTTTGATCAATGAAATAAAATGACGGAGAATTATTATACTGAACTACCTCGGAGAAAGGCGACAGGAAAGATTCGGCCGGAAGCGAGCCGGTGCTGCTTCTGACGGGTCTCCTCGACTTCATTTTCTCCCCCGTGCCTCTCTCGTCCTTTGCCGTACTTTTCGCAGGATGCCTAGACACGTCCAACTCATCGTAATTCGGCAAGCTAACGGTGCTGTAGTTCTTCGTCCTTGTATTTGCTTCCGGTCTGTCGTCGTCTCTCGAGGGATCCCTGATCCGCTGCTCGAGCTCCTTCGACTTCCGTCTGTCCTGGCGATTAGGGGTCGAAGAGTCCTTGATCGACTGACTCCCGGCGAATCGCTCGTATTCCTCGTTCTCAAGAACTTTCCGGTGATGCTGGCCCGACTCCGAAGTCCTCGAAGTTTTCTTGTCGGTGGACGTTCTCCTGCCAGAAACCACCTCGCTGGATATTATCCTTCCGGTGCCGTTAACCTATCGAGAGAAATCATTATTTTCGTTAGTCGAAGTCTCGAATAAAACGAGGAATTCAAAATTAAGTATAGTTTCTAACAGCACGTTACATATATTTATTGCTCTTTATTTTTACATATAGATTGAATGCAAACCATGAATTATCCATCAATAGTTTTCAGGAAATGTAACTTATAGAAAAATTTTACCGTTTTTGCAGTATATATATAACGTATTTCTTTTAATTTTTTATTGAGAAGTAAATAGATAAAATATAGTCTAGATAAAATGTGATGTGAATGTTTATTTATTTTAATCTCTGAAGCTATATTTATATATAGCGTGCTTTATTTTAATACGATGTATATCTAAAAAATTATATTAACGTCATTTTTTTAAATTACAAAAGTTACATCTATTAACAAAAGTAATCAAAATTTTACAAGTTTTATAGGATATCGTTTATAATTATGTCATCTTTTTATGTGGGGATATTGCTGGATTTTTTCCTCGTCGAATAACTTGATAATTTAAACGTGATGGTAATGATATATGTATTACGTAATCGCGTTCATTCTACGTCGATGAAAATGAACGGGCATGTTTTAACTAAAGGAATATAGATCGTTTCACACAATTAACGTCACGCGACGTGGCTTTGCAAAAGCCGTACATTATGCATTATTTATTAAAAATTAATAAAAGCGAAGTTTTTAAAGAAAATTGTCGATCGCGATGAGCTATTACTCACTTTATGCTCGTAGATCTCCTTCGTCCTTCGTCCTTCGTGCTTCGGATCTTCCGGACAGATCTTTCCCGTTCCTCGCGTCTCGACGTCACCATCGCCGCGGTCATCGGCACTCGTCTTTGGCGATCTGACCGACAAATATAACGGTTCCTCGCATGTATCGCCGAGTCTTAAATTGTTGGTTACGCTGTCAGGAATCTCGTCCGGTTTCGGCGGCAAGGGTCTGCCCCTGTTTCTCTTTTTTCGTCTCGGAGGTGGCACAGGAATTACGTCCTTTAGATTGGAACCTATAGTAGGGACGGCAAACATATTTATCCGGGATTTAAACGGGCGAGCGTGTATATCTTTACAGTTACCAATACAACGATGCTTGTAGCATGCAGATTGAACGACTTTAACGACTTTAATAATGTCTAACAAAATCGGTGCGTCATTACTTGCGCCATCGTCGCAGCATTAACGCGACTCGTTAAAGATCTATGTAGAGTACAGCGATAAATTATACGGGCTTATAATATGCTTGGACAAGAGATGGAGGGAAAAGAGGGCAGACGGTTAAATTTGCGAGAACCAGGCTTGCTTGCTCGTGGCATACGCCCCGTTTACGGCTTCATAAGCTGCGGTAGTTGAAATTGCGTTCCACGCGAGACGATAGAAAGGTAACCGCGAATATATTTGGCATAGGCAACTAACACGGATTTACGCGCAACATCGCGAAATCATTTTTATATTCAATTTTTCATCGAGCGTGTGTCTTTTATTTTCTTGAAAACATAAAGGAAATGTACTGACATTTTTTTCTTTAACGAATTAAACAATTTAAATAGCGATATAAATAAAAAACAGAGGTCTTGGTAATATTACGTTATTTCACATTTATAGGTTTCTAAATGTTTTAATTCCCCCCCTTATTATTATTTATGCAGGCATCGGTTTTGGAAAGCAATTTCTCAGATCTCAATTTTTGTTTGCTTAAAAAAAAAACAATTTATTAAAAAGAAAAAATTTGAAACAATATTATTAAAATTTAATATAATCTGAAGCTGTTTCTGATTAATAAATTAAATGTAAAAAAAATTTTTCTTTAATCGATTTTAATATCTTTTATTTCTACGAGATAAAATCTCATTTATTAAATATATAGAAAATTTAATCGGATACTTTTAATTTTTCTTAATAGATTTTACATTCCACCGCAATTCCATTTCGTTTCGCGTCACGCGTCTTCGGTTTGTACCTTAACGATCCACACCGGCTGTACAATCTGACGATAAATTATGAGCTTACAGCTGGATGTAGGTGTGGTAGCGGGATACAGACTAGTGTCGGCGGTTGAATTCGTGAGAGGCGAGCTCGCTCTCGGCGGGCTAGGCACTTCTAGATTAACGTCCACCCAGTCGCTGGGATGAAAGGGCCTGTCCACAGAGTCTATGCTACGTCCCCTTGTGAGCACCTCCCTTGGTGGCGAGCCGGCGTATCCTATTTCGGAGCTAAGCAGAAAAGATTAAGTGAGAAATGCCACTTCCCCTTTCGAGATGCACTATCGATGATGCACTATCGTACGAATGTAAATATATAATATTACTACGATATCGAATTTAATACGTGTAATCGAGCACCGTGCGAGCGCACCATTAGGAAATTCATTATGATTATACGCATGTGATGATATCTCTCCAACTTCACTTCCTCTTAGCGATACGCATTATACAAACACGAATAATTAAGAAGTTGAATAATTGAGAAGTCAGAGAATTTATAACGTTTTATAAATATACATTTAACAAGCGCAACTGCAATTTTCCTTCTTCTAAAGCCGAAATAGAGTTTCTTGAATAAAATATTAAACTGTGTATAGAGGGAGAGAGAGAGAGTTTCCGAGTGATTAATTTAATTAAAAATTTTTGAAAAATTGCATTTTAAAAATGCAAATGAATAGATAATTATACGTAGATGACATAGATATGACATTAGTATTATATAGATAATTTTGCATTGGGAAAACTTAAATCTGCAACATTTTTTCAAGCATGATTTTTCTGAATCATTAAACAATATATGTTTGTACGTGTATTATATTAAAACGAAATCCAAGCAGAATCATTCTCTGTTGTTTAGAGAGTATTTCTAGAGAATTTTGACGAGAAAAAAACGACACGAGATGAATCTGCATGGAAAATGTTATGGATGAGAAAATCTGGAAACATTCCGTTGTTAATTCTGTACCGGTTTCGAAATAATTCATGTCCATCAAAAATTACAGCTCGATGCACCGAAATAATCTGGAATCGCTGCGATGCAGCGTAACTTATATATCGGTTTATCGCAAATGCATTCCGTGTTTCTTCGCGTCCCCTGAGCTATAACTCTTTCGAGACACGAAACATTACTGGAATTTCTCTCATACAGCCTCCTCCTCGCGCACGAGAGTGCGCCTTTCAACTTTGTACAGAATAACCCCAGTGCACGCGAACGATTTGAAAATATCCGCAAAGAAGGAAATTCCATTGGTCTCGCCAGAGTATCTTTTATCAGTGATTTATTTACATTGAACTAACGTCAAATATAGAGTAACATTATAAACTATCTAGATCCACTAGGTACTATCAAGATTAAGTTGTCTTAAATTATAATTTTTCTAAATTAAACATTAATAAATAAATGATTATATGAAGATAATAAAGAGTTTAGAAAGAGAATTATTATATAGAATAATTCTAACGAATCTCTAAATTTTTCTGTGTCTATCTATTTTGCTAGAATTATTATTAGATTAGAAATAATAAATCAATACTTTCTCCTGAAATAACTGGAAACTTAATAAAACAAACTTAAAACTTAAGGGAAAAAAACAAATTATTTTCGTAATGTTAACAAAATGCTATGAATAACCGATTAAAATCTCTATTCTGTATTCCGTTTCTCTTATTCTGGATATATCGATATGTGAATATGATTGTTCGAGCTACACCAACGACGCTGTAACAGCCTATGACACGTTTATTTGCTATGTTAACCCGCGCACGTACATATATGAGTCGATGCGTAATTTATGCCACGGCGTGCGCGAATAATTTACGCGAAATCCTCATTTTCGCTGTTCTTGCAAGCTCAAGTGAATTAAAATTCACGTTGTCGAAACAATTCGTGCCACGGGCATATTATTACAAACATATCTGTTGTGTGCGAGCTCTGTCAGAATAGATTTATAAAATCTGCATATTTTCAATGCTACGAACGTGATTATTAATACGCGTTTCAATCAGCCATTTTTCACATTTAATTTGCATAACGTCAAAAGATTCATTTACTGATGCGATTTACTGACAACGTGTGGATACAACGTTCCGCAATTTCTTGCTAATAATTATCGAAGTGATCAACTATGAAAAGCTTACGATAAACGCATAGCTTTTCGTCCCTTAATTTCACCCCTATTCGGCTCTAATGCGAAAATAAACAGTACTCTCTGCATCGTTAATTACGATCTGATGATAAACACTGGTTCAGTGCCAAACACTCTAATAGTGCTCTATGAAGAATATCTTGTCAGTTACGAAATTGTTACAAAATTTCCGCATGTCATAATTTTACAACACGTGCTCGTTTCACTCATTATACGAAATGTGTTAATTAATAAATTATATCGGCAAAATGAGCTTTTGTCGACGCAGATAGACATAGACAATTAACATTATTTTACACTACGCCATTTATAAATTTAAAAAATCTTTTCCGATTAAATCCTGTTATATTCCTAAGTTTTTAATACAATTAAATAATAATTTCTATTATTTCGTAAATAAAAATATTTATCTCAATAGAGATAAAAGTATTGAGATATTTATGCTGAATTACTGTAGTATATAATGTTATTTCTCAATTACATAATAAAATAGAACAAGTAATCTAGCTTAAAATATTTTAATACATATAGGTTAAAAACCTTTGATATTTATCAGAAATTGAACTTGAGAAAAACACGTGTTATCGTAAAATCTGTAAAGAATCTACAAGGTATTTACAAATTGGGTACACATCTATACGAGTGCAAGTACTCACGTACTGTAGATCGTAATATGATATGGTAGGAATGCTTGTTTATCTGTATGATATGTTTGACGACAATAAATTAAAGATATTAATTCGCTGTGTGTGAGGCAGCGAGCCAATCACCTGATCATTACTACCGTAGTGAAGTTATATCGATCGGTTTACTCGCGTACTCGTTCTCCCAACAAGACAAAAAAATGTGATTGAAGTGGTCGCGTATATACCACGTGCAATTGTGGAAAAAAAGAAAGAAGATGTAAGAGAAAGTAGATTTCTTTGAACAGGTTAACATAATTAAGCAATGGAATTCTATAGTTTGCGCGAGATATGCATAACGTGTTACAAATCGCTTTACCTTACACGTTTTCATCCAGATTCCTAAAAAGATTACTGAGATTAATGTATGCTATTTATTATCGGCGGATCCGAAGTGTGTTATCGTGCACTTCTCTCTACAAAGATTACTGAGAAGATATGTATGTCTGAGAAGCAGAACATCGTAAATCCAAAAACTCATTATTTTTCAGAAAAAGTGCATAAATCTAGATTTTCTACTTTTCACATAAATTAATTTTCACATAAATTAAATATACGTGCTTTTCACATAAAGTAATTAAATAAATATATAAGATAGCTCACATACTCAAGCAAATTGAAAAATAGCGTCCTTGATGTTTATTTGAACAGATTTCATTATAGTATAAAATTCTAGTAATTTTTCTTATTTTTATCACAATTAAAACTTTAGTCTGTTTATTTTATTTTGTAGCTTATAAAGTTTATTTTTCTAATTACAGACATCAAAATTAATTTGAGATTCACTCTCTCTCTCTGCTTTCTTATTAGCCTTACTTATTGTTAGATATACACGATAGTTTTTATACTTTCGCACCTGAGAGCCAGATCTAGACGGTCTACTGACCTTAAAAAGGAATCGGTGGAACGAAACGTAGGATGAGAGCGAGCTAAAGCCACCGACCCACGCTCGATCATCGTTCTATGGATTCACTGTCACGCGGCCTAAAAGCTGTCTGAATATGGGATAAACCTGTCATGTGGCGTAGATCCTTTTCCACGATAACGAGGGAACCAGGGGACCAACATTCTGCCCGCAATGCGTCGCGCATTTTACATATAACATCGCATATAATGTCCCAATTCCAAAAATATTCGCTATTGAAATTTATAGTTCCTCTTCTCTCGCAATCGGTACATTACGATAATGCCAAATTTATCGAAACTGAATATTGTGTTATCAATAATAATTTCCCTAACCTACACTATTTACAAAATCATACAAATAATGATAATAATAATATTAGGTTTGTAGCTATTTAATTATTTTTATTAGATTCCAAAACATAATTTTAAAAAATACTAAATAAAAAGAAATAAAAATTATAAAAATAACAGTTTTTATTTCTCAATAAAAATAATTTTGTGAAAGAGAAATAAAGTCTTCTCTTTTGTAATCAATATATATAAAAAAAATTAATTGGATAATTATTTATCAAGTTATATCTATGAATTATACCTCAAGATATAACCAATATTTAGTTTTTTACATGCAAATTAATATATATACTAGAACAACACAAGCGCCATTCTTCGATTTTATATAAAAAGAATGATATTTTTATATCATTCTTTTTATATAAAATCGAAGAATGGCGCTTGTGTTGTTCTAGTATATATATTAATTTGCATGTAAAAAACTAAATCTCTATAAAGTTTGTTTAAACTTGATTAATATTTTTTGACAGAAATCAGCTGATTAAAGCGTTAATTTGTTAATTAAATTTTAAAATAATAGTATGTAATAAAAATTATAAAATAATAATATGTTTTAAATAAAATGTTATAGTACTTTTTAAACTCGATTAATATTTTTTGACAGAAATCAGCTGATAACTGTCAAAAGATATTAATCGAGTTTAAAAAATACTATAACATTTTATTTAAAACATATTATTTTATAAATTTTATTATATACTATTATTTTAAAATTTAATTAACAAATTAACGTTTTAATCAGCTGATTTCTATAAAAAAACATTAATAAAGCGTTAATTTGCTAATTAAATTTTAAAATAATAATAGGTTATAAAAATTAAAATGGTAATATGTTGTAAATAATATGTTATAATGCCTTATCTGCGATTAATATGTTTTGATAGAAATCAGCTGATAACTGTCAAAAATATTAATCGAGTTTAAGGAAAATTATAACATATTATTTAAAACATTATTTTAATTTTTATAACATATTCTTATTTTAAAATTTAATTAGCAAATCAAATTAACGCTTTAATCAGCTGATTTCTGTCAAAAAATATTAATAAAGCGTTAATTAAATTTTAAAATAATATTATGTCATAAAAATTAAAATATGTTTTAAATAAAATGTTATAGTATCGATTAATATTTTTTGACAGTTATCAGCTGATTTCTGTATCATCTTTTTTAACATAAAATTGAAGAATAGCGCACGCTTGTGTTGTTCTATTCTTTTTCTAAAAAAAGGGCATGTTAAATTGATTCTCGCAAGTATTGTTGTTTCTTTTTCGCGATGTTAATTAGCTGCCTCGATTTGCGTTGTGCGTTTTATTATAGCATCGATAGACTATCATCGCGAGGGTCAGTAGTTTGACAGTTTATCCAAAATAAAATTAAATAAAATAATAATATATGTTTTAATACTTGAAATTTGATTAATATTTTTGACAGTTATCAGCTGATTTTTGTCAAAAAATATTAATCGCGCACAAATAAGTTTATATTATAAGTATGTATTATAACATACTCGTATAATATTATTTACATATTTACAACATATTATTATAATTAAAATAATAATATTTTGTAAGTAATATATAATATGTTATAATACTTTGTCCGTGATTAATATTTTTTGACAGAAATCAGCTGATAACTGTGAAAAATATTAATCGTGATATATTAATCGTGTATATTAATTAAATAAATGTGTACATAAATGTATATATATATATATATATATATATATATGTATGTATATAAATGTGTACATAAATGTATTATACATGTATATAATATATTTATACATATTCATATATATACATATTCTGGTTTAAAGTATTTTATAACATATTATTTAAAACATAATATATTATTTTATTTTATTTTATTTTGGACAAACTGTTAAACTGCTAATCCTCGCGATGACAGCTGCTCGATGCTATAAGAATATATGCTTATATGCTAATATGCTATATGAATATAACGCACAACGCGAATCGAGACAGCTAATTAGCATCGCGGAAAAGCGACAACAATGTCAATAACATGCCTTTTTTAGAAAGGGAAAAAGTATAAAAACAAAAATCGATTTTACGGGAAAGGTCATTAAGTGCTTAAATATTAGCCACTTAATTATCTCTTAAGATTGACAAATGGACTATAAAACTTGTAAGTGCCGTATCAATAATTTAATTTTGAAAAATGGCAAAAAAAAATAAAATTGCGTTATTGCATGCGACACGAGAATGTGACCATTTAAGGTCGAGCCCACCACTTCGCTACCTCTCGATTCATTGTTAAGTTAGGTTTACTTTCGATGATGACGCTTAAGCGTTCGGTCATTTAGATTTCACTTAAAAGATGTTGCCATCGCACCAGGAAATTGCGTTCTTTCCTCTTTATGTGCGATATATCATGCTTTATTGCACAATCGACAGAAGATCATAATCATGATATCGCGTATCTATATGTGTCTAATATGTGTCGAAGATAGTGCCATTTATTTTAATTACATGATATAACTATCTATTGTCCACTTGACAAGTTTTAATATTTCGTCATTTATATTACCGCAGAAGGAATTATCTGCTTTATAGAACACGTGATATTTAATTATATCTCAATAGCAAGAAGAAGAAAAAGATACAAAAATAATATTTTAAATCAAACTAAATAGTTGCAAAAGCTACTTTCTCTTACTGGATTCTGAATGATTAATGTAAAATAATTTATACTTGTACGTTAATTAAAATCTTATTTGAAAGAATAGACTTTAAACATGAATTAGAAGTAAATATTTCAAATATATTACTCGTTTAAGATTTTAAGTAAAATAATTAAGATAATTATTGTTTTCTATTAATTATAATATATATAAAATATTTGTGAAGTATTTTCACAAATTTTTATTTATTATATTTATTTCTTTTTATGTGTTTAGATCCGTTTTTATTGTTTTTACAAATTGGTTTTAAAAAATAATTATTATTTTTGAAATAATAGAATATTTGTTTTTTGTCACTTTACTAATTATTTGCTTTACTATGTAACATTTAAAATAATATTTAAAATTATATATACAAATTGCAATTTTGTTTAAAAACTCTTCAAATATTACTTCAAGTAAAAATGTTCAATATTTTGCTTGAAATATTTTAATTAATAATTTTCATATTAAGTAGATAATTCCAATTTGTACTTTATATTTGTACTTATTATACGTTATTATTTTCACGCAAAATAAATTTTCGAGTAATATTTTTAAATGCATAACTATAATATAAATTTAAATAGTTTTATTTTTATATACACACATACACATACAATAAAATCATTCTCAATTTATGCAAATGTTTACCGCTGATCAATAATATAACTTTTATACCGAATGTTTCAAGATAGACGAGAAGTGGACACGTAACGTGATTACTTGTCCATTAAACTAATAAGCCATTAAGTCCACTGTTCAGTTCAAATTAGCAGATCTTCTTTCATAAATTCTTTTGTAATACATTTCCTGCATGTAAGTATAACTATGACAGCACATATATGATGACATTAATCACATTAACGGTACAACACAATTTTTCACATGGGTCACGAAGGGTAGCTGCCGTCACTTTCTATCAACTCAGGTATATCTTTAGAATTAATAAGGTCGCATGAATTATATTCCCCTAACCGACCTCTAAATGATTATCTCCGACCCACGTTCTCGCGCAATTAACAGCAACACGATGATGCGCGCTCTTGGCAATAACCGTGAGCGAAATTACAGCGACGTGACTCTTAAAAGTGACGGTGAAATCCTGTTATTTGTAGCCGACGTAACTTGCGTACGACTTTTTACAACTCGTAATCGCGAAATGTGCGCGAGTAAGATTTGAAGAAAAAAAAAAAAGAAACGTGTGCATACCTCGTAACTCTTTGCGTAGCACCTCCTAAAACTGAGCCTTCCTCCTTTAAACTTGGATAAATCTGTAACAGAAGTAAACATGACTGTTATATTCGCTGTTCTACATCTCCATGAAAGTTTAGATGGAGACTAAAGAATGCTATTTCTACTGGTAACGAAGTGGATATGTATTATATTCGCATGATAAGTGACATATAATAAAACATCATGAGAAGAGAGTAAAAATATAAAAAAGTATGTATTCTTTAAAAATATAGTTATATATACAAAAAGAGAAAAAGCAAAATAATTTGAGAATATTTTGATGTCTGAATGAATTGACATCTAAAAAGAAATTAAGCGCGAATTAATTATGTACAGTTTATATTTCTGTGAAAAATTAGAAAGAGAGAGAGAGAGAGAGAGAGAGAGAGAGAGAGAGAGAGAGAGAGAGAGAGAGACATTTTTTTACATTATCTCAATTACTTGAACGAGTAATATTTTGACGATGAATATTCTATTTAAAATACAACATAGAAATATTGTTTTTTATTCAAATATTGTGATATATTTTGGTATAAATACTTATTTTATTATAAATACTTATTTTATTAAATACTTATTTTTAAAACAACAAATTATATTTTAATAACAACATAATGGTAATATGAAATAGTTACGCAAAATTAAGATTACACAAGGTTATTCGTTCCGTCGATAGCTTAAAGGTAGCATCGTCGAGGATTAATAAGTTATTAACAACATAATTACTTCGACGGGCCCTTATGTTGGGAGAATGCGAGGGCAATTCTCTAGGCAGGCGTTGAGACGCGAGGTGGATGGATGAAGGATCGATCGCATAGAGAGCCGATTAAGCTAATTCGCATTACTTGGCTCATCGGCTCGTTTACTCGGCCGAAAACCATAGATGCAAGAATTTGCGCCCCATTGATTTGCGAGCGCACCAATTCATTTTTTTTTCACTCGCGGGGCACATTAATCATCCATAAATGTTCAATGAATAAAATAGCTACGTTGATTTTTCCTTTTAATTTAATTTGTTATATAAAACTTATAATTCTTTAGGAGCAAATTTATTTCTTGCAAATATTGGATTGTCATGCTTAAGAAAAATATAAATTAAAAAATTTTCCTGACCTTTGTTTTTCGCACAGAAGAAAATTAATTAAAAGACGGCATTTTTGTTAAAATACTATGAAAAATTTACTTAAAATAAAATGAAACCTCTTCAAGAAATTTTAAACGAGCGCAGGTATTTCAACGATGTACGCATTATAACTTGAAAATTTCAATCTAAATTGAACGTAATTAGTATTCAATTAGTGTTCTCTCTGTATACAATTAGTACCAGTTCGCTATAGAATCCTACTCTTATTAGTTTCGCGCTAGGATTAAGAGTTGTTAATGAAATTAGGAGCATATTCGTTAATATATAAATAGGATATATTTAGATTCTAAAGTGTGTGCAAGGTCCAAGTACTTTCTAAAAAAAATATCAATTATTATTTCCAAATCAACATTATCTTAATTACGTTATCTTCCAATTTTATTGAAATATATATATATATATATATATATAATCAGAGAAGAAACGATCAATAAACTTAACGGAAACACTACTTGGTCCCTGACACTCTTGTTGAAGAATTGCACAATCGACGAGCATCCTGTGTGAATCGCGTTGCATAATACTCTTTGTATCCTCGCGGGACGCAAAAACACGATGGCGTGCAAAAGGTGCGAGTAAGCACTAGCAGCGAACTCGATTCCATTCTGTCGTCTTTACGATCGGCCTTCGCCGGCTACGAGATATCCCAGGTGACTTGTTCATGACGTGTCGGATGTTCGCAGCACATTGAACAATTATTCCTATATGAATCAATAATATGCTGCGTATCTAAATGTATACACGAGATCTGTTTAACTCTATTATATATATATAGGGTGTGTTTCTCTATCTAGCATTGCAAGCATATTTATAGAATATTTATAGAATTTTCTTACTTATTAATGTTCTAAATTATATATACATATATATATATATAATTTTTTAAAAATATATATTATTCTATCTAGAAATAAAACATCGAAATAATTTACCTCGCTTTTTAGTAATAAAATGATTGCTTATTTTAGCAATCATTAAACTACAAAAGAAGTAGAATAAATTATTCCAATGCATAGATAGAATAATGCTATTTCAAACGCTCCATTCGTTCGATTTGGCTACATCAAGAAAAGAAAAAATAACCGAACAAAGCATCGGTCGAAATCGGTGCGCCATATGAAGGTCGACCGCTTCACGCCACAATGATTTCGACAATTTGAACGCCAGCCGATCAAACGCTATTTCTCGCCAATTTTATCCACATTCGAGAATACGAGTAAATATAATTTCTTTTTTTTATTTATACAGCTTATGGACTAACTCCATAAATTGTATTTAAAACGTCGATTTGCGAGGAGTATTACATCGGAACTTTATAATTCCCCTTCCTAGTTTCAAATATCCAACGCAATCGTATAATTTAAATTTTGTTGTACACACTCCCTATAAGTTATTGAGCCCTTGAAACTCAGCAAATTCGAACAAGTTAAAACTCGGTCCGTAATAGGCAAGGGCCGATATGCGATACAACTTCAGCGTAATACAGATACGTTGTAGCTGACGCGGCAAATAATAGGGCGTTAACGAGATTAGCGGGATGAGAGCAGGGTCCTCTCTCTCTCTCTCTCTTTCTCGCATCGATCTCACGCGCACGGTGAGACACGGTGTGATGTTACCTTCCATATATGTATATACATATGCATGTATATCCGGCTGTGCTGTGCGGTATGAACCAGCCCTTTGGAAATCGTACACGTGTCGCGCACGCGGAACCTCCGGGCGCGGTTTACATTGCAAATTCGTTGGGAAACTTCTCGCGTGCGACACGTTGCCGGCGCGAGTCTCTCTCGGTGTACAAAAGTTATTTTACCGATTAAATTACGTCCCGAAACTCGCTGTCACTGTCCGGTAGCATTGTTTCAGCAATGTTGCTCGCGAAATACATTCGGCGAGTCCTCCCGGGACTCCTATCGTACGACTACTACTTGCAAAAGTATGCGTCGATGATACATCGCGGATATCGCAGATTTGTTTGCAAGGAAACACAGATTGGAGAACTCGAGAGAGTTATCTTTATCGAGAAATTAGAGACTCACTATTCTCTGTACTTCTTCTAGACTTTACCGCGTCATTGCTACATCCTTCGTGAACTAAATTTTTGATATAAATATTTGTTAACTTGTGTGTAGAGAATTTGATGAGAACTTTTGCGTAATTTCGATGAGAAGATCGGAATTTCTCGCACAAATATGCGAAAAGGTGTAAATTTCCCCAGTGAAATAAAACAAGTTCCGTATGCCATCCTTGAGATTTACAGTTTGCAAAAGCATTTTACATATACCAGCTGCGAATGTTAATGCGATAAGAAGTTGAGACTTAGCATGAAATCCGCGCAAATTGCGCGCGACACCTGTTATTATCAAAGTTTTACATACCTCCGTGACAGTAGGCAATTTTCTGGGTTCCTGCACAAATATCTAATGTAACTTTCACTATCTATTAATAATATAGTAGTGTAGGTCGATCGGCCAACATCTACCTTCGTGAAGCTGCATCGGTGAAGCGATTGTTTCTCTCGAAGGATTTTACTTAAGAAAATGTGAATTTTTTTCAATTGGTTGGATAATAATAACATATAATTTATATATATATAATCGTAGAGACTTTTTAAAAGAAATGTAGCCAAAAACTGATTTTTTGAAACTGATTATATAATTACTTATTTTGTTGCGCGTGTAATGTAAAATAATTATCTATTATCGATCACTATAAAATCGAAAACTTTTAGATACTTAATTAAAAGTAACAGTCTTATTTACACCGACTAATCAACTTATTGTTCTGTAAATTTTATAATTTTTTCATTTACAATTTTTTAAAAATCAGTACTGCAAATATTTATACACTTTTTTATCAAAATTTATATATAAAATCAGATTTATAAAAATGTTATCGTTAACTTTTAATTACACAACATTCCGCAGATTATAAAAATCTCATTAAATTTTCTGTAGAAAAGTTTTGTGCTGTTGCATTTTAATCAACTTCAAATATCGCTGAAAAGTATAACGTGCATTTCCGGAAGGGGCTCTGATCTATCTAACAGTTATTTCCGTTGACAATAGTCTACTGATACGCAAATATCGCTTGCCTTCCTCTAGCATGAAAAGGATCTGTGTCACCGGTGATACCGTCATAAAGACGACGGTTCTATGTTGTATTATGTGTATGTTGTGCTTTACGTAATCTTTATTCCCCCGTTAGATCGGTACTAGGTACCCCGATGTTTCAATCACGAGTAGCAGCGAACGTATCACGTGAACGTAATTGTGTTCATACAGTTGTACGAGCTCTCGCACATATGGTGTACATACATACATGTATAATTCTGTATAAGCATGCGTCACACTAAGGACTATTATATTTTCCATTTCGACGAGCTCATGCATAACAGTGAGATTAATAACGTTTCATTAACAATTCAAACCAGGTTGCAGAGATTTCTTCGATTCGTCAAATCTAACGCAAATTTAATTGCAAAAAAATGAAGAAAAATTGATATGAAAAATTAAAATTGTGAAATTATTTCTTACTTATGCAACGTAAATTAATAATGTAAAAAATTAGATTGTTCAAAAATCTAGATTAATATAAATCCTTTAAAAATAACTTTTTTCGTTGAATATCAAGCTCTAGAGTATAACGTAAGATTTTTTCTCCTTGTTTTAGCATTCAAGATTTTTCTCTGAATATATGTACATACATGTATATGAATCAGCAAAATATATTTTTTTAAGCTGTCATGCCCGTAAGGTAGAAATGTCGAGCGCGATAAGGAACGGGAATTAAGATTAGACCGATTCCGCCATTCTGGAATAGTCAACAATCGTATTTTCACAGTAATCTTAACTCGCCCTCGACAAAGATAACAGAGATTTAGCAATCGAAACAACGCCTTATTACGGTATTATTACGACTATTTAGATGAATCGATATTATGACTTTTTGGATGAACTGATGCTATCAAAGTTTTTATATTTATAGTTGCATGCATAGATAGTTGTAAATTACAACTTGTAATGAGCGTAAAATTCATTTTCGCGTTATATCGGTTTTCCGATTTATAGGTCCCGGTTAAGATTCGTGTACATACACGCTGCAGGAACAACACGATTGCGCAAACATAGATATTATATCAGTTCGGATTTTAGCGTGAGGTATGGCGTAGGTACACACGACGCGAGTTTGAAATGCCGCGGAATGCAGCACGCGACGAAGAGTACAGGATGAATAATACGCGCGACCCACGTCACTACAAGAGAACAATTTAATCGAGTCTAAAAATACTTGGATGATCCGCGATTTGACTCCGGTGGTGCAAACAAAGCAATTGTTTGTTAATCAACGGTGGCGTGCATGACGGAATCGTGTGGGCGAAGGTAACGCGTTAGAAAGAGGAATATATTGAAATGAAAGTAAGCACAATCACGCGCAATTATTAAATGCACTGATACGACATGTTGCACATTTTTTTACATGACAACTATTTATTAATAAATTTAAATTTCAATAGACTAGAAAGAGCCAAATACAGAGAAATGCAATAAAAATTCATTTTTCTTTGAGACTGATTAATTGTGCATAGGACGCCAATTTTTCTTAGTACGATATCATTTAATTAAATAAATCTCAATTCCAGATTTTATTTTTAATAAATTCCTCTGTCCTTCCTAAAGAAGCGTAGGCTAAAAAATTATCGGAACAAAGTCGCTTATTTATTAACAATTATTTCTTATGCAAAAATAAAAAGATCATGCTGCAGAAGTATTTATGCAGAAAGAGGACAAGAGCATTCACAGTAGTATAGTACTTGCATTTACATTACGAGCATTTTTCCCATTCCCATTTTGCCGCGAAGGCCGTGGTAATTTTCAAGTGAATAATTTTTCCGATATTAGAATAAAGTGAAAATTACAAGAAGTGGGTATCTAGCGACGACCTTGTGACTCTCGGTTTTCCTTCCTGTACCATTTCTTACACGCGAAATCCTTGACACGCGACACGTTTTCTCGTTTGACGCCAAACTTATCGCACTGTATCTAATTGACTGTACGCTATTCACGACTTATATTTGCGTCTCTCTCTTCTCTCTCTTTCTCGAATACGATTGATCGATGGTCATCTGTACCATACTGAACGAATCGCTTTTTAACGCATGGAATATATTGCTGTTTGCCCTTGAACGGAAACGAAAACATTGTCCAAGTGAATACTGAATTGAATATATTAGAATTTAGAAGCTATAAAAATTGCGCAATTTAAAACGCGCAAAATTTAGGTAAATTTTTAATAACATATATAAATTATTAAAACAGTATTAAATTTATTAATTACATTTATGTGTTCTACGCTAATCATTAAGCTTTCGTGTCATCTTTCGGAAATTGTGTGCAAAATAAACATTGAATCAACATTTTCCTAAGGAAGCTATCTATGTGCATTAAATTTCTTTGTGTAATTTAACGTATCTATGCTCTGTCAGGTAAAAGCAGGGAAATCAGCGTCATTACAGCGCAGCGGTCGTATGTAGTAGTTACATCCGCATATCTGAGATTCCAAATTAATCTGACACGCACGGCTGGTACGCATTCGTAGATTCGTGCAATCCGTGCATACGTTGCGAGCGCGTGCATGCGTTATATAATAACGAGGACACACATCCCCGCGTGTCCGTTTCAAGTGCACGTGAAAACCAGCGTTCTTCGACTGTGCGTTTTCTTTTTATGTTTCCGTACTCGGTCTCTCATCGTTTGTGTACAGAGAGACGACTGACGAGCTTAATGATCGTGCAAAATTATATGGCAAACAGATGTTTCTCGTAACGCGCCATAAATGCGACAGTCATCACATAATTATACAAGTCGTCGCGAAATATTTTCTACAAAAACTCGTACTAAAAGATTTTATAATTAGAGGATCTATTTCACTGATAATTATTTATGCTTTTTGGTTTCGAAAGAGTAAATATCAAATTTTATTAAAGGATTATTTGTGTAAAATATATGTGTATGTTGTATAAATATTATATAGGAGACGCATGTATAGTTTAGACACAAAATCCAATTCCGTAAAATAGAAATAAAGCGAATGATCCAAGTTGAAAAAAAATATAATCATCAAGTTTTATCGCCGATATTTACATAGATAACGTTTACACGTCTTGGAAATTGTTAGAGAATCACTCGCGCGTTGGGAGCCATAAACACGCGGTCAATCGCCGACAAATACATGCTTGAGCAAGAAGTAAAACGTTTCCGTCGTATACATACCCGATGCGCGCATCGTAAGAAAACCCGATCCAACGGGGACTTGGAGTCCTGGGTCTTGGAGGTCCTCTCTTTGCACCATGCTTGGCCCATTTTTTTTCTATCTTTTCCACGGATCCTTTTCTAGTCAAATCGCTCGTGCGGCGACCAGTGGTTCTTCCTTTACCGATAAGGCTCAATAATGTAGGCCATCTTCAAACCTGTTCTTCGTGACCTGCCGCAACCGGCAGGTGTTCTCTACGATTGCTTCTCGTTCGGATCCTCGAATGTAAAAGAGAGATCCCGGGACCCACGAGGCCCGGCACTGAGAGGCAAAAAGAAAATGCTGACACGTAAGCGTCGTCTTTCCGATGAGTGATCTCTTCTCGCTACTCTGAAAGGCAAGGAAATTATTCCGTTGACATTTTGATCCTCGTTCGTTTCGTAACATAGTGACATTAATGCCCATTTGAACTTCTCACTATTAGTTCTTATTTGAGAATTAAAATTTAAAGACAATTGTGAGAAATATTTTTTTGCATATAGTTTTAAGAAAATATAACATGATATATAATTATTTTCTTAAGATATAATAAAAATCATGTAAATTTTTTTAGAGTTGCAATTGTGTTAATTTGCTCCAATATTTATATATGAAATTAGATAATATTGAATAATTTAAAATTATTCACTATTTTTTGATAGAGATATATTTGAATTATTTAATCTAAAAGAAATTTATTCCACACAAACACATACACAAATATAAAGAATGAATGTCTTTATATAAATATAGATATATTTTTAAAAATAAATTCTTATATAAAATTGATTATCTGTTACAATGATAAATGAATATTTAATTCATTGTATTATAAATATTTAAAAGTGTCTAAAACAAATTACATCCATAAATAAATCCATTTTTTTTTTAACTCTAGGGAATTAAAGTTGACGAAATTAAATTTGAAGCTATTTTCTTTTATGCTTAAAGAAATATATTATATGTATTATGTTGAATCAAACTCTCTCTTGATTCTTATCAAAAATATCAAATCAAAAATATGAATCTGCGATGGACGGGACAGTCGTCTTGCTCTTTCCATGAATGGACGTACGAGTCGCGTATATCGAATTGGCATTGAAGAATTGTACACGGTCACAGGAACCGCCTTCTTACGATGCGTCATGTGCGCTTAAAACTCGCTTACGCGCGCGTTTGCCTTCGAACATTTCGCGCGTAAGTAGGCGTTAAGAATCTACACGAAATAAATCACGAAAAAAAAAGAAGAATAAAACTGTTCATTGCACTCCTAAACTGCAGTCAATGACGCATGAAGTGCCTGCATCTATTTAAACAATCACGCATATGATCGTAACCGAAAAACGCAAAAACATTGACAGACTCGATAATACCCGTCTACAGGCGCGTGACTTCCCAAACAAGATCAAGTATAGTCTAAAGAACGTTTATACATAACATCTGAAAAATTAATACATTTTTTAGAAGCATCTTCGCATCCTTTTTTAAAAACATTCGTGTCTCTTGTACAAGTTCGACGAGCGTCAACGTACCTCCTCTTTTCGAAAGCAAGCTTCCGTGATTATTCAAACACACGTCTCTCGGAGGAACTAATATCACGCCATCGATGATTATGACGGATCACCTAACACGAACACGACCGATGTTAATACTGACGGAACACTCGCGGCGATACGGCGAACGGGCGCGGCGACCGCGACTGCGGAACACGCGGCTGGAGAACAACTGGCTGGTATCGCGTTGGTACCGATCGGTCGGACTCGCAGCACTGAGTTAGCACACCGTGGAGCACACTCTGGAGCACACACGTCGTGCCCCGAAGCAGCACCGAACAGCGAACAGCGAGGCGCCACGGCCTCGGCTTTCAAACCGCAGCCTCTGCTCTCGAGATGGGCCTCTCTCGCCGCGAAGAGATCGGCGGCTCTCTTCTTCCACCTCCTCCACACCTTTCCTTCATCCTTGGCGGTCTTCGTTTCGTAGTTAGAACGCGGTCTCTTCCTCCTTCTCTTTCTCTCTCTCTCTTTTTCTTTTTCTCTCTGCGAGTATAGTTATCTACCTTTACCAGAAGAATTTTTGCCCTCCTCTCACGGGTACTGTTTCCCCGCGCCCAGATGCACTCGGGATTCCACAGCTTTCTTTTTCTTCCTCTGTCTCGTGATACTCTCGACAATCGGTGCTTCTTTCTCCACCATCTCACTTCGGGACCACTCTTGTTTCCCTTTCTGCTCTGTTCGCATTTTGCCTCTTAGAGGCATTGCATTCGCGAGATGTGCATTCGTGAGAAACTTTACACTTGATGTATTCAGAATTATCCGCTTTTACAGTTTGTGATTTTATATACATGTACGTGTTAATCAATCGTATAAATTACTGGAATACGAGAATCTATTGCATATTATTCGATAGACCTTCTTTAATCAGTAGAAATCATGAAAGCAAGGAAGCTAGCTCTGGTCTTGCATGAGATTTATAAAAGATAAATAAATTTAATCGAATTTATTAATGAACAATTATTAAGAGAAATTTTTAAACATATTTCTTGTGCATTACTGAGCATTTTATAGCATAGAAAACATGTATGTACGTCCATGCGTGATTGCCTGCGTACTTGCTTGCATAAGCATTTATGGTTGCATCCGTACAGGTGCTTTTGATTATACATGTGTGTATGTGTTTAAATTACTAAATTTCCATAAAAATATGTTATTTAATAGGAAGAAAATTTAAAACAAAACATTTTTGCAAAATTAAATATATAAAGATGAAGTTATTATATTATACTTCTAAAATACTTTTATTGGTAAATTACTTGTACTAGAAATCTATTAATACAGGCATTTTTATTATATTAAGTTAAAAAGATATTCTATCTATACATATATTATATTTAAATTTCTCAGCCAGATCATTATTACAGTGTAAAAATGAAAGGTCTTAAATTTTTAAATATTCGTCATACATTTGCTATGAAAGCTATTTTAGAAAGTCAAAGATACCAAGTAAAAGCGATCCCCTCCTCTTAGGTGATTAACGCGACATTAACCGACAACCATTAGTGCATAATAAATCTACCAATCAGATATGTAAAGCCATTTAATCATTGGTGCAATCGTCCATTTTCCCAGAAACCGTACCATTAAGAAGGCAAACTGCTGCCCCATTCTCGAAAATTGAGGACCTCATTTACTCTTTCGTAATTTTCTCCAAGCTATAAAAGTGTCCGTGTGCCCTAAAAAAAGCTCAGTTCATTTTTAAGTTCGTACATCGTATTATTTCGATCAAGCTTGTATACGATCGTACCAAATTGACAATGACGAATTGTTTATTGGCAATCTTACTTTTGGCCATGGCTTTCTTCCCGTGTATAAACGGCGTAGATTCGGCTAGTTTCCGGATGGGAAGCGAAGCTGCCCGCCGGGAAGAAACGCATCAACCGGTCTGCATAATGCCCGAAAAGGACGTGCCGTTGTGTTCCACACCGAGAAAACTTCAAACTGAATACGAACATCGGGACACGAAGGGGTTTGTTGATGAGGACGAGTCGAGTCAAACGAAACCAATTAAACTGAAGATAAGCGAAACCTCGAAGGGGGACGAGCAGCAGGGGATCGTTAGCGGTGTCGAGATATTGTCTTCCGATGTTGCCGGCACGTTGCCGCTCGAATCCTCGGACTTGGTAATCGACGACGAATTGGCGAACCCGGGCAGAATGTCGAAATTGCGCTCGAAAACACCGGAGTTGGACGATGTACGGCAAGACGGGCGATCCGCCAGACGAAACAGGCACTTGACCGGGTCGATTCTCGAACATACAAACACAGGACCGATACACGTTACGAGGGTTTTGGATTCGCCGGTGACCGCCACTCTGGTGGCGCGAGGATGCTTACCGGACATCGGACTGCCCCTGTGCGCGGACTATCAAGCGAGTCTTGCATCAGAGATCGTCAAGCCTGCGACTGAAAAAGACGAGTTAATTCGTAGCGAGTCGCACGAGACCCGAGAACCGACGACTGCAGTGAACAAATCTACGGAAACTTCCCGACAAAATTCTTCCTTCTTCCTAGAACTGCATCCGCTCGTCGTTAAGCATAATTCATCTCGAGCAAACGATGAGCCCGTTTTTGATAAGGTTCGCGAACCCGAGATTAAATCAGCTTCCTTAATTATCGAATTGACAGCCGTCTTTGATACGTTGTGCAAGTTCAGTACTTTGAACACAATTTCGGAAAAGTGGCAATTTGTCAAATTAAATATTCCGCGGAACTATATTCTTCGAAAGCTCTTCTTTTATTGTCAAGGAAATCTAATTTGTGTGAGAAATATAATTTGTTAGAAAAAAACTTCGAGGAAACAAAACGCCCACCGATCTGAGAGGACAGAGAATGGAGAGTTAACATAATTAAAATAAAAATATCCAAAGCATTCTACAAATTCAGAAGCTCTGCGATTAAGCAAACAAGTATAATGTCATCGATATTTTGTACGATTCGCTAGACAAAAATGCGAAAATAATTATTAAAGTAAAAGCTTCCAATATATCTTTTCGATCTTCATATAAAACTAAAATAAACAATAAAAATTAAACCAGAATAATTAATTTCATTATTGATCGAGAAGTCAACACAACAACGCCCGCATTGAAAAATGATTCGGTAATTTATCTACTAAATCTTAGAATGATGTGACGTCACTTTAAACGAAAGTATCTGAAAGAACGATATTAGTTCGAAACACAGAAGATCGCATTTTCAATAAATAAAAAAAAATCATGTCATTAAAAGAAAAGAAGAAGTCCTAAAATAACTGAACACACAAATACGAATATGTCGGACAATATCTTTATTATTCCACTGAATATCTAACCGAAACATGAGTTTACGCTCCCTTATTACTCATATAATTAATATTCTTTATAGTATATGTAAAATTATGTTAAAAAATTAAACAATTATATTAATAATTTTTTTGTAATGAACAGAATATCTTATTAGCATATAATTTTTTTCATTTAACATATTATATTTCATTATTCTATATCTCTATTACTTCGCGAAGTTGTAGCTACACGGATGATAAACGAACATTAGATAGCAAAAGGTCGAGTTCAGTTTTAATTGGAACCGCTTTTGCAATTTGCTAGTTTATTTACATTATGTATCTTTCTCAAATGAGAAGTTAGACTTTAACGGCATGAAAATATATTAATCGTAAGCGTAGCATCCCCACATAGCGCTGAAATTCTTCTGAAGTCAGAAGTTCAGAAGTTCGATTCGACCAGCTCAATCAATATCTTTCGTGCAGCCATTTATTACCAATGAAAGTATCTGACGTGTATTTTTAAAAATCTAACTTTTATTGTTAGAGTTATATGTAAAATGATAAAACAGTATGCAAAATTATCTTAATGTATATACATGTATAGTTATATGTAAGCATTTTAAAGCAATATACACTGATTGCAAAGTATCTTTTTTTTTTAAGTATCTTTTTCTACTTTAACATACTGATTACAATATATCAGCTTTCGCAATAAAGACATCTAAGTGTAAATGAGAGAATATATAAATTTAAATTTGAATATTTTATTTTTTTACAAAATCTTATATTTGTATTCTTATATAGTGTCTAGCCTTTTAATATTATAGTTGTTATATGATTCTAAATCCGATTAATCTATCTCAGTTACAAAATGAAATTAATTCCGAAAAAGATTAATAATTTCTTTTGTTCAAAACTTCTGTCGTGAGCGGTGCTTTATGTAACAGCGTATGTCATAATGACGACACTCGCGCTCGTAAAACTCGAAGATGCACCGTAAGGATCCTCCACGTTTCGTTTATTGCACATCGTTGGTCATTCTCGCCTTCATCGACTTGTGAACATAGATGGCCTTATATTTTTCAGGACTATTCGATGTATGTTCCCGCCGGATCTTCCTGACGCTCTCCACAGATCATACTTTGATACTCGATTTTCCTTTCCCAATCTTTCTCGTCACACACAGGCTTTTTGATGCTTCATAATGTTCTGATATTACTTTGAAATATGTAGTATGCATTCATTCTTTTTCGGTAATGTTATATATTTAATGAAATTTGAAAAAAGACATTATATTCTTACAAGGATGATTTCATGCTCAAACATATGTATATATGATTTTATATTTTTCTTTTATATTTTATTAATTCAATATACAAAAAAATAATAATGATGTTGAGATATAATTTCATATTTTTCGTGTTTTCGTAATTTCTTAATGTATTAACGATTTAGAGCCGCAATTTTATTTTACGCTAGAAATAATTATAATTTCTCGCTATTATTATAAAATTTCATACATTATAATATTGATACTTTTTTTATTTTTATTAACATTATTGAAATTATACATATGACGATTAAAAAGTGACGCCAACATATCAACAAACATATTATCTATCACCAAAAATACCAACTGATTGTAACTTATTGCTACAGAAGTTTTCATTTCGTCTTGTTACGCAGTCTTGCATTAGATTGAAAGTTAAATCATTCTTTCAATTAATTTTAACAACAGCTAATCTCCATAAAATATACGCGCTTTTTTAATTTATGTGTATTAGAAAGCGAATTTATATTTCATGCATTTTTTTTTTTTTTTTATTCATTCACATTAATAGATCGTCTCTCCTGTTTAAGATAAGAATCGTACGGAACATAATAAGTCTTCTTTTTGCTTAATATCAAGATTAGAAATGGCTAATGACTAATGGCTGTAAGTCAATCAACTCGCTCAAGTGTACGTCACAATCATACAGATTGCGATATTTGAGGTTGTGTAGAAAAATTATACATTGGAAATTCATGCGTTGTGTGTGAAACGAAGGGATAAAGCCGTTGAATCTCACTGTTCTTGTTGAAAAGATCTTCGTCCGTGCAAAAAGGCAAAATAAACGGCAGTCTGCAAAACAGACAAACAAAAATCTATTTAATATTATGTATTTCCTATATTTTTTTTATTAATATTTTAATGTGATCTATTATGTTAGTACTGCTTCTCGTGTTATCATGAAAAGATGCACGAAACTTATAGTCATTTACAAAGACTACCATTACTTATTTGCTATATTTTTAGTCTTACCTTGGCGGTATGCATCTTTGTATTTCATATATTATAGTATTTGCGCGCTTTTCCGTTCCTGAAACACGCATCGATGAATGTGTGTAGAATATTTTATTATTCTTCGATTGTTCGCGCCATTTCTTTTCCGACACTAAATGTTCCAGATTCCGAAGATTTTCTTTAGTTTTATGATAACTGAAATCAAAATTTCACATTAAATTTAAATATGTTATTTATTTATAAAAAAACGTGCGAGAGAAATTTCTCTCGATTATAAATTCTGCCATAAATTTGTAATAAAATTTTCCTTAAGGCAAACGGAATGGGGGATTTAATTATCAAAAATTATTAATTTTTTGAATATTAATAACTAATCTTCGATAACAATATTAAAAATATCCTGAAATTTTTTGTTATTAGCAAAAAAAGTTGTATTTATAATTTTAAATATTTAAATTATAATGATACAGAAAATTTTATCATGCATTTTCCAAAATATAATTTAGAAGGATATAATAAGGATATTTCTCTGAAGAGATGTTGATTTTTCTGGAAATATTTCTTTGAAGGTTTCTCTGATATTTCTCTTACCTAATGAATTTACATGAATCCAGATTCGGCGGTACATATACACATATATAAGGTGTAACCGGTGCGACTGTATCATTTATCGAAATATTTGCATTTTTTTTCATTATACTATTATCATTTACAATCTTTTCGTTGTCTAAATCGGTGACTGGAAACGCATGTCCCACTACGATAAATGACTTCAAAGTAAAGAGAAATAAAAACGATTCCAACGAAATGCTCCTCATGGTTAGGTCAAAAGTCCTCAGCTGCGTAAATGCACGTTGCAATACTGAAAAATTGTGATAAAATATTTTACCATGATTTATATTACAAATGTTTTATGGAATTTCGAGATATATAAATTGCATGTAGCAACGGATAAAATCCGTTAATATCAATGGATAAAATCCTATCGTATCACTCTCCAGTTGACCCTAATAAATAATCTGCAATGTGCACATATTTCCAGTTAATGCGTAGCTGTTGTTATCTATATAATTTGTAATCGCTGTTCATTACAAAAGAGATGTTGAAGAGCACCCATGTAAAATCCATCTCGAATATTCGCCCAGGGTGAGATTGTGTGTCACGTAACTCATTGAGTATAATAAATATCTATTGTATTTTGCGATGAATTATTAATTCCGGCAATTATAAACTGCACGTCGACGCGCCCCGGTTAAAATGAAAGTATACTGGATGAAGCTCGTTTATTCGAATAATATATAATAATAACAGCGAAGTGTTGGAATAGAAATAGAGATATATTAACAATGATAACACTGTCCGTTATCTCATGCAAAGTAGTGCGAGAGTCGATTTCGAGGAAATATATACGGAAAGCAAAGTAAAAAAAGTTGTACACGAAAAAAGAGACATTGTTTCTGCTGTTTTTGTTTATATCTTGTTTGCTTTATAATACGCTCTCTTTTATTATGTCCTATTCTTTTTATACTGTACAGTCAAAAATTATTATTGCAAACTGAATGCTAAAAGACAACGCGATAAAAATTGTAATTATGCAGACCGGATAAATGTTAAGGACTTCTTCAAGAGCATTTAAGAGGGTGCGCATTCAATACATTTATCATTATCAAATTTATTTTAATATATTATCGTATTTATTTTTAAATGCCTTGAAATGATGCAATTTATTCATGTAAATCGTAAGACGGATTTAATGAAAAATTCACATTACAATTATCTGTATTCTTATGAAGCTTAAAATCTAAAATATTAAATAATCTAAATAAAAATGCAAGAAAAATACATGTCACTTTTTAGACGCGCAATAAAAAATAATAATTATTTGCAACGTTAAAATCCACCGATTACCAATTATAATTTGTGCTGAAACTGTTCTATTATAAATTTCTGGAAAGTTTTCGAGTTTTCGTTTCGCTTGTCAACGCTATAATGCACGTAATGTCAATAGATATAATGGCTCGTGCCGGAAGCGAATCTGAAATAAGAATTGCGAAAAGAAATCGCATATAGAAGGAGAAAAGGATGATAATCGCGAAATGAAATTAATAACGGCATTGTTACATCGCGTTAGACAGTTATAGATATAGCTTAATCATAGAGGGAAAGAGCATAATCATAGAGGGAGAAAAGGGTGATGATCGCGAATGAAATCAATAACGGCATTGTTACATCACGTTAGATAGATATAGCATAATCATTCTATTAACTAGTCGATCCGACTCTTACAGTCCTTGCTTCCTGCATTTGTCTGCCGCTGTCATGAATCCTTCGACCGCAATATTCCTGTCAAAACTTTTTTCTACGAATTCTATCACGCTAATGTTACAAACTCTATTATAATCCCTCCCTCGGTAATATTTATACGGTTGACTCAAAAAGCGCGATTGGTGTTAATTATCCGCTCGATTGTTCTCTAATTAACGAGAGATATTTTTCGAGGATGATTTTACCATGACGATAGAGTTCGGCGACAGACATCTCGTACAAACGCGAGCAATATCCGTTTCTATTTCACGATATCCTTCGAGAATATTATCCAAACAACGACTTCGTGTTTACGCGAATCATAGACGAAGGAGGAAGGAAAGCTTCATCGCAATGACTTTAGAACGCCGCTAAAAGAATTACTGCGAAATAGCGCGACAACATCATTACGTTATTCCGACGACGCGAGGCAAATGTGCATCCGCAAAATCAACAGCCCCCTGTGTCAACCCCGCGCTAAGTAAACTGTTGGATAAAACCCAAGCGAATGAATGATGTAGACGTGTTTGATCGACGGCGAACGCGTCCGTCGCTCTCGATGTCTCACTCTTCCTTTAATTTGAGTAATGATCTCATCATCGTCGTGATTTAGTCGAAACGTCGCTTCTGCGTGTAAACGCCACGCCGAGGAATTGTCAGCATTTAATCGTACTAACATCTGACGGCAATTCGTCACTCCATATGCATATACAGATACTCGCACGAGCGCGCATTAGGCTACGTTTTAGATTTTAGAGAGATGTGGAAACGCGTGTCGTATATAGAACTTTTGCGCTTTCCTGACGGATCACGCTACGTCGACTTATATGTATGTACTTGTCACCGTATCACGCCAACAGTAACGAAACAGCGGGGGCTGCGGCTAATTAATGATGTTGCAATCATAAAGCCAAAATATCTTTATAAAAATCGTAAGCAGTAAAATATAACGGGTTATTCGTAAGTAATTAACTTATCGAGCTATATATGGATTATGTCATAATATTCATGTCTGAATTTCATGTTTGTTCCACATTTAATTTTTTATCGAGCATTATAAGTGATAACCTCTGCAGAGATTTTTGCTTAACAAAAATCAATTATAAATTTATTACGCGATTATGTAGATAAAGAATTTCAAAAAATTAGTTTTATATATATAAATATATAGATAAAAAAAATGGATTTTTATATGGATGTTATGCTGTGTGTTTGAAATACAAAAGCTTACTTATTTAATTGTCTCAATTAGTTATTTGATATTTTTGAAATTTCTTTTTTGTGTGTTTCTAAGCTTAATTTTTAATCAATAATTTTACATGAGCACTGTATTTTAGCCTTTTTGTAATTAGCTTTGACATCCAAAAAATGATCTCTTAATTAGACAATGTATCTATTATATATAAAGTAGAGCTTACACACGCGCACACAATATGATAAAAATATATAAATAACTACCGATAGGAGAATTTAGGAGAATTAGTGATACTAACGTAGATTATATAGGTGTAGACTGCAGTACTAACGATAACTGAACGGGACCCCCTAGTTTTCCAAGAGAAGTGAGGCGGGTTATCACTATGTGATATACTATTTATAAGTACGCCCACGCATCATTAAAATATACCGACAAAAACTACATCCAAATATTACATTTTACTAATTAATCAGTGTTCCCAAAAGTTGAACACTGAACTTGCAGACAAGCATTTGAAATACTAAAAACTTGAATTTCCTATATATGAAACCTCGGTCTCTCGTATCTAGGAGTAGACAAATATTGTTCATTTCGGATAGACAAATATTGTCCGTTTTGGAAAAATACTGCAATTTTTGTGTCAAACACAGATGGTAAAAAACGTTTGAGTCTATCCGTTAGCATTCGTTTGTCGTTGCGTCAATTTATTTATCGTTCTTGTTAAAATATTTCTTATCAATTCAAAAAAGCGCGTTATTAGAAAAAAAAAAAGAAAATATAACAGATTTTCTGGAAATATGAAGAACTATGGTTCTTTTAACATTTCGAACATTTTGAAAATTAATGACAAATCCGACAAGGACCAAGGACTTACCTTGAATCTTACCGTGAAATCTTCGAATTATTCTTCGAAGGAAGAGACGCTCCTCATCTAACTTCGCGATTAACTCCTAGCGTGCAGAGCGTACAGAATGGTTGTTTCTCTCTCTTTCTCTATATAAACGTCTTCTGTAAATTTTCGCAAAGTAATGACGCTTCTCGCCAAGTAGAGTTATGCCTTGAATAATATCGGATGTTTTCTCAAATTCGCCTGTTGTCTCGCGGATCGCGACTTTGAATTTCTCGCTCCGAGAACGAACGGGCAGGATTTTTTTTAGATGCGATCAATTTCCGATTGGCGGAATATCGTAATAATCGTGGGCGACGACGTAACGGAGACGCGTGTACGTGAGGGAAGGTATGGAAGGGTGTCTCGACGATGGATGTCAGGGGACGCGAATGTGAAATGCGGACAGCGAAAATGGAAACGAGAGCCGAAGGAAACGACGAGGAGCACGTAGAGCGTCCGGATTGACGAGAACTCGCGATATGTGTCTGTCGAAAGAGATCAAAAACAACTAGTTTCAGGTCCCTACCACAAAGTTCTCGCCGCTCCTCTTGCCACGACTACGTCACGAAGTCTCGGCCTCGCGTCGAGGAATCGATGCCGTCGCCGGGGGTGTCAAAAGAAGACACAGAAATCGAGACTCAAGTCGGGTGAAGTTACTCGAAATGCAACGCTTCTGTGCGCCAGTTATGTACGATTAAATATAATTGCGCGATTTTTATACAGACAACGCGTTAGTGGAGGGGAACGTAAGCAGATCGTGATCGCGTATATTTATGCGGCTGGTCGATTAATCGCATTATTTTCACATTAACGTGCACCAAAAGAGGGACGAACGGACGCGGTAAATTTCCTTCGGTGTTTATAACGTTTATAAAAAAATGAGAAAGAGAATGAAACAGCAACTTAAGTGAGTATTCTCGATAGTACAATTTTGAAAATCAATTTTTTAAATCTTGAAGCCTCACGATAAAGAAAGAATTGAAATTTAACATAATAATTGATAGAATATACAGAAACGTAATGTAATTGCATATTTATTTCAGCTAACCAGATTACATATAATTCAACTATGACGATAGCTATTGTGCATGAACGTAGCAAAATCTTTTTAGAATTGAATCCGGTTAAGGATTATTTATCGCTATTTAAAGATAATAAGCGTAATTTTTGATAATCACGCTTAAAATAACAAAGGTCAGGTCGATCTTTCGCCGTGTCGTGAAAATTTGTATTCCCATTTGTGTCATATGACATAAAGAAAAAATAATTACATTTAAAAAATAAGTTACACGTGTTCTTTCGTTATCGCATCAATAACCCGGAGGTCAGTCAGAAGTCGATTTAATCTAGACCGTTGATTTAATCTAGAGGTCAGAGTATTCTCGCGCTATATGCAATGTTAATGATTGATCCATCCTTTAACATCCATAAACAATGCGAATATTGCGATCAAGATCCAACGTGCAGGTGAACTGTATTGTATTGTATTTTGTAGCTGAGAGACGAGAGATAGAGACTATTATCTTGATTTTTTAAAGATTTTTACTACAAGAAAAACTTGGAAAAAATACATCTATTAGCATCTTTAGATATTTGTCAGTCTCATTCTGTTATTTTATTTTCAAATATTTTTAATTATTTAATATTAAAAACTATTTTAATATTGAGAACTTTAACAAATGTATCGATTTTATATTTCAACAAAGTGTATTGTCACATAAATCTCCCGCATATGAATGTTTTTTTTTTAAATTTATAATAAAGTAAAATAACGTTGTTTGCTTAATGATGCCTTCTAAAGTAAAAAAAAATCTATCGAAAGAAATTATAATTTTGCTACTATTTTATTAATTCAATAATTATGTATATGTTGTGTAAATATTATTTTTTGAGTATTATAAAAATAAAAACTAATAGTACATATTTTTCTATTATGAGCAATGACGAGCATAAACAGGAATATTAATGAAACAACAGCGCAAGTGTATTTTTTTTTAAATAAATAATCACAGAAAAATTTGTTGCAGATATAAAGTCAGAATACAAAATAAAAAATAAAAAGTCAGAGCACGCGCACGTCGTCCGTATCTAAAGTTTAAAGGAATCACATGAGAGACCAATGTACCTATAATTGCGTCGATATCGAGTCGATTTCACCGCGAGATGCTAGTCAAGCGCACTGGCAATCAATTGCACGTCGTATAATTATCGTTTGCCCAAAGTGTAATAATTGATTAGACCCCAAGGCCTCCTCTCTCTCCCGGTTTGTTGCGCGCGCGCGCGAATCTCGAGGATGCCACTGAAGGCACCGGGCGAGCGCAATCCCCGCTCGCGATTACATTGGCAGTTTAACATAGAGTAAGTAACGGACAATTGAGCTCCAAGCTTTTACTTTGTACGTGATCGCGCATCGGTGCACGTGCACCCAGCACGTGTGCCAGCACGGATGTAAGAGGCTTGGCGCGCGACACACGTGAGAGGCTCGACGCGCGGAGCACGTGTATCGCCCAACACCAACACCACGATACGATTCGTATACGAATCTGTAGGAACCGATGCGTGCGGATATAATGCACAATTTGGCTCGATAGTCTCGATAATGGAAAATTAACTATTCACATGACGCGCGATTGGCATCATGAGACGGTCCCTCTTGCATCTTGTCGACAAAAGGCGGCATAAAAATCGATTGTCGATTTCGATTATATTTTGGCGATTCAATTCAACTTTTACTTTCCAATTTAAATGAATTTTTTCGTTTAAAAATATTCCTGTCACTTAAAAAAATTTAATTGTAAATTGTGAAGAACTAAATTTAATAAAATATTTTACAAAATTTTTTATAGCAAAACTGTTTAAACACAGATAACTTTCTTAATCTTCCCTTTATTTTAATTGATATAAATATATAAAAGTAATAAGTAAGTATTAATAGGGAAGGAGAGAGAGAGAAATTAGCAAGATTCTTACTCAGAATAATACACAATTTGTTAACACATTTTCTCTATAATTTCTTTTTATAATAGCTTTGTTTTAATCACTAATGTCATTTAAGAATTACTGCTATCTGAACGCGAAGTGACATTCTGTAAAGACATTGATAAATAACATCAATAATTTGTGAGTTTATATAATTTTTATAATTATATACACATATACATTAAATATAATTCTATTAATTTTTATATAATATAGATTAAATAAATATATATACTGAATTTAATAATTTTTATTTCTTTTTTATTATTACTAACTACAGCAATTTTTCATTATTATTATTGTTATCAGCGTACCTTCGAATCATATCATGCCAAAGTGATCGATAACTCCCTTAAGATTTGTTATCAAATTATACTCAAGTTATAATAACATGAATTCAATAATATTTGTCTTGGCTGATGTTTTGGGAGGAAATACACGAAACTTAGATAATAGGGCTCAACAACAGAGATTTTATCTACTTTTCAAAAAATTTATTTTATTTATTTTAAAAATTTATAAAAATTTTACAAAGAGATTATTAATTCTAAGATTATATTAAGTGTAAATTAAAACTTTTTAAGCTTTTAATTTATTGTAAAATGGTATTATATTAATTCTTCAATCATATTTATAGTCACGAATCTCATTAACAGGCTAATCGAAATTTTGAGTTACTAAATTTTTTTGTCTAATTTGATTAATCCTACTAAAACAATTTTTATTCTGTATATAGATTTATTTGCAGTCAGATATGTGTTATTTTGATTTGAAATTGTGGTTCTTTACCATTGCTGATAATACAATTTCACATTTTCAGTATTTCTTTATCAAAAAATAATCATTAGTGTTTGACAAGAAAGATCGTTTTGTTTGTCAAACATATGTCTATTACCAAACATTGACTAATCACCAAATTAAGTAAATTTATAATAATCTCTTGTTACAAACCACTTATGTGATTGAAGAGCATCTCAAGATATAATGTTTAAACAAATTGCTCCGAACAAAAAATACAGATAAAATGGGCCATACGAATTGCGAATGAATCGTTATAATGAGATAAGATTAATAAAAAGAGAACTGTAATATGAAAGAAAATCAGTGACTCTGGCGATTAATGAGATAGGATTATCTAATGAAAAGAGCCACGAGATATGGAAGAAAATCGGTGACTCCGATATAGAAGAAGTGACAAAAAGAAATAGGAAAAATCAAGACACAAAATAAATAGATTGGTTAATCCACAAATGTCGACTCTTCGACTTATTATCTAAAGTCATAATTGCGTTCTCGAATCTTCCTATTTGAATTCTTTTAAGTTCTTTCGTTTAACTTCAACGGCTCTTTAATGGCTTTAACTGTAGTTAATACTTTCCGTTTTATAATAGTATAAAATAATTAATCACATATTACATGTCTTTATAAATTAAATAAAAATTTGATGACTGTAAAATTCATTTTATGTTATAATTTATTACTTGTATTTTTTTGTAATTATTCAACAATATGCAAAGATAAAAAATTTATCTTTATTCTTTATTTAAGCTAATAATCATGTAATAATTATCATATCAAGATAATAATTATAATTATATAAGAGAAATCTTAAATTTTTAATATAGTAAATATAAAAATAATAGAACAAAGCTATTCTTTCTAAAGAATAGCATCTTTTCATGTGTTGAGATTATTGTCGCATTTAACACAAACTTTTTACGCCTTTAAGGGGGGAACCTGGTTTAGCAGGCTGAAAAATACATAATTTTTAGAATTTTTTTTCTCGGCTAAAATAAAACCAATTAATTCCAAATTTTAGGCACAGTTTATTATACATTTAAATTATGTAAAATAATTTTTTTATTAAAAAATATTGAAGTTTTATTTAAAAAATAAAGCTATATTGATAGCGCCCATTTTTCTGTGTACAACCTAGCGATCGTAATTTTTGTCTGAAACAAAAAAACCAATTCATTTCTTTAATGTTATATTATTACCTTCTATTTAAACTAAAATATTTTTGAGAAAAGTTAAATTAGATTATTTTTTTTGTAAAGAAAAGTCGCAATTTTTTCGTGAAAATTGTAACTTCTTTTTTTAAAGTTGTAAAAGTTTTTCAATTTTTGCTTTTCTTTTAATTTTTTTAGTTTAAATAGAAGGTAATAATATAACATTAAAGAAATGAATTGGTTTTTTTGTTTCAGACAAAAATTACGATCGCTAGGTTGTACACAGTGAAAAATGGGCGCTATCAATATAGCTTTATTTTTTAAATAAAACTTTAATATTTTTTAATAAAAAAATTATTTTACATAATTTAAATGTATAATAAACTGTGCCTAAAATTTGGAATTAATTGGTTTTATTTTAGCTGAGAAAAAAAATTCTAAAAATTATGTATTTTTCAGCCTCCTAAACCAGGTTCCCCCCTTAACTAATTAGCACAAGTACAATTTAGTGCATAAATGTATGTATGGTGATCTCTTTATAGGGGCACGCAAAAGTGCGAAAGTAAAATTACTTTATCATTAAATTAATACTTTACTAAAAAAAATTAAAGTACGTCTAACATATTCAACAATCTAACGCAATATTAGTTTGATTATATTAGATATCTCTGCGTAAATAACGGAAATCTTCAAATAGAACATTTAAACATCAAAATAGAACTCTTGTATCTCTTGCTCTAAGCGGATAAATGACTAAAATAAATATCTATCGCTGTTTATTATTTACTTAGGCAGATAACATATCAAATGATTTAGACGTTCTATGACCCATATACAGTTTATGAGATATATTACTAAATTTGATCATCTAATTTTATATATACATTGTATATATATATTTATTTTTTTCTATATATATGTACGAAGATCATGTTATATTAACCTTAAGATTATACGATCATATCATAAAATTATATATAAATACAAAAATCCATTAAAATATTAATAGATGAAATAGAATAATTAAATTTCTATTTACGAGCTAAACAATATATGTATAATACTTTGAATAGTCTTCATCTCAATCATCTCATCGTGTCGTAATACATTATGCATTTAAAAATTAACTTTTCTCTTTTATGTATCGTAATTCGAATCGTGTTACGAATATTTATGAAGACGCGAGTAATTAATACCTTACTTTGCGTTGCTTGGCGGTAAATGTTTACGACGGGAAGTCGCATACAGCGGCTACAATTAATTCGAGTCGAGTTAAGGCACAAAGAGTACATACCTGGCAGCGAACCAAGATGTTATACTGCAAACACGCGTACACATGAAGTTATCCGGATTTTCATCCAACGAACGAGCCGAGTTACCGTACGGCGGGCCGGTGGACAACGGCCTCATTTGCCGTAGTTACCTCTTCCTCTCCCAGTTAAACTGCCCCAACAATGCCCAACACCCGACAATAATAGCGCAATAATGCCGTAGCTAAACTGTACGATATAAAAAGAAACTAAGTCAACAGCTGGCTTACAGTCAAATGGCACCTGCAATGTATTCATGAATATCCATCGAACTATATTTCGGTATTTTTGTTAATCTCAGACAAAGTACGTTGTTTTTTTTTCGATGAGAGAAAGAAAGTAGTGAGAAAACACAAGTAAGTTGATCTACAGGCATCACTTTATTGCTGTCGATGATATTGAGCTATTAAAAAATCAAGAAACAATCGTCAATTTTTCAAAAATTCTATACTTTGTACATCGAAAATTGATAGTTCTGATTTTTTTTCTCTTACAAACAAAATATTATAATTAATTAATAATGATTGATAATCAATATTAATAATATTTATGAAAAATTTCTGTGGGTTTTCTTTCAAATAAGATCATATAGCACGAATGAAAAATTAGAGAGCCGTTCTTATAGATAAAACCAATGAATAAATTTGGACGTATATTATTTTATTAAGGCTAGACACGCTCGCGTAAGAAGAGAACAGAAAAATAAATTTAAAAGCCTTTCTAACTGGAAAGAAAATTTTCTTTGGTATTTAGAGAAATTCAACTTTAATAAATTTGCGTCGTCTGCTCACGTAAATTATACGAGACCACGCAAGCGAAGCGCGCGGAATTATTCGCCGTTAGTTCGGTGCCGGCTTCTACAGGATCGCTTAAACGAAAGCGTGAATTATATGTAAGTTATCCACTTCGGTGAAATACCGGCTATTAAACGCAACATAAATTATAAATATGTAGAGCATGAAATAAATCATAAACATGTGGAGCATGTAAAAAAGACTGTTCCTAAAAGATGACAATGGCTCTCTTATCGTTGCAATTGGACATTTATAATTATATCGTAATTATAGAAATTACTTTTAGAGTATTTTTAAATTTTCCGAAGATGTTGCAGAAATAAAAGACAATATGTTTAAATTTCTCTCATTCTCTATTTTTTTATTTAATATAATTTATAGTAAATCTCTGTAAAAGAAAAGAGGTAATATTAGAATAACACATTAGAAAATATTACACATTATTTCCAGGCATAACTAATTTCACGAAATATATTATGCATTTTTGATATTTACTAGAACGACACAAGCGACCATTCTTTCATTTTATAAAAGAATATTATTAAATAGATTATATAAAGTTTATTTAAACTCGAATAATATTTTTTGAAAAATTAGCTTATTAAGATGTTAATTTGCTAATTAAATTTTAAAATAAAAATATGTTATAAGAATTAAAATAATAATGTTGTAAATAATATGTTATAATATCTTATTTTCGATTAATATTTTTTGACAGGAATCAGCTGAGAACTGTCAAAAATATTAAACAAATTTAAAATATTATAACATGTTGATTCAAACATATTATTATTTTAATTTTTATAACATCTTTTATTATTTTAAAATTTAAATAGTAAAATAACTCCTTAATTAGCTGATTTCTGCAAAAAAATATTGATAAAGCGAAAACTTACTAATTAAATTTTAAAATAATAAATTATTCTAAAAATTAAATTAATATAATATGTTTTCAATAATATGTTATAATACTTTAAACTCGATTATTATTTTTGACAATTATCAGCTGATTTCTGCTAAAAAATATTAATCGCAGATAAGGTATTATTTTAATAATATATATATTTTAAATATGTTTTATAATACCTGTATAATAAACTTTAATAATTTTAACATATTATTATTTTAAAACATAATTAGCAAATTAACGCCTTATATATTTTATAATACCAAATAAAATATTATATTTTATATAATAAAAATATAAAATTTAAAATATATTTTATTTAAAATACATAATATTTTGCAGTGTTCGCGGCGACTGAACAGAGTTCATGACGACATAGTGCCGATTTTTAATTTTTTAAAACGAGTAAAATATACATTACTTATATATTCAGATATTACAATGTCTGCGGATTATTTTTGTACAAAAAACATACGAGCGTACAAATTATTTTATTTAATATATGTAATATAAGTCTACGTTGTACAAGGTCCGTGGTTACAAAGTATCGATATTTAATATTATAAAGAAAGCCAAAAATTAGTCGCTTGTTTTTTTTAATAGTACATTTTATGCAGATTACTTTTATATCAAATAGATTACTCGAGCGTTCAAATATTTTTGTTTAATACACATAATATAATTCTTAATAGTTGTAATTTGCATACAATATGCTATTTAAAAAAAACAAAATTTATTTTTGGCCTTCTTTAGGATATTAAAAATCGATACTTTATAACCGCGGACCATATAAAACGTAAAATTATATTATGTATATTAATGTATTGAAAAAGTTTGTAGGCTCAAATCTGATTGATATAAAAGTAATCTGCATACAATGTACTATTGAAATAAACAAACGATAAATTTTTGGCTCTTTTTAAAATATTAAAAATAAATACTTTATAACCGCGAACCCTATAAAACGCAACCTTTTATTATGTGTATTAAATTGAAAAAGTTTGTACACTCGATTCTTTTTGGTATAAAAATAATCTGCAAAGAACATACTACTGAAAAATACAGACGATGAATTTTTGGCTTCTTTTAAAATATTAAGAATCGATAATTTATAGCTGCTGAACCTAATATAAAACGCAGACTTATATTATGTGTATTAAATTGAAAAAGTTTGTAGGCTCAAATCTGATTGATATAAAAGTAATCTACATACAATGCACTATTGAAATAAACAAACGATAAATATTTGGCACTTTTTAAAATATTAAAAATAAATACTTTATAATCGCGGACCCTATAAAACGCAATCTTTTATTATGTGTATTGAATTGAAAAAGTTTGTAGGCTCAAATCTGATTGATATAAAAGTAATCTACATACAATGCACTATTGAAATAAACAAACGATAAATTTTTGGCACTTTTTAAAATATTAAAAATAAATACTCTATAACCGCGAATCCTATAAAACGCAACCTTTTATTATGTGTATTGAATTGAAAACTTTTGTACGCTCGATTCTTTTTGGTATAAAAATAATCTACATTAAATGTACTATTGAAATAAACAAACGATAAATTTTTGGTATTTTTTAAAATATTAAAAATAAATACTTTATAACCGCGGACCCTATAAAACGCAATCTTTTATTATGTGTATTAAATTGAAAAAGTTTGTATGCTCGATTCTTTTTGGTATAAAAATAATCTGCAAAGAATATATTACTGAAAAAAACAAACGATGAATTTTTGGCTCCTTTTAAAATATTAAGAATCGATAATTTATAGCCGCAGAACCTATAAAACGCAGACTTATATTATGTGTATTAAATTGAAAAAGTTTGTAGATTCAAATCTGATTGATATAAAAGTAATCTACATACAATGCACTATTGAAATAAACAAACGATAAATTTTTGGCACTTTTTAAAATATTAAAAATAAATACTCTATAACCGCGGACCTTATAAAACGCAACCTTTTATTATGTGTATTAAATTGAAAAAGTTTGTACGCTCGATTCTTTTTGGTATAAAAGTAATCTGCAAATTATGCAAATTAATTGATTAAGTTAAAAAATAAATTTCAGCAAAAATAAATCAAAAGATAGAGAATTAGAGGATAAATAACAAGTACATTTATTTCATTACATAAATCTATTCTTTCATTTCTAAACAAATCCGTATATTCTTAATGATATGCTAATTTTGAGACAACCTATAAAAATCGATTCTTGAAACTACTGTCTGAACATTTGTTACGAATAGCCAAGTATCCAACTGATTGTATCAAATGCCGAATGAAGAGAATCATGCTGAAATAATTGATTTTTATATGTAGAATCTTATAGAATAAGTAAAGAATCATATAACATGAGAATCCTTTTCTACATGCATTTATTAAACTAAAAAATTTTATACATATATTATATTATATATAGAAATCATTTACTTAAATACATTTAAATTACAATTGGATTTGAAGATATATGTGATCAAAATATTCATATTATTTAGACAAAAATTTATAATATTATAATACTCGAATAATTTATAAATTAAGATTAAAACAAATATTGAGTTTTAAATTTATCAATTATTTCATCTTAATAATTTATCGATGTATTATTAATTAATTAATTAATTGTATTATATTAAATTATTTTGTTTTAATAACTAATTAATAACTTTAATTAATAATTGTAATTTATATTATAACAATTTCTATAATTATCATAAAGATTGAATGTATGTAGGAAGATGTAAAACATTTTGGTAATAATTATTTTTATTTCAAAATAATTTTATTTTCAAAATAAAATTTTTATAATTATGATAACAATTACAATAATTTATTAAAATTATATGGCGTATACAGAGATAAATAATTGACTTATAAATGAGATATAAATTTAAGCATCTTCTTTTTTTCTATAATATCTTTATAAAATTTGAAATTATTCTATATATAAAAGTAGTTTGTGTGTGTGTGTATATTTTATTTAATTCATCAGTACACTAGCAAAAATGATATGTAACAAATAATTTTACTTTATAATACAAATGTTATGTCACATAAAAATTTGTAAGAAAATAGATATTTAATGATCGACTGAATGCATGAGATAAATGCTGAAATATTTTAATTTATCGGGTCAAAATTTATAATTAAATCAGATAAATTTAGGAATATTTGGTAAACCAAGTTCGTGACTGTTTCTTCCTCGAAAGCTCGGCGGGAGACGAGACGCCAGCGATTCTCGTCTCGCCTCGTACAGCCGAGTCGTCGGATCGACTTCGTACGTCCGCGAGGCTCACCTAGTCATTTGGTGCGAGCACTCGGTCGCGGACGTATTCGAGCTCACTCTGCCTTGTGTTCAGCAAACAGGTTCAGGAGCGATCGAATTGTGAGACCGGCATTTCGATATACGTAACATGATAAAGGACATCCGAGCGCAGGTGAGTCTCATGAGACTCTGTCTCTTCCTATATCGCATTCTGTACAATGGGAAAGATTCGCATCGTTGTGTGTCATCGAAGCCAACATGTGGATGGTGATGTAATCGATGACACGATTTTACAAACAAATTTTTAGAATCATATATAAATCATTTTTTTTAAAGTTTGATTTGGAAAATAATAATGAATCTTTCAGATTATCTAGTGGAATATAATTTCATTATTTTAAACATATTATTTATTGTTATAATATTTATGAAGAAATATATGTATGACTTTGTATAATTAGAACTTGTATAATTAGACTTTGTATAATTAATATTCTTAAAACTATGTTCATCTATATTTTTTAATCCTTTTACAATCATGACAATAATAAAATACATACATACGAAATATATAATTCTCTGTGCTATTTGCTACGATGCGATAACAATCGATAAACATTTTTATTATTTTATATTAAAATTAGATATATTTCAGTTATTTATATTAAATATATTGCACATTTTTAGTTTCACATATACACAAGAAATTAATATTTGTACAAACTTAAATATCTACGTATTTTCTATTATCTATAAATCTGTGTTATAGATATAACATATTATCCATATTTTTAAAATATTCATTTAAAATATATAAAAAATATATCTACCTGTATAACACATACATGCATTTCGTTGATGTAAAGATTTTGATACATTTGACATTTACATTTCATAAAATTGATTGATTAAGAACTTACATAAAAATTATTAATATTAATTATCAATATTAAATTCTGAAAAAATTAATATTATGTCGAAAAAGATATTCACGTGTATTCCTTAGCTTGCGACAAACGATGAGAAGTAGGTACCAATTGTTCTGTAATATTCGAGGAGAATCGTACAATTGAAATGCTTGGTGATACGAGAAGTCTTTATATACGATTGCATCAACAAACCGAGAAATAAGAATACACACAGATATATAGTCGTTTAACTAACAACGCCATTGGAGTTCAAGCCACAACTGATATAATCGGCTTGACCTCTCGGTTCGGAGGTCAGCATCCTCCTACTCGAATAATATGTCATTTTATCGAAACGTAGTAGCATCGACTCATGTCACAGTGATATAAAATTACTAATAGATACTTTAAGTTTTTTTTTGCATATATACAAATGTGTTTTGATGCATCACGCATTAAAATATTAATATATATAGTTTAAATTAATGGCGTTAACTGCAACTCTTTTCCAGCAATAAAATAATATTTCAACAGTTTTTATAAAATTGAAAAATATTATATTTTTTAACTAATAGATGCTTTTGAATAATTAAAATATTTTAAAATCAATTTTTTTTTAATTTGTCTTTTGAATTTTATCAATTTATAATTATAATGATTTATTTTGACGCTGCAATATATGTGATTTTTTTTCTTTTTAATAATATCTGAATATGTATGCATCCACCCACACACACACACACACACAAATAAAACACAATATTATTATGAAAAATATAAACAGATAAAATTATTTTTCGCAAAAAAATATTGTCAGAAACTACGATATGTTAAATTGCAATAATTTTAATATTTTCTAAAAAAGAAACATCGTTTTTTAATGTCATATGTGTAAAATACTATGCATGCTAGATTTGAGAAAATATACAAACATTAAAAAGAAATAAAATGCTTAATAATTGTAAATATGTGAATTACTAATAATTTATCAATTCTTTCTTACAAATTGTTGTTTGCATAATATTGTACGAAAAGCTTTGTCATTAACTTTGCATTCTAGAGAAGTTTGATTGTATTTTAAAAACGAGATTCATAAATCGAGAATTTGAAAATTTCGAAGAAAAACATGTGCGTCACTGATCAAATCATCAAATTATATTGTTTGACCGTTATGACGAAAAATATTTTTCTATCGACCTTTGCGGAATTTCAGAAACTATTTTTAGATTTCGGCAAAAATGATGACATATATCGTTGTATGTTTCTCAAGATCGATAAAAAGCTGTTTGTTCAAAAAGAAATTTCTCTTTTTCTTTTATTTTTCGTATGAATTATAAGAGTAATAATTTATTGTGTAATGTGAATGATGAAACATTTTTTATCATGTGAAAAGATATCAGCATGATAATTCTATAAATGGCCTTCTAACAGATTAATTTTTTATACCAGCTGAAAGATTTTAAGCGCAGAAAATATTTCATGTTTCTATAGAAAAAATCACAAGTTAAAATTTTTAAACTTTAGGAAATTTAGGAAAAATACTATATAAATAATGTTATTTAAAAATTGTAAAATTAATATAACATGTTTCGCACGTGTATAGAAACAGAATTAAATATTTTCGCTTGCGTATGAAAATACCATAAAATCGTTGCCTGATTTTAATTGTAATCCTTTTTTGGACATAAATAAAAGGCACTGATAGGTATAAAAATTCAGAGATAATTATTTTCTAATAGAATTTTCCTCCCTCTGAAAATGCAATAAATTAACAATTTAAATAAGCATGGAGAAGGATATATATATATATATATATATATATTTTAGTTTTAATCGAAGAAAGAAATGTGTTTACAGTAGAAACTCATCGTTAATGATAATTTATTATGTGTGAAACATTCTACTCACTTATCTATATTAATCTATATTAATTTGTTTTTTTTTTATTCTCGATGCTATTTCAGTTTTAGTGTTTAATTGGGTATTATTTTTAATTCATTGACGAAATATCTATATCCTCCGATAATTATTTTAAAGAATCAACAATTGCAAACTAATTACAAACATTTCCTCATACATTTCTAAATTGAATAATATACTTTAACAATTATTAACAAAGTGTATGTTATTAACAAAGTGTAGTCTTATATCAATGCATATCAATGTAACCAAAACATTAAAAAGGGAAATAATAGAACGATACAGAAGGGCTTTAAAATTCAGATGTTTCTTCTCATTCCCCAGACTCAATATATACAATATAAATTAATACACGCGTAAAATAGCTAAGGCGACCTTGTCCAGTGAATCTGCGCGATCGAAACGAAGATGAACAACTAAAATGAGAGTCCACGAGTTCGCTCGCGTTTCTATTCTTATCCGCGCGATTCATACGTTTTCACACGTGATTTGAGTCATTCGTATATACGGACGAAATTCCAGAAAAAGCGACGGCAACGCGAAAATGAGATGATGTAGTCCACCACCCACCTGTCGACGGCTACGCTATTTTCGAGATGCACTTCGCATCCGTATAACTTTGCCTTGATGCACGCGGTATGTTACCGCGAGTTAGGCTACTGAATTCGCTTGCGATGTTTGCACATATATGCGAGAAAAGAGATGATTTTAACATTCCTCAGCTTGCATTTTATCCGTAGGGAAAAAAAAGATTAAATTGTCATAGATATATCTTATAGAAGAATTGACTTATTGTATATACATCATTAAAAATTAATTAATAATCTTTTAATGCACGTATCCGTTAATTATACAAAACATATTGTTAAAAATAAATTTTTGAAAACTGCGTACAAAATCAACCTCAAATGAGAAAAGAAGAAACACAAATAATTGATTATTAATATAAAAATAAATTTTTGAAAGCTGGATCTAATTGGTTGCTAAATGAGAAAATAAAGCAATTAAGATATGAATAAAGCCCGATTAATAGTTTTATAAATAAATAATTTTTAAAAGACTATGATAAATTGAAAAATCTTTAAAAAATCTTAATTTTAATTTACTGATTACGATTATTTAATTACTTTATTGATTTACTGCAAAATAACTATAATCAAAATGATATATGAAATATTAACGGTGGCTTTATTGGATGGTTTCATCAAATTTTACAAGTTCTTTTCGGAATTAATCTTTTTCATTGCAATTCAGTGATTAATAATTTGAATATTTGAAATTTCTCACTTTTTTATATTGCTTAGTCACACAGAGGAATCACAAATATTTTAAGTATTAGAAACAATTACAACGCAAAGTCGAAAATCAGAAATGTTTTCTACAAAATTATTTTATGTTACATTTTCATTATAACATTATTATTTCTCAGAAAAAAAAGAGAATATCTCATAAAGAAAGTCTTATATCAGCAAAAGGGTGATTTATATAAAACTTTAATTAAAAAGATCAAAAATGTAATGTTTGTAATCTCTTTGTTTAATTACTATTTTAATAAATTATGATAATTCGAAGATCGAGAAAGGCCAGAGCTCAGATGAGGGCAACACAAAGTAGAGAAAGATTACAGATATCATTGTTCCTCATTAACATTGTGATATTGCGTCGTACAATATCCTTCTTTTATCGCAAAAACGTGCGATGCTGTGAAAAATGCAATAATGTGTTTCGTTATCACCAACATTAATTACGCAAAGTAACTTTTCGTAGATACCCGGAACGGCGATACACAATCGACAAATGTTTTCCGCGTGGCAACTTTACTGTCGAGATCCAAGGGGTTCGCCAATCATTAAGCGAGAAAGATACCATAGCTTTCGATCAAATGACAAGACTTTTTATGATCGTGAAGCATAGCTTTCCGCATAGCGAGATGTTTACGAATACGTTGATATCTCAAGTTATACTCACGTTTCGATACTAAAAATATCACGCGTTCAGCACATTTTTCCAAATTATGTACAAACAATATACCGGAAATGACTCGGGACACGAAGATAAATTTTCGCAGATGCTGTTTGGCATTAGCTTTGCTAATCGTTAAAAAACAATCGTCTGTTTATAAATTGATTCACAACTCTACGCCAAGAAGACGAGACAGATGTTTATACCAGAGAATCTGATAGATTGCACATAAAACTATTCCGTAAATTAAGTGTCACGCAACTGACATTTCGCTTTCGTTTAACGATACTGCATAATGTTGAAATGAATCATTTTGAAATATACTATGAGATTAACGCAATAAAGCTCATCAACTTTTAGTATAAATTGACAGAAAAAAATCAAAATTATTTTATATATATTATAATCTCTGCAAAACATATATTATTTTATTTTTACATCTCTATTTAAAGATATTTTATGTATAATCTCCCTTACATACGACACAGATGATTATAATTATTTAAGAAAAATAAATTTTCGAAAACTGCATACAAAATCAACGTCAAAAGAGAAAAGAAAAAGCACAAATAGTTGATTATTAATAAAAATAAATTTTCGAAAGTTGGACCTAATCGGTTGCTAAATGAGAAAATAAAGCAATAATTAAGATATGAATAATTAAGAGAAATACAGAGGTTTTATCTATAAATATATTATTCAGTCAACTGATACACACACACAAACACACATTTTCTACAAATAAGTCGAATGCCAGCGGCGTCAAGAAAACTTTCCCTAATTGGGCTTAATTTTCCACGTCGTGGACTAATCTAGAGAGTTTATCTAATAACACATGTTAACGCGACTGCGTCAGATTATCTTAATGATCGGTAATGAAGCAATTTATTGCTTTCTTGACATAGATGATACATGTGCAACGTAATTTGATAGCGCATGGTCAGCATATTAATTAATATGAGACGCAGAATGAATGTAAACGAAAAAAAAACAAAAACACACTCGAAAAGCTCGTTTGCTCTTTGAAGCAGGCAGTGGCCCATGATTATTTTTAGGTGGCCTATAATATCAGCCGCGATCTATTTATATAAAGTTCAATAGCATATCATTCAAAACATCGGTAGAATACTACGACGAATTAGACAGACGATCAGTTGATCGACGCGATGTACCGGAAATGAATTTCTTTGAACTTTGAACTTTGAAAGTGGTGTCTCCAGCTACTTTTTATCTTATCCCGGTGATAGATTGAATAAATAATTCGTCTCATTCCCAGATTCATCCAAATTGTATTACACAACGATTATATATAACACGAATATCTTGGTACAATATTATTGCCGGCCAATTATTCCAAGGATGAATACGTTGAGAAATGTTTTCTCGAATATTTTCTCCTACGTATATATCTATAGCTTTTTTTATATGAATCTATTGCTTTATGTTTGTAAATATAATACAATTAAAGAGAAGAAAATTCTTTTACAATATTGCCTTTTTTTATTTTTCTTCTGCACTTATTTGTGAAAAATCGTGAGATGTGATATCTTATTTTATTGTTATAAATTTAATAAATCGATTGACTAAATATCAGGAATTTGAAACAAGACATAAATAACACGAAAATAATTACTATGAATCACTAATAAAAAAATTATGCAGGATAAAATTATCAAAACAAGTTATCTTAAGTCTACAGAACTTGTTCGCATTAATTTGTATATAATCTAAATATTCCAAAGTAACTCGTTTATAATAAATATACAATTAACAGTTTCAGAAAAATGGTTACGTCATCTTGGAGGATTTCTTTCGTCCGGAGGAGATCGAAGAATTGAAATTCTGTGGAGAAGAATTTACAAATAAGCTGCCACCTGAATCGGAACGAAAGATATTTAATACAATAGAATTACCACAGGTATTTAATAAAATTATATAATTATAAAATTAATAAAATATGTATAATATTAATCATGAGACATATATACAGATGATTAGAATCGAAAAAAATAACCGATGTGTTCTTTGTGAATAATTGCAGATAATTTTTATTAAAGAAAAAAAAGAACAGATATAGAGTTAATATAAATTTCATAAAACAAAATGTGTGTCCACTTTCCGTCAATTTCATAAAGTTCTTTATAAATAAAACTCGAACTCTGTACAATACCAACAAAAATAATAATTGTCTTGTTTTAGAATAAGGATAAATACTTTTTGGATAGCGCTAATAAAATAAGTGTTTTCTTTGAGACTGAAGCTCTGGAGGAAGACGGAAAATTGAAGGTTCATCCAAGAGTATCGTTAAACAAAGTAAACTATCTTGAAAGAAAATCTCTAATTTGAATCAATTTTTGCAATTTTGAAATAATTATCTTGCGATCGCAAGATAATTATTTCAAAATTGCAAAAATTGATTCAAATTATACTTTTCAGGTGGGTCATGCACTTCATTGGTTATATCCTACCTTTAAAAAGTATTCTTTCGATGAAAGAGTTAAAGAAGTTGCTTTTCAATTAGAGTATCAGGAACCGGCAGTGTGTCAATCGATGTACATTTACAAGAATCCCGGAATAGGCTCGGAAGGTAGCTAAATTACTTGTATTTTCTATTTCTATCAAAAAATGCACAAGATAATCTATAATTTAATATATATCTGTAATTAGCAAAATTATCATATGAAATAATCATGGCGCGTAATGCTTATAACGATTCTTATTTTCTTGCAGTTATGATGCATCAGGATGCATCGTATTTATATACCGAGCCAGTGAAACTCGTGGCTTTCTGGATCGCATTGGAAGATGCTACGCAAGAAAACGGATGTCTATGGATCGCCCCGGGTTCACATCAAAGCGGAGTGCACAGGCGTTATATAAAAAACAAAGATGCAAATTCACAAGAATTATTAATATACGATAAAGCGGCGCCCTGCTATCCGTTAAGTAATTTCAGGCCTGTTCCGGTACGCAAAGGAACTTGTATTCTTATTCACGGTCAAGTAGTACACTTTTCTTATCCCAACAAGAGCGAAACATCGAGACACGCTTATGTGTTTCACGTGATCGAGACGAAACACGTATCTTATTCAAAGGAGAATTGGCTTCAACCACCTTCTGGAGGTTTTGCAAATCTCTATAGAAATTAGGTGTATTGCTTTTATTTAAAAATTATTGTCCGTCATAAAAATTATTGTATATAATGTTTATTATCTATAATTTTTATTTCCTTTTTCTCACTGAACAAAAAAAAATGACATTATTCTATATACAGTTTAGAAGATAACAAAGAAATAATTTTGTTTTATATATTAATTTATACATCGTGTCAAGAAATAATCAATATCGAAACAATGAAAATGTCGTGTGTATAAAATTTTAATACTTCAGGAAATTTGCTTGTACAGTAAATTTCTTCCTGAAAGTAGAATTATGAATTTATATTCGAACTGGGAATTATATTTGAATATGTGACGAAGGAGTGACACACTTCACATGCATAGTTCAGTCATGACCGATTTCGGCCAGATTGTCGCAATGCTCTTGCTCAAAAATACAGTTTCGATATCTTTCATTGGTGTTATCGAATATCCTCTTTATTCTTCTAAAAACACTACCATCTACTTTTTATGACAATGCTTAATTGTCATTATATCATTTAATAAAAGAAATGTATTATTTATTAAAATAAATGTATACATATATTTTTTCGTAAATATTTATATACTTCTACACGTAACATAAATTAACGAGAGAATTAATGTATATAAAATATACATACATTTATGTGTGAAGAGCTAATGCACAAAAATGTGTAGTTAAATCTTGTAGCTGCTTTAATCCAGTTTTCAATGGCTCTTCTTTCAATGTTATACAATAATATATATCCAAAAGTGTCACATCAAATGTTATTCTCTCTGTGTCAGTCAAAAATGTGTTCAAGTTTTGTTGCAAACTAAGTAATGTTTGATATTTTATATTGGATTGTTCAGCTTGCAGAAGTATCCTAATTACAAAAAAAATTACATAAATATATGAGTAATATATTATACAGAGAAAGTTTATAATGTTAAAATATACTATTAGTATCCAATAGAGATTAACTATTAGAGATAACTTACTTATTAAGACTCTGTGTCAAATTGGCCACCTTTTTCGAGATCTCTGGTCGCAAATATTCTATAGGTGTAAGTAACAGTGATAAATTTACAGGCTTGAAGTTAAAAGAATGCGCCATTCCTGCATTGCTACATGCCGTACCACTGCCATGAAAAATACAAAAAATAATATAGAATATTTGCTTATTAGATATGATACATTTTTTGTAAAAAAAAACATGTAACATGATAAAAAATATGTGCTTTGAAACGAAGTCTTACCATATGTCACGCGCGTAATTGTAAATATGTTGGAAGCATTGGAATACTTTTCCTGCCCTATTTTCTTGTTCTTGAACATCTTTTATAATGCCTATCTTGTTGTGTAATTTTTTCTGTTGTATATTAATGATATGGCTATGGCATTTCTTCTTGAATTCCTAGACATGAAATTTTCAAAATTTATTAAATTTATTTGTTTTGATTATAAAATTATATTCATACAAATATCAAGTATTACCGTAATTTTATTAAACGTTTGGGCCATGAGTTCACTGTGTTTATCTGCATTAACTGCTTGTACTAAATCGCTGCACTTTTCTAAGATGTGTTCCACATCTTCCAGTTTTCTGCCACCAACTGGAAATAACATCAAACATTGTGGAATGTAATACATTTTTCATTATTATAAGTTATATGTTACATACCTGGTAAATGCTCAAACGCTTTAAGTAATTCCTTCAAAATGTGTTCAGCACGTCTTTGAAACGCTTCATTTATTGCGGCGATCCAGTGCTTTATAGCACACTTTAATACAGTTACTATAGTCCAAGGTGGCTTTATAATGACATATAACTCCCATTCTGCTGCTCCATAAATTTCTGACATTTGTCTGATGATAACCTGTAACAAAAAAAAAATATATATATATACACATATATATATACGTTTGATAATCGTGAATCGACTAAAAAAAATCCAATATATAACATATACATACTGTTGATAGAAAGTCTTTCATAGTCATTTTTGTATCTTCAAAAATATCATCTGTTAAATGTAATTCATCATTAAAGAAAGACTCTTCGATGGGACTATCAGTTAAATGATTTATAACTTTATCATTCACATTATAATAATCTATTTTCTCAAGAGGATCATTACGCCCCAATGCCAATATATTATATATCATTGCTTTATTACAGAGATTTTTGTCGTATGATAATAAAACCTATGTGCAAAAAGTAAGAATGAATACAGTATCTTTATTAAGAGATTAAATTTGTATATTGCATAATGTGAGAAAATGATATCTTACCACAGATTTTTGTAATTCATAAATTTGTAAGCAACATTGCAGGATCTCATCATCTGGGCAAGTAAGAGAAAAGTCATCTTTATTTTTTGCTGCCTGTTCTCGTGTTTGGCCCATGATACGTGGATGTTTAGAGGCAAAATGTTCATGAATGAAGGATATAGCTTTCCTAGCTTTTACCCATAACTCATGTGTAGATTTATTATTCTTTATATAATCTAATTCCTATTATAAAATTTGAAAATGTAATATATTAAACCTTTCATAGATGTAAGAGAAAAAAATAGAATGTATTCATTATATCAATCTTATACTTACATGTATCACAGTCCATGGAATTACAATGAAAGGGCGTGGATAATTCCTAAATGTTGCATCTCTTGCTTCTTCAATAATGTTAAGATTTGAGAGAAATACATTTGTATCCACAACAATATACAACGGACTCTTCTCTTGTGGTTCCATTCCTGCTCCGTTATGCTCTATTAACTCTACAGTATTTTCTGATATATAATTTGTCTCCACGTGATTTTTACTGCTTAATTGTGTTCTAACAACTTCGACCTATATAAAAAATACATTAAATGCAAATAATTGTATCTTCCTCAACTCCTCTAATATTTTTACATATAAAATACATAAACACACACGCAACAGATTCCTAATTTATATAAGTTAAAAAGATAGATAAAGAAATATAAAAACATCTGAGATAGATACATAATTATAATAATCAGCTATATCTATGTAAATTCTGTCTGTAATACACAAATCAATTAATGTTTTAATTAACACTGGTAATACCTCTTGTGTGATGTCTTCATCTTTCATTGGTTCCCAATCCATTTCTTCATGCAAAACTTCTTGTTTTGCCTGTTCTATTAATTTTTCTTTTGTCATATTGTCAACAACTTTATTTTGTTGACCCTGTGATTTGTCATTTGATGTGACACTATTTTTATATAATGCATCCTTTAGAATTCTGTTATGCAATCTCGTAAGTCGAACCTGAACATTTTTATATACGCATGACGATCTTAAGCTGTTATTGTCTGTGAAAATAAAACAATTTTAAAATATTGAAAAACATAGGAAAAAACATGTTTAAAAATTTTAAAAATATAAATAAACTAAAATTATCTGCTTACTACGAGAGTTGGATAAACTTTTGCTGAGCTTTTGTGGAGTTTTTTCGCTGATTATAGCACATCCAATTTCTTTCAGTTTCTCCTTATCTAAACTCAAATTTTTTCTTAATATACACATCCTTTCTTTTGCGATATTTTTCCTTTGTGAAGGTTTTGGTTGCCTTCTCCCTAAACATAAAATTCATTTAAGATTTTATAATAATAAAATGCAATATTTAAAAATATAACTACATTATGTATAATTGCATTACTTACTTGAAATATTTTGACTATGCAATTTTTTAACATTCTCCGTTTTATTATTTTCACGTCGCTCAATATTATTTTTATTTCGGTTCACAGTTTCTTGATGTCTGGTACTCTTTGCTTGATTCTCTTGTGTTTTCATTAATACCTGGCTCGTGATATTTAAGTCCTGCTGTTTACTCTTAGTATTAATCTTTAATTTTTTATCTAAATTAGATTTATTTAATAAATTCCGCCGCTGAATTTTTTCATAAAGAACAGACATTTGTGGCGTAAATGTTGTAAGAACAGACATTTGTGGTTTAAGTGTTATTATTTTATTAGCATTTTTATCCAGAGATATTGATTCATCATTCTTATTTACTCTTGATATTCTTTTTGAAGAAAAAACTGATCTATTTTCTGCCAACTTTGCTGATGTTTTTGACAATGAAACAGGAGGTTTATCTCTGGCATTGAACCTTTGCAGCATTTTTTCTCGAAGTGCTTTCATCTGTGGAGTGTCTATTTTATCATTTGATCGTCGTTTAGATGTCTTTTCTACCACAAGATTTTGTTCAGATGTTTTATCTATTATTTTATCATTTGATCGTCGTTTAGATGTCTTTTCTACCACAAGATTTTCTTCAGATATTTTATTTGATGTCTGTGTCTCTTCATGAGTTTTGTGTCTTTTATTATTTACCTGAAATGTCCATAGAATAAATGTTGCAATAAGTATAGAATATATAAATAGAAATTTAATATATTTTATCAGAGATATAAGTTGCAGATAATAATACAAACTAAAATACCTTATTAGTTTCACTATCAATCGGCTCCATCCATGTCGATTGATTTGTTTTTATATTAAAATAGTATATACGATCCGGATGGCTTTTCGAATTGACGGTAATCCAATCCTTTGGTAATTTTCGTTTCAGCATTTTCAATAGCTATCAGGTATTAATAAATTTGTAAAGATGAAACACGCACAGGATTACACTGGCTATTATTCTGCTTTTTTCGAGTTTATTCGTCTAGTCCGTGATCTGTTAATGATCGGGAAATAATTGTCCGTCGTCAGTTAACAAAACGATGTAATGATTAGTCAGACAGATGAAAATATAAAATATACGAGGTCAAACTGTGTATATATATATGTCATTGAATTCGACTTTCAACTTCGTAAATACGATACGTTCGCACTGGTAGACGGAGACGGACATGTTTTTCTATCGCATGACGTCACTGAAGATTCCAATTGAATTCTTACAAAAAAAAAAAACTCCATCCAACGATGTAGCTATGACAGCTATGAAAATTAATTTTATTGCTCAGAGTTATCGATATTTTCAATAATTTATTTTTAATAAATAATTTGGAATTACAAATTATATTTACATGATAAAATAAAAATATGTCGATAAAGCTTTGGTAGATGACAATCGTGATACGTAAGAAGCATCATATCACGTGATATTCTAAAGGCCTGTTCACCGTTGAGGTTCACATCAAAGAGGATCAGACGCAAACGCAGTGACTGTGCGTTAACTTTTATTCGTCCGATCCATGAAAATGGTCTCTACAGATAGTACAGATAGATCTCGTCAGATTTCGCAATAACTGATTGTATATGTGTCACTTTGCATTCTTTGCAAATGGCAGTTGATAGCAGTTGTACTAGGTTATCGAGACTTGTCAAATATTAGTTGTCTCGCCATCGATAAATCATGACATCCATAAGCGAAGTCGACGCGGTACCCAAGTCGAAAAAACCATCGGGTAAGTATTTCAGCGATCATCAAAGATAATTGTCAACAATTAGCAAATCTTGATTTACGATTATCGATTAAGCTTTTGCACGAATTTCCTTCTTTCTTTTTATGTATTATACATGTATGTTAATATTTTATATATATTTTTTTATATTGTTTTTTATATATATAAAATTTTGTATATTCCTAAAATTATATCGTTTTGAATTTTGATTATTTTTATATAAAATATGCATATATTACACGCACACATATACAACATACATATATGTATATATAATTTTTATTTGATTCCATACAGATAGCGCATTCAAACAACAACGATTACCAGCCTGGCAACCAATTCTTACAGCTGGCACAGTTCTACCGACGTTTTTTGTAATAGGAGTCGCATTCATTCCAGTCGGTATAGGACTACTTTACTTTTCTGACGAAGTCAAGGAACATATTATAGATTATACTGATTGTAACTCTACCAATATTACTGGAAGTAATGGACTGCCTAATGTAATGCAATGTGCGGATGTAATTGCAGCAGATCCTCACAGTAACTGTACATGTGAAATACATTTCACACTACGTGAAGACTTTGTTGGCAAAGTTTACATGTATTACGGCCTGACAAACTTCTACCAGAATCATCGTAGATATGTAAAATCTCGAGACGACAATCAATTGTTAGGAAAATTGAGTGACATAGTCTCGAGTGACTGCGAACCATTTGCCTATGAAGAAGCAAACGACACTAAAATTCCTATTGCCCCATGTGGGGCCATTGCAAATTCACTTTTTAGTGATAATCTCACATTATATTCTATAAAACATAATAAATCTGTGCCATTATTAAAAACTGGTATAGCTTGGCCGTCTGATAAAAATATCAAATTTAGAAATCCTGAAGGAGATTTGAAAAAAGCATTTAAGGACTTTGCAAAGCCTAAGAACTGGACCAAACACATTTATGAATTGGATGCTGAAGATGAAAATAATAATGGATTCCAAAATGAGGATTTAATTGTATGGATGAGAACTGCTGCATTACCCACTTTCAGAAAACTCTACCGTAGAGTTGATCATATCAAAGATGGCTTCATCGGTGGTCTACTTGCAGGAAATTACATTCTTAAAGTCAAATACTGTAAGTATAATTTAAGCAAATTTAAAAATGATCAATAACTATAAGTTGAAGAATTGATACATTGTGAAACTTGATACGTTTTTTTTATGTGATATTTTCTTTTCTTTTTTATTATTAGTTTTAAGAGAAATTAAATAATATATTTAAACAATTTTTCCAGCATTTTCAGTATCTGCTTTCCATGGAAAGAAAAAGATGATTTTAAGCACAACTTCACTTTTGGGTGGAAAAAATCCTTTCCTTGGTATTGCTTACATTGTTGTGGGAAGTTTGTGCTTAGTGCTCGGCATAGCATTGCTCATTATACATATTAAATGTTCTAAGAGGTAACAATCACATTTATATACTATATAATGTCTTTCAGTCTTATCTGTCTACAAACAATAATAAATATATAAAATTATTATATATATAAAAACATTTTCTGTTTAATAACATCTTCGATGCAAAAGAACAATTAATTACTCAAATAGAAAGTAATATATAAAAGCAAAATATATGTTAATATCTTAATGTTCACATGTGTACTTTGTGTAACTGTAAAACTTGTGAAAATGCATAAATGTGTATTAATCTTAAGTATCAATACATCATCTTGTGATTTAATATGCATTCTTATGACTTTAAAAATAATAAGCAATCTTTTAAATTTGATTGAAAGAGATATTTCGATATTTTTTTTTTATAACACGAGTTTATAATATAACCTGATATATGTTATACAGCAAACTAATGTAAAGACGACTACAAGAAAGTATACTTAGGGCACCATGTATGTTCTTGTAAGTGTTTGTGATATTGTGTTCTGTCTATTCTCTGTAATTGATGTGTAAAATGTTGCCTTGTATGATGAAATATGACTAATCAAGCAATGTTTTGTCATTTATAATTTACAATAATATTTAATGCTCAGAGTATGTACTAAGAAATAAGTATTTTAATAATAATACAAACAAGAATCACAGTAATAATTAGCTCGATTAGTCATATTTATGTGTATTGTATGCTTTGCTAGGATGTATATAAATTTTTCTGCATACATCAGAAGAATAAGATTTACAGAGCTGCTGTGTAATTTTACGATCTTGATTTTATTAATTATATAATTACATGATTAATTACTAAGAGAACAAAAGAGATTCTTAATTAATAATTATAATATAATTGTCTGAAAGTAAAAATATCTATATAAACTATCTTTTTTTTTTTATAGAAGATATATGTGAAGTTAATAGATAAATTAAAACAATCTGTTTTTAAAACGCTCGATTTTAATATGCTTGTGTTGTTCTTGCTTTTTATATATATGTACATTATATGTATGTATGTATGTATGTATTGTGTGTGTGTGTGTGTGTAATTATGTATGCGTGTATATTTTAAAAAATCAGATTAGGGAATAAATAATGCTTGTCTCTCTATGGCACAAAATTATAATATAATTTATATTTATCATAAAATATGAATAAGTATAATAAAAAGCATGTAGCATGTCTTAAAGAAAAATGTTTAAATTTAAATTTTTACAATATATATATATATATATATAAAGCCCTTATTTACATATATTGTTGCATTTAAAAACATTTCAATTTCTCTTATGCTTTAATAATTACAGATTTTATTTTATTACCCAGAACAAAATAGCGTAAACATTTTTGTTTGCATTTATCTTATATATATATATATATATATATATATATATATATATATTTCTGTTTTTTTAGTACCACCGACATGATCAATGTGACTCCAACTACGGAATATCATTAGGAATGATCCCTCTACTTACGAAATAAGCATAACTTTATCAATATGGATCAATTATTGGCTATAGCATGTTGCTTTAAGACGTGCGAATTTTTCCATTCAACTACAGTTATTTTCGTTTAATTGTCATAAACGATACGGATGAATACGGTATAAAGCAACCAACAAAAAATTTCTTATTTATTAAAAAGATAGTTTATCTTTTAAAACTTTAATTGAGTTTTAGTATTGTTATATAATGTGTGTAGCACATAATAGGATATTTGTAATTGTATTATATAATATATTCTTGGAATTATATATAAGTTGCAAAAATTTCAAATCATCAAGCTCAGTTAAAAATATTTGAAGCTTAATTGACAATCAATTATCCATAATTACTGTTGATATTTAATTGAGTTAAATCCTATTACGAGACACTACAAAATTAATAGAAGTATTATACTCATACTGATACAAAATATTTATATTATTTCACTTGTGAGATAGTAAACTTGTTGTAAGATACTCTTAAAAAAATGCATTTTGGTGCATTTGTTATGCATGTTTATTTGTTCTACATTTGGATTGATATAAAGTTAATTAGAATATCTTTACTTTAAATCTTGAATATATACATATAAAGATATAGAAATTGAATGTATAATAAACATTTACTTGTGTGAATAGTTTCATACAATAAAACAGTTTTACATTTTTTTGGTAAAATTTTATTTGCTTAACTTTGATGCATATAAATATGAGGATAACTCTAATATGTATAATGTCAAAAAAAAATTAATATCTTCAAAACGCACAAACAAAAGTTTCTTCAAACTGTTGTATTGCGCATGAACAAGATTATTAATGCTGTTACTTGGAAATTAATATTTATTATGCATTTTTGTAGTCTTTAAATGTTTTAAAAATATTAGATATATATAGGAAAAATGGAATATTGCATTTCCATACATTATTTCTGGTATTATAAAAAGTGTTATTATGTACATATGTTTTCAGTAATAAGAGTATGTCTTTCTTTGTGCAAAATACTTATTATTTGTTATTAGTAAAAATAGCTACTATTTAAATTTATAATTAATCAGACGATAATATAAATTAATTAATTAATTATAACATTTTGATATCATATATTTATGCGTGATTTATAAATGTATTCAAATATTGATGCATTTTTAAATTGAGTAAAAATATTTGAATACTTTCATATTCTATATGTATATTGATATAAAATATTCAATAAGTTAAACTTCTCTACAGAAATAGTACCGTTCTCAGAATTGTATATTAAATGCAATTTGGTTTACTGTGCCTTAACTAAAACTGTGCTACGACCACGTACTATATGTATATGTATATTATATGGCATCTAATTGAAGTTAGAAGGTATATCATATAACTCTATAATTACTTTGTAATGGCATAAAAAATTGCAGTATAAATAGAATATTTGTAAAATCAATCTAGTCGACTAAATGTATAAATAATAAATAAAAAGAATAATTAATGTACGATTCTTTCATTTTTAAATAAGGAAATGATAAAAATTTGTATACATTATAAAAATGTTTATGATGATTGATTGTACATTAGCACAAGTTTTAATTAATATATAATATTAAAAATTATGAAATTTCAAATACGCGCGTTTTTTGAAAATTTTATAAAGAAAAGGTCGTAGCTGTGACAAGAAAATGGGGGATTATTATTATACATACTTGTATCTCTTCTCGTAATAGCATTTATTAGTAGAATTAATAATTTCTTATTATTTATTATATTAAATAACGAATGAGAGAGGAAATACATATAGAATATCGCTTGCGAGCGCGACGAGCGGAGCGAAGCGGAAATAATTTTCGAGCGCCATCTTGCCTCGCAACTATAGTAATTCGTCAGTGCCTGTGAATGGACTTGTCATAAGTGTCTTATATTATTTCGTCTCTCTTCCCGTTCGGCCCGAAGGTTCCGCATCTCCAAATTTTCGAGTGCTTTCTCACGCAAGGTGAGTACAAAGATATCGTCTTCGTCCTTCTTTTCAGCGTCATCGTCATCATCATCATCATCGTCGTCCTCGTCATCGTCATCGTCATCGTCAGGGTCGAACGCGAGACGAGATACGGAGCGGAGGCAAAACGGGAGGAATCTCACGCGGTGACGTTTTCCGTTCACGCGCCGCTTCCACCGTTATTCATCCTCTCTCGAGGGAGACCTAACCCGTGGACGCGAGCAACAAGGAGGACAGTTGGACGAGGGTGTTCCGCGTCGACCGCGCCCGTCTCATCTGCCCCGAAATCGGAGCGACTTGAGGCGCGATATACTTGGCGAAATTAACGTCGAGTGTCATACCACGTATATCTATACTTGCGTGTCTAGCTCGCGCACGAGGATCCCTCCAGGGATCGATGATTAGATAGATAGTGTATATACGCGCGTCACGCTCCACTCGTCCTTCCTCTCTCTTTCTCTTTTCCTCGGCTAAGTCACGGCTGGCCGAGTGAATAAGCGAGAGACGCGAGGTTGCTCTTTAAACAACGGGGAATGCATTCGTCCATGCGTTTCTCGCCAGCGTGTTGCTCTCCTCCCCGCTGACGTTTCTCCTCGACTGCCTGTGTATGTGCGCGAGTCAAAATCCGACTACCTCGACGCGTGGAGAACGTTCAACCGCGATTTCCTTTTGCCTCGGTGAGAGAGTCTATATAGGTGAAAAGAATTCACGCTTCGCGACTCGCTAGAATCGACCTTTAAATATATTTAGTAGTAATTGTACAATAGCAATAATTTCCTGCTCTCATGTGTGTGTGTGTGTGTATGTATGTATATTTCCTGCCGTTCCATCGCCGTCACTATACTCTTTAATCGTGCCACGATTTCATATGACGCCGTTTATTTACAATTGTTTTTTTAATTAAATGCGAGTTGAATTAAAGTTTTCTGACTATGGATTTTAGAGAGACGCACAAATATGACTTTTTTTTTTAATTCACTTGGAAATATAAACACTTTATATTTGCAACATTTTTGGAGCATTAATCGTACTCTCTCCTTCTGCTCGAAAAGGCTGTTTACTACTTATTATTCTATTGTAGTATAACATTTCTATTTTAATATATAACATTAATACGCAAACTGGTACATGTTAAATAAAAAATTAGATGATACAAAAGGGCAGAGAGGACAATGATCAATACTTTCATGGTCAATGTATAATGCTATTAACACGATGGAAGGAAACCTTATAAAGGATTCCACAGATTATTGTATAGTTTAATGTAACGCTTCTTTTTTGTGTTGTGCAATTTATGCTCTTCACTTTCCACTTCACTAAACGATTCTGAGTAGTAATATTTGCATAGTCATGCTCAGCAGGAGGAAAAACATTATTGCTATGTTTTGCAGCATATATCCTGTCATTATAGATTTCAAGTATATTTAAATAACATTGAGATATCATTTATTGATGTATAAACGTGATAAATATTATTGATAATCTTTTAGAGAAACACATAATATCAAAATCTTATTCTTAAATATCCTAAAAATTACAATAAAATCTGCTAATTTGGTCCTTAGACATCATAAAATTCCCCTATCAGTTTCTCATATATTAATAATTATGTGTATACAAACACACACACTGATAATCACATTGCTCAGATGAAAAATAAAACATTACCTATGTTAGGACTGCTACGATAAGATAAGCAACGAACACAATAACACAACCATGTTACAGATAATAATAATCTTTTTTTTTTCCAGAAGAGCAGTACAATTTGTTAAAGGAAGGTGTACATCTTTATCTCCATCAATGTAAGTATTTTTTTACAAAGTTTTTCGCATGTTTTATATCATTTGCAAATAAGGTAGCTTGACAGAATAGGTTTTATTTTTCCCTGAGTAGATTAACAATTTTTTAAAAGGCTAAATTCGAGTTTACTTTTCAATTTAATGCTTTGCTTGTCAAGAACATCATTTTTAAAGAATGTAATAAACAAAATTTAATGAGATGTCAGATTTTCAAATTGAATATAATGTCATATTTTTTTTCTATGTACATATAATGAATTGTTTATTACCTAGCATATTGATATATTAATTTGATATATTAATTTAATTTTTAATATATATTAGAAAAAAATAACGAGTATAATAAAGAAGCATAACTTTACTCGTCTTTGAAAAGATTAAGGCACAAAATTGATATTGTTTTTTAAAAACACCAAGTTATTAAATTACTATAAAAGTACTTTTTTATAGAATATTCTTGGTCTTGTAAAATGATACATTTCATAAATGGTGACATTTTATAAAGGCCTTATTAGCAGCCAATGTATATGTTGTAAATCAATATTTAGCTATGTAAGTGTATGTATATTATGTATGTATGAGGCTAAAATTATATTTATTTTTTTTAGTAAAAAAAAAGTGTAAACTATATATTATTAAAACAAGGTATTTTATATATATATATATATATATATATATATAAAATACCTTGTTTTAATACCAATTAATTTTATGACGTATAAGAAAAACATGTTTAAAAAACATATGAGTTGTGCCTATTTTAGAAACAGAATAGAAATTTCTTTCTTATTTTGATAGCTATTGTAATTGCTATATTTATAACCACTTCTCTCATATTAGCGATTTGCAAGTATATATATATTTATATACTTGCATCACTATTACTTTTATTATACACATTTATAATTTTAGAATTTATTTAAAAATTTATTAGCTCTCCCTTATAAAATTTCATGTAATATTTATTTGCATAATACTAGTATTTAACAAATTAATGTGTCATTATCATTCATATGCAAAATGATGTGTCATATGTTAAGATATGGTAAATGTACATCAAATTTCCAATACTTATTTACTGGTGTCATCTGATAGTTTAGGCTTTTATTGTGATTCGGAGTATTTGGAAGTTTTCTATATTTCTGGGCAAGTCTCTTCGTCAGCAACACCAGCGATATTTCATTAGTCAAGAATGGCAATGCAGAAGGTAAATTTAGTGTTCACAATATTCGCAATTGATGAATTAATTGCACTTAACAACGTGAAATTCGATGTTAAAGCATATTATTAGAGAAGATCTGTGTTTCAGTAAATAATATCTGTCAATCTCTCTGTGAAAATAATTTATTATTTTTTATTAGAAAAATTTTTGTTATATATGTGTTATGTGATATATATTCAAGTTATTTTAATTTATCAGTCTTTTTGTTATATGTATATGGCACACCTATACCTCAATTTACAGCATTTACCAGCAGAATAATGTCATAATGATAGATAGTGAAACTGATAATGACAAATGAACATTATGCAAATCAGTATTGCATTTAGTATTGTTATATAATTATTTAGGCTCAATTTTTATTTTCACATCTTGCCACTATATTCGATATAACCCTGTAATGACACTTATATAAAAAGACAAGAGCTAGATATTTATTAAATTATATATAGGCACATCTCAAAACTTATGAAATAATATATATATATAGATTCAAAGAAATAATATAGATAGATTTTCTTTGATCTCAAAACACGCTCGACAACTTTTTATATTTTTATACCAAGTACGTAAGCATACATTTTTAAATACTTATTATTGGAAAATTTATGAAGCGAATTGTATATTAAAAAGTGTGTGGATTTTAAAGTAAAAATATGATATTTATAATTAAAAATGCTTTGCGTGCATATTTTTTTTTCCTTTACTTAATGATGGAATTATTTTATTAAAATGTCCTTTTTTTATACTTTTATATCTAATTCGATATATAATTATTTTGTATTAATTAATTGTAAAATAATGATTATACAAACATAGCATAAATGCATACACAGTCGTATTTATTATTTTTTTATATTAGTTATCTTTTTTTTGAAAATGTATCATATATATGATAATCATTTTTCTGCAAGTTGTACATTCTTTTCAATTTTTTGTTTTGTTTAACAAGTAATTTAATTTGCATGCTTGGTTTTAAGTTCCAAACACATCCTGTTGTTAATTGATTTATATCCAAATGTATTTTACTAAAAAAAAATTGGTTTTAATATATATACATATATTACTAATTTTGTAATGTATGAATTAATGCATTATAGTTGCATGGCTTTTATATAAGCAAAATACCCATATTTATTATCAAATATTATTTGCATCATAATTGATTCTTGTGTATCAGCTATTGTTATATAAAAATTATATTTACATTAGAAATGTATTAGATATTTGATAGATTTAGAGAAACCACATGAGAAAACATCTATATATTACATAAATTTCATAAAAAACTTTACTTATGCATTAAATGTCTGATATAACATATTGCATTGTATTTTTGCATTTGAGTATGATAATAAATATGGGTTTCTGGAAGTGAGATACATAATACTACTTAATTGAGTAACATATAGCGATAATATTTTAGATGAGAAGACAAGGTCAAGACGTTATGCAGGTGAATCTAGCAGGTATTAGGCGAGATATTATGAATCTTGCCCATAATTACAGCAATGCTCAGGTAATTAATAGGTTTTTTATATTATTCGATTTTTTTCATTATTAATATGTAAAGATAATAACGAAACTTTTAAAAATAACTATTTAAAATTAAGAAAAAAATAAGTTAATCTGAATATATAAAAATTTTAGTTATTACACAAAAATGATTGATAATCGTTATTGTTACCTATAGAAAGCTGTACGGAAAGCTACCAGCAATGATCCATGGGGTCCAAGTAGTACACTTATGGCAGAAATTGCCGACTTAACATACAATGTTGTAGCATTTACGGAAATTATGCAAATGCTATGGAAAAGATTAAATGATCATGGGAAAAACTGGCGACACGTATACAAAGCCCTAGTTCTCTTAGAATATCTTATTAAGACAGGAAGTGAAAAGGTAGCGCAACAATGCAAAGAGAATATTTTTGCCATCCAAACGTTAAAAGGTAATAATTGGAATCTTATTTTGTAATATATAAAATATTAAGCGTTTTCATATATAATTATTAAGTGTTTTCACATATTTGATTGCACATTATTGAAACATTAAAAATTTGTAGACACAAACAAAATAATTAGAATAACATTGTTTTAAAAATACATTTTTCTAACCATAGTCCAATTACTCTTGCACAGATTTTCAATACATGGATGGGCATAAAGATCAAGGAATTAACGTGAGGGAAAAAGCAAAACAATTAGTGGCCTTATTAAAAGATGACGAGAGATTGAGAAATGAGCGAGCTAGAGCATTGAAAGCAAAGGAGAGGTTTGCACAATCAGTTAGTGGCTTTGGAAGTGATGGCTTGGACACCATGTCACCTGTTAGCAGTGACGTAAGCAATATATTATCTATAAGAATGTTATTGATTAACCATCTAAAATTTTAATCTATAATTAATGCATTATTATTTTGTTCCAGTTTCAAGATTGGGAGCCTTGTCATTTATCCGAATTATCGACTAGACGTGCAAGTAAATTTCTTTTTATTATATGAATATTAATATTTTTATTATATCTTCAAAATTAAGATTACTACGAGAGAGAAGATTATTATTGACAAGATTTCTTACGTATCTGACTTAGTTTCTCACATATCTTGGTGGTACCCACTTTTTATACGAACAAAAATACTATTATATTATTTTATGAAAGAATTAATACAATAAATTTATCTTTTAGCGGAACTGGAAGCCGCAAGACCACAAACGGTAGGCGAAGAAGAGTTGCAACTACAACTAGCCTTGGCTATGTCTAGAGAAGAAGCGGAGCAAGAGGAGCAAAGAAGACGCAGTGACGATGTCAGATTGCAGTTAGCTCTCAGTCAGAGCCAGCAAGATTTTAAGTAAGTAATCATACATATCAAAATTTCCAGTACAATATCTAATAATTCGATTCTAAAGAATGATCGATTTTGCATTTATGTATCAATATCATGTATATGAATTTCAGAACTCCGCAAACTGAGAAGCAAAGTCATATGCTTGACTTACTCGACGTAAATCTAGGAGAAGCGAGTGGCTCTTCAGTACAAACTGATCCTTGGGGTGTTCCGATAACAGCACCACCACCTAGACCACAGGTATGTACTAATTATTTCAGTCAAGCTTAAAATTAAACGATTGCACTTTGCATGATAACACGAGATCATTTTTGCATGACGCACCGCAGTCTTTGGATTTATCTGAGTTTTATGAGCATAAGGTATGTCCTTGATAAATGTTAGAGGACATTTAAAGCAGCGTACAGATGACGAAATGATAGCTTAGAATAATTTGCAGAATAATTGAATAGTAATAATAATATTTTTGTTTTATACAGCCGCAGAGCGATCCATGGAGTGTTCCGACAACAAGTACCACGTCACCTGCGGTAGACCCGTGGACGCCCGTTCCTCCACAACGACCAAGTGAGTTTCATTATTCCAGCAAAGTATATTCTTTTGTATAATTAAATGTAATTAAACTTTTAATTTAACTGTTATTTAATTTTCGTATTTATATATTCTTTTTGCATGTTCTTACATCTTTAATGATTTCGGATAATGATCTCAGGATCTTCAGGTATAAATAAAGTTACAATTTTTTCGCTGTTTTTCACGATTTAGTAGTTGTATTTAAATTTTTATTGAAATTATATTTACTCTATGTTTTCGATATCTAATAAATAATTTTATGAATAATCGATTAATCAAATTATTACCTTTAATTTTAGCAGCTACTATCGATCCATGGCGTGCACCTGCTCCGTCTCCTGCTACGGTCGTGTCTCCTCCTCGTACAAATGATCCTTGGTCACCAGTACCGTCTACTGCTACTACTGAATCTGAGACAAACAAAGCGCAGGTGATATAGATTTATTCTCCGACGAATTCCACGAGTTATGCGAATAGATTCATAGACTCATTGATTTGTAAAAAAAATGTTTCATTATAGGCAACTCAAGACATAACATCCTCGTCGCCATCTTTCAACAATTCAACCTTGACACAAAATATTGGCTTTGCCGCGCAGTCGCCTCAGAATATAGGATTCAATTTGCCGCCGGTGTCTTCGGGTACTACTACTAACGGTTTTAACGGCACAGGATTAGGCTTTAATAATTTTTCCACTCAAAACAATGGTAATGCTGCCGCGACGAGTCCACTTAGCGATTTAGACGAATTCGATGTGATCACCAACAGGGGAAAACTCGGAGCCAGTCCACAGACGGTTAACAATGGTACTTGAACTATTAAATCGTGCAAACTTTTATAATAAATAAATGTGTTAATTCTCTATTAAAATATTATATAATTTTAAAATAGGTGGTACAGCATCGGGAGACCCTTTTGATCTGGGAAGCATAGCTGAGAATCTTTCTGCTAGTACTGGTGCTGTAAAGAAGACACCACAATCCTTTTTAGGGGAGAATTCGGCACTCGTTAATTTGGATAACCTTGTCAGCGCTTCGACAATTAAGCCTACGGCTCCTACGCCTGCAGGTAAGTTCTTATTCGCATTTCGTATAAATAAAACCTTACAAATATTAAGAAAGAAAAGTTCAGTATTCAGAATCAAGATTCAGGATTCATATCTATTAGTCTAAAAAAGACATATATATTTTTTAATATTACACATTCCATTAAACTCTAATTAAAATAATATTCATAAAACGATATAATATGATATAATATTTTTCTCTCACGAGAAATATATTTTATTCTGTAACATATCCTATGTCTGCAAATAGCATTTCATTGGAAATAAGTTTGTGAGTATCAATAACAGATTAAAAATGTGGCATGATTGCATGATTTGATATATAATATGATTTATTTTATATGTTCCAGTTCTATTATATTTTTTAATTAAGAGAGTGTACTGTAATTTGAATCCTTCTCTTTGAATATAATATTTTATAATATTCTAATAAAATAAAATTACTTTTCTTTGCAGATAGATTTAGTTCTTTTTAGATATATTCTTATTTTTCGCAATTATATTTTTCTTTTTTTTATAAGATGTATTTGTTAACAGAATAAATATTAAAATATATACTTTTTTACTAATATAATAATATTGTAAAGATGTAAAGTAAACTCAGAGATTGAAAGATCTATATCAATATCTAGAATTAATAATAACCAATTGAATAACCAATATCAAGACAATGGAAAGCAAGAAATAAATTTTATACTTTATATATAATTCGTTTCTTTTTACATACTTTTACATTACAAAATAACACATTTTTTATTTTTATTTTTAAGATATTGATACAAAAATCTTGAATATATAAAAGAGAAAATGCCTGAGAACAAATTTTTATAATGAACATCATATATTAGTGTGCACTAATAAATGAACATTAATGTATTTGCAGCAACTATGTCATACGCAGCAAATCCGTTTGCAACTGTGACTCCACCACCCCGTCCTTCAATCAATCAGATTCGACAGGATCCATGGACAGCGAATACAACTTCTGTGGCTAATCCGTTCCTCTCGTAGCCTGATCGATAAATCGAAAACTTCATAGTTATTGCGATTTACGAGACGTGGTTTGCAGTTCTACACGTAACTCTATACGGTATATAGATTTCGGTTACAACGGTAAAACACGATTTTAATTATAGCAATTATGGGAAGACGCGAATAAAATCGATGTGAGACGGAGAAGACATCCTCATCAATGAATATTTTATCGATAGTTTAAAGCATTACTTTTCGATGGATTGCAATACACACTTATACTCGTTGTACGAGTTTTTTCTTTTTCTTTTTTTTTCTTTTTGCATGTACTATGCTTTTTAAAGTTTATCGTGAAATAATCACCTAAACAACACTAACTAGTAGAGTGTGGCATACGCGTAATTAAGACAATTGGGTGATTAAGAAGAATATAACATATAAATCATGTTTTAACTCAAAACGCTTAAGCGATCCCAAGGTACGACTGGATTTTATATATACACTCCTTTCTCTATATAATATCTATATTTTCTATGTATGAATTGATTCAGAGAAAGATTGGTCAGCAATAACTTTTGCTGCTGAGGAAAGAATGTAACATAATGCTGGCGTTGAGATCAGTTTATGCGTTTTATATTTGTACACACGTTTTCTATAGTAACAAAAAAAAACGAGATCGTGAGACTGTAATCGTGATTTGCAAAAGCACTATATATCGAACATAATTCCGTTCACCATTATACGCTTAAAATGTGTCGATTATGATCTATAAAAAAATTCAATGTCGTGGCTTGCTTTCTAAAAAAAGGAATTCATAATTCAAAAGGCAGCTAGTATGTTGCAAAATGTATTAAAAATTTCTTACATAATCAATCATATACTGTATAGTCAATCATTTTTACGAATGACTTACTGCGACCTATGACACACCAAGACACTTTTAAATGAAAATGCAACCATGAAAGTAGCATTCACATTAACGACACGAGTACTAAGGGAATAATCTGTATTTATTTTTATTATCTATCGATTCTGAATTTTAATCGATCGTAAAGCATATTTTGTGCAGATTTGGCATAGCTAAAGAATCAAATTTAAAAAAAAACGATAATACGATAATAAGTGTGTCTATTCGAGAATCATTGATATCTAAATTGTAAAATAATTGCGTTATTTCTAATCTAAAGTTATTTGCAAACAGTTGATGCAAACTGTTTGCATCAACATCTAAAGTTATTTAAAAATGAAATCATTTGTAAGATAAATTTATAACAAATTTACAAGACATTCTTGCCTATTTGCTATCATGTTTTTTTTAAATACGAATGACTCGAAAATATGAATCTTTCTTTATGTATAAGACAAGTTATAGATGTATCTTGATTTATATAGGAAATGTACATAATATTACACAGCATATCGTTCCCTATTTGTCAAATGTTTGTAATGCTTTTAATAGATATATAGACAATTTTTAATATTTAAAAGTTGTGTCTTCTCAATATTGTTCTTGGGTTTTACATTTTGCAGAAAAATTGGTTGAACTATTCCCTTTTTTTAAATTTGCTATTTGCAGTTATATCACTGGTACTCTTCTATTATAGATTATACTTTGATTATATAGAGTATTTGTTTCTCATAAATATATCCATTTATGAGTAAATAAACATTACTGGCAAAATTTTTTTCAAATAAAATCATTGAATTTTTGTATAATTTCAGCATCTTTTTCTTTAAAAAAAGAAAAAAAAACAGCATTCTAGTTTTATAGAAAAACTTTTTCAAATTATACAACATTGACAAAAGGGGACTATATTCGCTTATCTCTATGCAAGTAAATCAAGTTGCACGATTCAAACTGTTCTAAGTAAATGTCAAGAAAATAATTCCAATGTATTATTTATCGTTAAATCTATAATTTCTGTTGGCATTATGCAATTTTAATATACTTGCTTATATGAGTGAAACTGTATATTTAATATATATTTATCCAGATGTTCGCCAGAATATGAAGTTAAAATGTATGATATATACACAATAACGACTGAAAATTTGATTATATACAATCATTATTTTTAATAATTTGAAAATAAATCTATTAGCCATTGTGCCTGTTGAACATAAAGATGTTCACAGCATCCTGTATTTTTCGATTATATAATTTTGTTTATATAATTTATATCTTTTTTTGCTAATAAATATATAAATCATAATATATACACAACTTCATTTCTGTGCGAACAGTGGAATATATTTGGTTAGCTTTTAGAGCTAAGATGTAATAGCAGAAAAATTCAAAGAACATTTATATAAATAAATATTATATATTTTAGTAGATTATATGATATACTTATTAATATTATACAAATAAATATAAAAATTTTTAAGTTTTCTCTTCTCTAAATTAAATATTTAAAATTCCTCGGAATTTTTTTTTCACAGAAGGAAATATGTATATACGAATTTATACTTACATTAGTTGGAATCTATATATTTAAACAAAAGTATTAAAAGTATTCTGTAATGAAATGGGGAAAGAACATTACAATATTCTTATTAACCCTTTAATTAAAAAAAAAAAAAAAAAAAAATTATTTGTCTTTACATGAATATCCTTACTAAGAACTATACATTAGGCTTAACATTATGTGATCAGAGAATTTTATATATATAATTAATTTGTCAAAATATTAAAAAGTATATAGAAAACGAAATATAATATAAAAATTATTTTTTGTTTTCATAGGATGCATGGAATAATTTTCTCAACTTGTATAAATTATCCTTATTTATGCTGTTAAAGCAATTTTTTAATAAAAATAACATACATACAAGGTTTTCTTATCATAATAATTTATGTATTAATATAACTGAATTGTTTTTTTAGAGAGATGCTTCGATCGAAGAATTTATTGTAACTGGTGGAAGAAAGTACGAACGAACTTGACTATGTAATTGTGCTACTTCAGCATCTTCTCTCTCTAAAGCTCTAATGAGCTGTGCAAATTGTACAGTTCCTGTTTTGTGTACATATAATAATTCTTATTCTATTTTATTAGTATATATATATGTATATCTTACATATATGTATATCTTACGTATATGTACACACCTTCTCTTCCTTCTGGAAAACCATAATTTTTTATGACATCCATTTGAATCTGCGTCACTAATGGGAATACAAACTGCATCATTTTCAACATTTCATTGCCAGAATTTTCTTTTGCCTCTGTGATCTTTTGCAAGTTCTCTGGTGTATTCAGTGCTGTCAAAATATCTGTCAATATAGCTGTAAAAGAAAACAAAGAAAATTTGTTTATATATTAATTTGATATAATTTTCAGAGTTATAATAATATATAATTTTAAAGTGAACTGTTTAAACTACCTTTTGCAGTTTCTAAAGTGAAACCAGGAACACTTGCCATAGTGTACACTATTTAACAGAGAGAAGGTTATATTTTAGTGACTTGTTACGTATAATATTAATTTACTAATTATATCCAGTAAACTATTTACACAGATCGTTTAATATTTCTCGTAATTATTGATCAAAAAATTATATAGACACAAAATATAAATATCAAAACTATTTTCATATAACCTCCAACAGTGATGTAAATACTGTCTTTTTCCAGACTATCACTCGCGGTCTAATACAGTTTTATTCGGTAATTTTATCTTTCCAAATAATATTAATAGAATTACAATATTTTAACTTGTTTGCACTTGTTTAAATGACGGTCACTCGCATTTGACGTTTACTTATATGATGTATATGCCAATATGTTCCGAGCTGCCAATTTTGAAAAAAAAAATTTATATACGTATACTTTCATTTGTGTATGACGTTGTGGCAATTTATGAAACACAACTCCGAGATCCGAGAACGTCAGCTGACAGCTGACTGAGGCGTTTAAAGGTGCCTTTTCATGCTGACGCTCGACGCTCATTTTTAGCGTCAAAAGACGTCACGTGACCAAAATTAACGAATTGGTATCTTTATTTTTATTTTTATTTACTATCTGTAAATGATTACCTATTACGCCCGTAAATATGCCTGAATTAAAACCTCTTCGCAATATATGTTTTCCTAAATCATGCCTCTTTGCAACACATGCTTTGCTATTAACTCTGGCGAGAGATGATACGGAGAACATACCGTACAAAGAGGCATGATTTAGGAAAATATATATGGCGAAGAGGTTTTAATTTCAGACGGATTTGCGGGCGTATTGAGAATGAGACTGCGAATTCTCAATCCGACTTATATTTAAAACAACGAAATATTTAAACGCGATGAAACATCGGACGAAATATATTTGCGACTCTAATTACGATTAAAGAAATATTTATTCTCCTTAAAGATCGCTATGAAACTTGAATTTCTAATGGAATTTATGTCTCTCTCTCTCTCTCTCTCACTCCGATTCTTACTCGATTAAATAAAAATATATTATACAAAAAATGCGTAGAGCTCTATCACCGCGATATAGAAAAGTTAATAATTATAGTAATAATTATTATAGAAAATAATTTTCTGATATCGATCGTGATTGCACGTGTAGAGAAAGAATCTATTTACAATTAATGCGTAATTACATAGTTTTACGCGATGGTAGATCTTGAAATGCATCTTTCGCATAATATATTTTCATCATTTTGTTTAGTATATTAAAAAAAATTATGAATATAAATAAAAAATTTATTAACGTTATATATTGCAATTCAAAAAATTTTGCTCATCATATAATTCTGCTTATTAGTAATTAGTAACTATAAATTAGAAATATTGATAAATTAATAGCAACAATTGTTGACACGTATAGTAATAAATTAATAATATAGGCTGTTCGATAAGTCAGTGACTTTTACAAGAGATGGCACTCAAATCGCAATCTAATTTTATTTCTAATATTTACCATCTTATTTAAGTATACACACCAAGTTTCAAGTAGATCTGTCAAATAGAAATTTTTTGACAGCGTTCTAAAGCGGATAAGTTTGTGTTTTTTGCTAAAATGGAAAAAAGTGAATTTCGTGTGCTAATAAAACATTACTTTTTGCGTGGAAAAACCATTAAGGAAACTGAAGAAAAGCTAAAAAAATATTATGGGGACTCTGCTCCGTCGCATGGAATGGTTTACAAGTGGTTCACTGAATTTCGTTGTGGTCGTACAAGCACGAATGATGCTGAGCGCCCGGGACGTCCGAATGAGGTCACAACTGAAGAAACAGTCAATAAAATCCATGATATTGTATTGGACGACCGTCGAGTGAAGATACGCGAGATAGCCAAGATGGTAAACATCTCAAACGAACGTGTTTTTAATATCTTGCATAAACATTTGGGCATGAAGAAGCTGTCGGCCAGATGGGTGCCGCGCTTGCTCACAATCGACCAAAAACGGAATCGCGCGACCATTTCGAAGCAGTGTTTGGACATGTTCAAGCGCAATCCAAGCGAATTTTTGCGGCGATATGTAACCGTAGATGAAACATGGATACATTATTACACTCCAGAAACAAAAGAGCAGTCGAAACAATGGATTTCTCCTGGCCAACGTGCTCCGAAAAAGGCAAAAACGATTCCATCGACTGGAAAGGTCATGGCCACAGTTTTCTGGGATTCGCGTGGTATAATCTTTATCGACTATCTGGAAAAAGGAAAAACGATCACAGGACAGTATTATGCCTCTTTATTGGATCGATTTCACGCTGAGTTGATGGAGAAGCGACCCCATTTGGCGAAGAAAAAAATCCTCTTCCATCACGACAATGCACCAGCTCACACGGCTGCAATTGCCATGGCCAAAATTGTCGAATTGCAGTACGAACTGCTCCCTCATCCACCATATTCTCCAGATTTAGCCCCTAGCGAATTCTTTCTCTTCCCAAATATGAAGAAATGGCTCGGTGGAAAAAGATTCGCATCGAACGAGGAGATCATCGCTGAAACAAACGCCTATTTTACAGAATTTGAGAATTCGTATTTTTTGGAAGGCTTAAAGAAGTTGGAAAACCGTTGGGCAAAATGTATCGAGATAAAAGGAGATTATATTGAAAAATAAACATTCATTATTTTTAATAAGTAATGAAGGTATAATTACTTTTGCATCCTGATAAATCGCCATTTTCTCGCAATATAATATTATAATAATAATTGATAACACTTTGAGTATTTTATTTTTCTTCTTTTATTATATCAATTTTCTTTTAAAATGCAGTATTTTCTTTCTTTTTCTTTTTTTCTCCTTATTTCGGCATTTTATTACAATTTTCGCGTAAAAGCTGTCATCGATATTTCACATCTTGACTAAATATTTTAATAATTGTTAATAACAACGTTCATAGTGATACATATTGTATTTTTTATTATTATACATTTTTTATTTACGAGTATCATCAATTTGTAAAAATTATTTAGCATTATTTAATAAATTTAATTTAATTTAAAACAGGTTATGTATCCCATATGAGCCACGTATCTCTTAAGAAAATCGTCCCGAGTTAATAGGGGAACATATTTTGCAAAGAGGTAGTGCAGCAATAAATGTCTTTTAATATTCCCGAAAAATCGTCTGAGTTAATAGGAATACATGTTATGCAAAGAGGTTGTTCGAAGTAACGTCGGTAAAGAAGGTTGGTAAATTATCGACGTTATTATCGATAAATTACCAACCTCTATTACCGACGTTACTTCGATCAACCTCTTTGCATAACATGTATTCCTATTAACTCAGACGATTTTTCGGACCTGAAAAGACACATATTGCTACACTATACCTCTTTGCAAAATATGTTCCCCTATTAACTCAGACGATTTTTCGAGCGTAATAAGACACATATTATTGCTCGTTTATTTATCTCTTCGCAAAATATAATCTATTATAATTTAGATGACTTATCGAAGATATTAAAATACTCGTATTATTGTACGTTAATTGCATTAGAATTATCTGTACCTAATATTTATCTGTAAATTAATCTTTTTAAATATATGAAAACTGATTTTTCTCGCGGATTGTGCCACTGAATAAGCGGAAGAGTCCTGAGATTATAAATCAAGTAAATAAATAAATTGCTAATCGACAAGCCGTTAAATGAAAAATAGAATTAGTAAGAAATTAGTAGAATTAATGATGTTTTATTATTATTAAATGTATATTTTTCTGTTTTCTGTACAATTTATTGTAATCACGGTATTGCATAAATAACAATAAATTAAATTATATATTACAATAAAAAAATATAAATAATAAAAATAAATAATAGATATATATATTTATATTATAAATAAAATATAAAATACATTATTATATTATTTTTTACGTATTATTAATCAATAATAATTTTAATAAATCGTGTATTCTATTTCTCGCGCATGCGCGTGGAATTTATATTACATATTCATATATATATTGAATTTTAGAAAAAAAATTTATTAAATATAAAATATTTATTTCGAGTAATATTTAATAAATAAAATATTTATTTCAGGTAACAATATATTTTCTAATATAAAATAATCAGAAATATCAGAATGGAATTATAAAAAATTAGTCACTCGCATTATATTTTCTAAAATTCTAGAATAATAATCTTAGAAAAAAAATATTTAATTTTGAAAACAAGCAATAGAAATATTTTTCTTCTAATATATAATATTTTATATAATATTTATATAATATAATATTATATAATATAATATAATTTTATATTTATGATCACACTTATATTTTGCATTTCTTAGATATTTTATGTATCTGTTTTGCTTGGATTCCAACTAAGATAATCGAGTTGAGTTGCAGCCTGATACTCCTTCACTAAATATTCTACAACTTCTCGCGAATTATCCAATTCGTCAAGATTGTCTTCAAACATTTTTTCTTTACGAAATTGTTCCAGAAACGCTTCTCGCTTACGCAATTTGTCATATTGTTGTAAGACTCCGTCAAAAAGCTAAAAAATATATACATATATATATATTATGTTTATCAGCATTAAGTTTCAATCAATATTGCAAATCACATATTGTGATCAATTTTAATGGCTGTGTACTATTGGATGGGAATAAAATACTCACTGACGATATATTAGTATGATTAGCTAACATCAAACCAGAAACGCGATGTGTACTTTGTATATAAGGAGATTTTTTTGAAAGAGCTACTTGTATACTAGCTGGACCCCAAGGAATAAACTGTGCAAGTTTTCGTTCTCTAATCCTTTGTAAAGATTTATGCACTTGTGTTGGATCTACTTCACCCTAAAATATATTATTAAATATATTTTTTAATTATATCTTTTAATATATTATATCTTTTGTACCAAGTGTTTTATAACTTGTATGTCTGATACTTAAGTGAATTTCAAGATAATCATAATTTTCAATCATTTTAAAGTTCCATAAAAGAATAGATCAAGATTAAACTTTAGATTATTTTTAAGGAATGTTACCTGAATTATATTTAAGATAGATATATAACAATGAGATGCATTTCTATCTAATGCTGTGGAAACCATCATATTTTTTGGTTGCAGTAATCGTCGCATTACATCCAAAACAGATGTTTTCCTTACAGATGGCTCCTGTTTTTAAACAATACTTTTTATGAATACATCATAATTACAAAGTTTAGTCATAATTAGCAATATATGAGATAATTTTTCTTTTACGTGACAATTATATGTAACAAGCCTTAAAGTTTAAATCAGATTGAACTTTGATAAATACAGATTATATACTAAATATATAATACACACATACACACACATGTGTGCGCGCATAAATATTATAATTTCAATGTATATTAGCAAATGTTATCTATTTTATAAATATAAATAATCATTAGCAAGGTTCAAAAGTTACCGTCTCTTATGGCTGACTTTCTAAAGAAGCCTATTATCATTCAAACTCAACTGCAACAATGTCATAATAATACTTTTACTTAACATGCTGTAAGCCAACCATAAGAGATGATAAATTCTGAATTTTGATTCTTAGTTACCTCTTGATCAGTTGTAAGTGGAGTGTATCCAGTCATTAGGAAATGTAAGCGAGGAGTTGGTATGAGCGGTGCAATCAAACCAACTAAATCATTATTCATATACGAAGGATATCTCAAAGTGGCTGTACTGGCGGATATTATTGTCGAAACAAGTTTATTAATATGTGTGAAGCTGGGATTCTGAATATGTAATCTATCTGAAGCAATTCTATTCAAAGCAGTATTATCTAAAACCACCACACAATCCGCACATTGAGTCAGCCTTTTTAATGTTAGCAATGAATTATATGGCTGTACTACAACATCGCTATAATAAAAATTTGATTGTTAAATACGAATAATTGAAATGTTAAATTCGAATTGTTTTTCAGTACATATTTACCTTATCTCATCTTGATTTGGAAAGACACTGTATGTCTGCATTAATTTCTTAGGAAATCTGTCGGCAAGAGATTCTAACATGAAAGATCCCAAACCAGAACCTGTACCTCCCGCTATCGAATGGCACAAAACGAAACCCTATATAAGACAAAACCCTTCAATAGTATTTAAAAAATTTTAAACCTGTATATAACTCTATATGACAAGAAATTAACACTAATCTTTTCATATGTTTATTATAGACATGAGACTAAAATCATATATTATTAATGATAAAATGTAAAAGAATAAAAATAATTACTTCCAAGCTGTCACTGTTATCAACTTCTCTATCCAGTATATCAAAGATTTCTTCCTGTAATTTTTCACCCTGATGGTATCCAGATGCCCAGTTATTTCCAGCGCCTCCCCCATGTTTTGATAAATAGATATTTTCAGGATTGTACAGCTTGTAACAATTTAAAAAATGTTGATTTTTATATGTCAATTATAAAATAATTATATAGGTATATAAAAAGAATATATAAAAATTATAAGATGCGTATTACCTTTGAATATGAAGAATTCATAATAGTATGAATAACCCTGGGCTCTAAATCTAATAACACAGCTCGTGGTACGTAATGCTCATCATCTGCTTGATAAAAAAAGACATCCTTTCTATCCGTTCCCTCTATTGCATAATCTTCCAAGATTCCTTCTGGGCTGATTCCATGCTCTGTGCATAATCTCTTCCAAAACTCAAATCCAACTATAAATAAAATGTATAAAAATATATAAATTTTATTCTAAGAAAGAAAATATATACGTTTTATTACAAATTATAATAAAATAGAAATTTTAAGTTTGTAAAATTGAGGCATAATGTAAAAAAAAAGAAGATAAAGATATTCGTTATTTTCATATTTGCAAGTGTTTGGAAATATCGTAGCATTTGTATCAAAAAATTATAAAACGTATGAAAAGGATTTATATTATATGAGACAAAATAACATGTAATACTTTGATTGCCACATTGGCCAAGCTGCAAAGTTATCACCTCGCTTGGCATTTTAACGTTCTAACAATTCAAATATAAATCACTTTATTTTCTTGATACGAAAAAACCACACACAACTGTATAGGCTGCTTTCAGCAGAGGAAATGGCTCAGTGAGAGCTTTACGTTATGCTTTCAGCGGTTTACTGTTTCTGCTGATCATGAGTGTTATTGTTTTTTTCTTTTGACCTTTTAAAGTAAATGCTTTCAGTCTGTACAGACTATCTTGCACTTTTATTATTAGAATATTACTAGAATATTACAAAGCACGCGTTACATTTGTTTCTTTATGGTATTAATTAAATAAATTGCAATTAAAAATCCCAAACTTAGAAGAAAGAAATGCTTTTGTCAATGCATAAAAGTAAAATTATATGCTGATAAATATAAATATGCACATTCTATTTTTAATTTACGAATTGATCACATAAAATTTTGCATTACTATAAGGTTCCACTGATCTCTTTGTAAAACATATTCTTCTAACTCAGATACATAAAACAGAACATAAACATAAATGTACATACATATTCATATACATATATGCATAAACATAAATGTACATACATATTCATATATATGCATAAACATAAATGTACATACATATTCATATATATGCATAATCATAAATGTACATATTCATATATATGCATAATCATAAATGTACATACATATTCATATATATGCATAATCATAAATGTACATACATATTCATATATATGCATAATCATAAATGTACATACATATTCATATATATGCATAATCATAAATGTACATACATATTCATATATATGCATAAACATAAATGTACATACATATTCATATATATGCATAATCATAAATGTACATACATATTCATATATATGCATAATCATAAATGTACATACATATTCATATATATGCATAATCATAAATGTACATACATATTCATATATATGCATAATCATAAATGTACATACATATTCATATATATGCATAAACATAAATGTACATACATATTCATATATATGCATAAACATAAATGTACATACATATTCATATATATGCATAAACATAAATGTACATACATATTCATATATATGCATAATCATAAATGTACATACATATTCATATATATGCATAATCATAAATGTACATACATATTCATATATATGCATAAACATAAATGTACATACATATTCATATATATGCATAAACATAAATGTACATACATATTCATATATATGCATAAACATAAATGTACATACATATTCATATATATGCATAAACATAAATGTACATACATATTCATATATATGCATAAACATAAATGTACATACATATTCATATATATGCATAAACATAAATGTACATACATATTCATATATATGCATAAACATAAATGTACATACATATTCATATATATGCATAAACATAAATGTACATACATATTCATATATATGCATAAACATAAATGTACATACATATTCATATATATGCATAAACATAAATGTACATACATATTCATATATATGCATAAACATAAATGTACATACATATTCATATATATGCATAAACATAAATGTACATACATATTCATATATATGCATAAACATAAATGTACATACATATTCATATATATGCATAAACATAAATGTACATACATATTCATATATATGCATAAACATAAATGTACATACATATTCATATATATGCATAAACATAAATGTACATACATATTCATATATATGCATAAACATAAATGTACATACATATTCATATATATGCATAAACATAAATGTACATACATATTCATATATATGCATAAACATAAATGTACATACATATTCATATATATGCATAAACATAAATGTACATACATATTCATATATATGCATAAACATAAATGTACATACATATTCATATATATGCATAAACATAAATGTACATACATATTCATATATATGCATAAACATAAATGTACATACATATTCATATATATGCATAAACATAAATGTACATACATATTCATATATATGCATAAACATAAATGTACATACATATTCATATATATGCATAAACATAAATGTACATACATATTCATATATATGCATAAACATAAATGTACATACATATTCATATATATGCATAAACATAAATGTACATACATATTCATATATATGCATAAACATAAATGTACATACATATTCATATATATGCATAAACATAAATGTACATACATATTCATATATATGCATAAACATAAATGTACATACATATTCATATATATGCATAAACATAAATGTACATACATATTCATATATATGCATAAACATAAATGTACATACATATTCATATATATGCATAAACATAATGTACATACATATTCATATATATGCATAAACATAAATGTACATACATATTCATATATATGCATAAACATAAATGTACATACATATTCATATATATGCATAAACATAAATGTACATACATATTCATATATATGCATAAACATAAATGTACATACATATTCATATATATGCATAAACATAAATGTACATACATATTCATATATATGCATAAACATAAATGTACATACATATTCATATATATGCATAAACATAAATGTACATACATATTCATATATATGCATAATCATAAATGTACATACATATTCATATATATGCATAATCATAAATGTACATACATATTCATATATATGCATAATCATAAATGTACATACATATTCATATATATGCATAATCATAAATGTACATACATATTCATATATATGCATAAACATAAATGTACATACATATTCATATATATGCATAAACATAAATGTACATACATATTCATATATATGCATAAACATAAATGTACATACATATTCATATATATGCATAAACATAAATGTACATACATATTCATATATATGCATAAACATAAATGTACATACATATTCATATATATGCATAAACATAAATGTACATACATATTCATATATATGCATAATCATAAATGTACATACATATTCATATATATGCATAAACATAAATGTACATACATATTCATATATATGCATAAACATAAATGTACATACATATTCATATATATGCATAAACATAAATGTACATACATATTCATATATATGCATAAACATAAATGTACATACATATTCATATATATGCATAAACATAAATGTACATACATATTCATATATATGCATAAACATAAATGTACATACATATTCATATATATGCATAAACATAAATGTACATACATATTCATATATATGCATAAACATAAATGTACATACATATTCATATATATGCATAAACATAAATGTACATACATATTCATATATATGCATAAACATAAATGTACATACATATTCATATATATGCATAAACATAAATGTACATACATATTCATATATATGCATAAACATAAATGTACATACATATTCATATATATGCATAAACATAAATGTACATACATATTCATATATATGCATAAACATAAATGTACATACATATTCATATATATGCATAAACATAAATGTACATACATATTCATATATATGCATAAACATAAATGTACATACATATTCATATATATGCATAAACATAAATGTACATACATATTCATATATATGCATAAACATAAATGTACATACATATTCATATATATGCATAAACATAAATGTACATACATATTCATATATATGCATAAACATAAATGTACATACATATTCATATATATGCATAAACATAAATGTACATACATATTCATATATATGCATAAACATAAATGTACATACATATTCATATATATGCATAAACATAAATGTACATACATATTCATATATATGCATAAACATAAATGTACATACATATTCATATATATGCATAAACATAAATGTACATACATATTCATATATATGCATAAACATAAATGTACATACATATTCATATATATGCATAAACATAAATGTACATACATATTCATATATATGCATAAACATAAATGTACATACATATTCATATATATGCATAAACATAAATGTACATACATATTCATATATATGCATAAACATAAATGTACATACATATTCATATATATGCATAAACATAAATGTACATACATATTCATATATATGCATAAACATAAATGTACATACATATTTCATATATATGCATAAACATAAATGTACATACATATTCATATATATGCATAAACATAAATGTACATACATATTCATATATATGCATAAACATAAATGTACATACATATTCATATATATGCATAAACATAAATGTACATACATATTCATATATATGCATAAACATAAATGTACATACATATTCATATATATGCATAAACATAAATGTACATACATATTCATATATATGCATAAACATAAATGTACATACATATTCATATATATGCATAAACATAAATGTACATACATATTCATATATATGCATAAACATAAATGTACATACATATTCATATATATGCATAAACATAAATGTACATACATATTCATATATATGCATAATCATAAATGTACATACATATTCATATATATGCATAATCATAAATGTACATACATATTCATATATATGCATAAACATAAATGTACATACATATTCATATATATGCATAAACATAAATGTACATACATATTCATATATATGCATAAACATAAATGTACATACATATTCATATATATGCATAAACATAAATGTACATACATATTCATATATATGCATAAACATAAATGTACATACATATTCATATATATGCATAAACATAAATGTACATACATATTCATATATATGCATAAACATAAATGTACATACATATTCAATATATATGCATAAACATAAATGTACATACATATTCATATATATGCATAAACATAAATGTACATACATATTCATATATATGCATAAACATAAATGTACATTACATATTCATATATATGCATAAACATAAATGTACATACATATTCATATATATGCATAAACATAAATGTACATACATATTCATATATATGCATAAACATAAATGTACATACATATTCATATATATGCATAAACATAAATGTACATACATATTCATATATATGCATAAACATAAATGTACATACATATTCATATATATGCATAATCATAAATGTACATACATATTCATATATATGCATAATCATAAATGTACATACATTATTCATATATATGCATAATCATAAATGTACATACATATTCATATATAATGCATAAACATAAATGTACATACATATTCATATATATGCATAAACATAAATGTACATACATATTCATATATATGCATAAACATAAATGTACATACATATTCATATATATGCATAATCATAAATGTACATACATATTCATATATATGCATAATCATAAATGTACATACATATTCATATATATGCATAATCATAAATGTACATACATATTCATATATATGCATAATCATAAATGTACATACATATTCATATATATGCATAAACATAAATGTACAAACATATTCATATATATGCATAAACATAAATGTACATACATATTCATATATATGCATAAACATAAATGTACATACATATTCATATATATGCATAAACATAAATGTACATACATATTCATATATATGCATAAACATAAATGTACATACATATTCATATATATGCATAAACATAAATGTACATACATATTCATATATATGCATAAACATAAATGTACATACATATTCATATATATGCATAAACATAAATGTACATACATATTCATATATATGCATAAACATAAATGTACATACATATTCATATATATGCATAAACATAAATGTACATACATATTCATATATATGCATAAACATAAATGTACATACATATTCATATATATGCATAAACATAAATGTACATACATATTCATATATATGCATAAACATAAATGTACATACATATTCATATATATGCATAATCATAAATGTACATACATATTCATATATATGCATAATCATAAATGTACATACATATTCATATATATGCATAAATCATAAATGTACATACATATTCATATATATGCATAATCATAAATGTACATACATATTCATATATATGCATAATCATAAATGTACATACATATTCATATATATGCATAAACATAAATGTACATACATATTCATATATATGCATAAACATAAATGTACATACATATTCATATATATGCATAATCATAAATGTACATACATATTCATATATATGCATAAACATAAATGTACATACATATTCATATATATGCATAAACATAAATGTACATACATATTCATATATATGCATAATCATAAATGTACATACATATTCATATATATGCATAAACATAAATGTACATACATATTCATATATATGCATAATCATAAATGTACATACATATTCATATATATGCATAATCATAAATGTACATACATATTCATATATATGCATAAACATAAATGTACATACATATTCATATATATGCATAAACATAAATGTACATACATATTCATATATATGCATAAACATAAATGTACATACATATTCATATATATGCATAAACATAATGTACATACATATTCATATATATGCATAAACATAAATGTACATACATATTCATATATATGCATAAACATAAATGTACATACATATTCATATATATGCATAAACATAAATGTACATACATATTCAGTACTCTGCGTTGATACCACTGCTT